>NC_133652.1:79881956-80231468 GCF_009905375.1 Apium graveolens
CCGAGAATCAGAATTTACAAAGTATATATATTATACTTGCAAACACATAACGCATAACAGGAACGCAACTAAAACGCACACAGGCAGTACGCACAGGCCGGCCACCTCGCCGGAGAAATCACAGCGGCGGCCGGAACTAAGGAGAAATCAGGCAACAATCGGCAAGCCCAGAAACATAGAACCACACAGACCTAGCACATATATACATACAAGCATACGTATATACACGCACCAATAACAACAGTAATTCAGAGCAGCCACCGCAACCTGACCGGAAATGACGGGCGGCGGAAATAATTCCACCGAACAGGAAGTAGCAAGAGAAACCGGGAACAAACAGATTGGAGAGGGGGAGATATAAAGGAGGAATTGAGAGTTTGCTGAGAGATTAAGGGAGATAATAAGAGATTGAGAAGATTAGAAATAAGGATTATGATGAATTGTGACTATCCCCGTGTTACTATTCTCCCTTCGGCTCAACCAACAGCCTACACGTGCCCCTGAATCAACAAGGTGCTGCAACGTGTCTCTTTTTATAATGAAAGCCCGATTTGTATCGTCTTTAATTTTATTAACGGTACCACTTGCGAACGTATATTGATCGAAACGACCTCAAAGTAGTCTTAAAATATTATGAATATCCCGAAATTAATTAAAACATAAGTTTCGAAAGTTTAAAATAATTTTTGAAACTCAAATTATACCCGCTTTTAGCAATTAAATGAAACAACGCGCGGGTGAAATTAATCCTGAAAATTTTCAAAATAATTTAAAATTCTCGGAATATTATAAACTTAGAAGAATATGAATTTTGTGATTTTTGAGAAAATCTGGAATTAATTACGGATTTTATGAGTAAAAGAAATCAGAAAATTATTTAAAAATAAATAATCACTAAAATATTGATTTCTCAATTTTATAAAATCCTAAAAATAATTATAATAATTATAAAATTATAAAAACCATTTTAGAGACACTTCAAGTTTTTATGCAAATAAATTTGCATTAAATTCACTTTAAAAGTGAAACAATTCAATACAATTCCTTAATTAATCACGCGGATAACCCAGTACATTATAAATCACACCTCAATAATCAAACAACACATAGCGGTCAAAGCCAATTCACATGTTTTATTTTATTTATTTAACAATTTCCCATAATTAAATAATTTAAAAATACACGAGTCGTTATATCCTTCCCCTCTTAAAAAGATTCTGTCCTCAGAATCTGGTCTAACTAGACGAGTGAGGATATTTGTCAAGCATATCTGATCCTAATTTCCATGTAGACTTTTCTACTCGAGGGTTTCGAACGTATTTATTATAGATATGTCCTCATTTTCAAGGATTTGCCTTTAACGATCAAGAATTTGGATCGATCACCATATGCTTTACAAACTTGGATAAGAGCCCCTTGGCTCCTAATCGATCACTCGATTCGAATTAAATACTTATCACCTTAACATTGACACGCTGAACACATTATATGTACATACTGCTATAACGGTAATATCAACTCAGGAACAACTTTATCTATATTTATCAATACCTCGAATGGTCTACTAAATTTAGGACTTAACTTGTCCTTTCTACTTAAACTTATCCAATCCCTTTCAAGACGAAACTTTTACTAACACTACTGATCCTATTTCTATACTCATATTCTTTCTCGATACCATGTAGCCTTCTTTCTTTGTCCACTCCGAACTGCTTCAATCAATATTACTACGCTCTTGGTATGCTGAATTAACTTAGAATTTGATAACTTTCTTTCTCCCACTTTATCTCAATAAAAATAGGGACCTACATTTGCGTTTACATGAAGCTTGGTAAAGTGGCATTCCAAAGCTGATATTGCTGATAAATGATCATTCCAGTGTTTCCTTAAAACTCAACCTCTCAAAATATCTTATATCCCCTGAATCAGCTCCGTACTTCAATTCTCCATTTAAGGATGATAGGCGGTGCTCATTTTCAGCCTTAGCTTCCAAACATTTAAACATCTTCTATTTGTTTCTATCCGTTAAGGTTGAAAAGTAATCCCATATATTCACTTATTACCACTTTTAGGTATTCGAACTTCATATTTTCCGCTTTCCAATTCGTTATTAACTCCTCTGTGGTCTCAATTACATCCAATCCCTTCAATCTGCACAAGGCATCTGTTACCATTTGGCTTTGTTTAGGTAGTTGTTAATGGATTATTTCAGAATCTTCTGTTAACCGTAGTCAAAATTTCATTCTTGAAAATTCAACGTGTAGTTGCTTTCCTTCTGATCTTTGGAGAAAAATCCTTGGGCATTCCACACAGACTTCCTTATTCTTAGAGTAGCTGATGATGTTATCAATAAATACAGTTTGTCTATCTAAGTATTCCTCATACACCATGATCCTTAATTCCTTATTATCACCTGATACACTTTTTATTTCACATAATATCACCATAGCTTGCAATGCTCTTAATTCACTTTAGTTGTAATCTCTGATATGTTCTCAGGTTAGATCTTAAGTTAATCCCCGAGATATAATGCACTTCTTGAATTAGGTCTCGTAAGTAATCAATTCGTTATAGGGTCTCACTTTTTCTTATTCGTTGTTTTGTTAACTCCCGATAATCAGTACATACTTTTATACTTTCATTTCTTTTTCTCCCTTGACATCACTGGTATACTTCACAATTCACTTCTTGTAGAATCACTTCCCGGGTCTGCCTTATCCGCTAGGCCTCTAATATTTCGCCTTAGCCCTTTGACATGTCCACACTTCCTAATCCATCTTGAAATTTCCTTCTTATACCTGGTTATCACTGTTTTTCTATAAATTTCTATATATCTTGGCATTCCTTTGGTGAATTAAATACTTTATATTGTGAATTCCCTGTGGGATCTCATTTCTTTTTCCTTCTACTTATAGCATCCAAGTGTTGGAAGAAAACCTGGAGATATCGTGATCGTTCTCCTGGGCACATAATTTTCCTTTTATTAACTACTAACATCGTGATCCATTATCTTCTCTTGGCATCTTATCTTTCCCTTCATAACTTCAATTGAAAAGTCACATTATCCATCTTTCTTCCTTTTGGGATTATGAACTTTAGCTTCTAATTCCAACTTTCAGAATCCTATAGTTAATTCTTCTGGTGTAGTCTCTATGTTCGTTCTCTCCTTTTTGTTTATCGCTTGCCACTACATTTGTTTTTCCTCGTGAATACTTACTTCAAACTCTTATGGTCCATAGATCTTACACCTTTCTCCATACATATCATGTCTCCCCATTTTTCAAAACAAATATTATTACTGTTAGCCCCAATGATGAGTAGGATACTTCTGCTCATAAGATTTCGGTTGTCTGGGTGCATATACAATAACTTTATTATGCTGCATCATCACACATCCTACTCCCTTATGAGAAGCATCACTATAACTACCAAATCTCCTTGATACTCTCAAAATGATGAAGTAGCTGCTGTAACCATTCTTTCACTTAACTCTGTAAAACTTTCTTTACTCTTCTCTACTTCCTATAAACTTCTTGCTTTTACTGGTCAGCTTCATCCAAGATATTGCAACTTCCAAGAAATCTTGCACCAATTTTCGATAGTAACTAGCCTATGATAAAACTTCTTACTTTTGTTGGTGTTTCTAGTCTCTTTTCATTCATAGTAACTTTAATTTCTACTGAATTTCTCTTGGTCTTCTCCACATTGACTATTTATACTAAGAACTATACTTCATACAACTTCTTCCTTCTCCAACTTCTCAGTTATCATTAAATGCATGGTCCTCCGTTGACTTTAAGTTTTATGCTACAGCTTATCCAGATATTCCTTAAAGATTTTTGTCCATCGAGTTCAAATATTACGGGTATATTGGTTAATCCAAATGATAATAAGGGAACAGTATTTAGTTCTGAAAATTATCTTTGATATATCCATAGGTTTAATCTTCAATTGGTGAAATACCGAATCTTAAATCGATCTTACAAAAGTACTTTGCTTCCTTCATCTAATCAAACAAATCATTGGGTCAAGGTAACAGATACTTGTTCTTGATAGTAAACTGTTTAAGCTTTCGCTAGTCGACGCATAACTTCATACTTCCATCTTTCTTATTAGTAATTAATACCGGTGCACCTTATGAGGTACACTAGGTCTAATCGCTCCTTCTTCTAACATTTCTTACACCTGCTTTGCTAATTTCCTCCATGTAACTGGTGCCATTTTATGTAAGGCCTTGGTCACTGGCTTCGTCTCAGGTGGTTCGTCAATCACGAGCTTCATTTCTCTATCTGGAGGAAATATTGATAACTTATCTGGAAACATATCTTCAAACTCTTTAATTGCTATAAAATCTTCAATTTTGTTTGCCTCTAACTTTTATTTATCTCATAATTACCGTAATACTCACATCTTGATCATCGTAATCATCATTAACCAATTCTTTACCATCCTTTTTCCTTTATGCCTCATCAAATTCTCATTTAACATCTTCAGGACTATCTCTTCATCATGACTGTTCATTTGGGCATCATGCTTCCATAGTTAATCCTTTACTTAGAATAATGTCAAATCCTCTTATCTCAAATGAAATCAATTCTTCACAACTTATTGCCAGAAACCTCAATTCCACCATTGGTACTTACTTATTTAACAACTACACGTTCTTGACTTGCTAATCCTTTTAACCATAATCTTATCAATTCAACAGGGTAATTCATCTCATTATCAAAACCTTGAGAGATAAACAATTAAGTTTCTCTCACATCTTTTAATACTTTAACGCATAAAGTACTTACCATCGTCATCCATGTTGTCACGTCCATAATCTGAACAACATATTTCACAGGAAAGTCGCATATTCTCGTTCTCGAAGACATATCCTAATTGGAGTAGATTCCCTTGATTCTTAGTGCATCCCTGACTGGGTTAGTGATTTGCAATTCTCTCCATAGGACCTTGTTTGCTTTCCATGCGTGAGAAGTAGATGGAACTTTGCCCGCTTGGTCCATAATTCGTTGATTTCTGTTTGAAAAACTCTTACAAAGAATGACAGTACAACGAAGCAACTAGAAGGATTCACAATTCAACAAAATTTAGAGTTGGAAAGAAAGAAGAAACAAGGATTTGAATATGAATGAGACAACCACATTGGTAATTAAGATGGCTAGTCTTTTATACCATTTGGCATACAGCACATGATTAGGCGGCGTCCCACCCGATCTTCGTCATTCCGACAAAGTGTCTCACCATAACACTGTTTGTCCCAATCAGAAAGTAAAACTTGAGAAAACAATTAAATTTGAAGGAATGCAATATCCTCCTTTTTGATTTCATAGCAAAGAGTTTATTTAAGAAAAGAAGTTCATACATTTTTAGGAATTGAATAGGAATATATGTTGTAATATTGAAGGCAAGAACGATACCATTGGTCACCATCCACATTTCATTTATATTCATCTTTCGAGCTCGTTCGATCATATTCCAATTGCGTCATATAACAACTTTAGAAAGTCCACTTAAATACAAACCAAACATTATAATGAATTCTTACTTGCTAAGTTTTGCGTCTTTAACATCGCACTTACACGTATAATACCTTAACAATTCGATCATAATGGCGTTCCTACCAGGTAACTTCAAGATTCCTCTTTTAATTTAGAATAACCACGTACCATTCGAAATAACGATCCTTTTGTTAATAATATTCTGCTTTTAGAGAGGTCTGGAAATCTTTCCAATCTTCTTCGATCACGCTCCGGCTTCTGTTAAATCAATGAGTTCTTCGAATTCTGATAGTCCTAGTAATTGAATGTATAGTTACTCTGTACGCTGATTCTGTTGTAAATTTTATCAAATAATACTTGCACTTTACTGTTAGGAATAATCAACTTCTTCATAATCATAGGTTACTTCGTTCTCGAAATTAGCAATACTAAGTCTGAAACAGCATCCTTCCAGGTAATCTGGGCTTTCTAACAAACAAAAACTCAAATAGTAACTTGATAATCAATGTTTAAAAATCATTTTATACGAAAAGGCTTTTAGAAATTTGTAAAAGAAAATCTTTTTTTAAAACTTGTTTATAAAATTTAAAAAATCACAAACCTGGTTGTCCTTACTATATGAGTTGGTTGTTGTCCTTCCGACCTATAATAAGGTACCAAATTAATGGAACGATCATATAAAGGTCCATTCACTTCAATCTACCTTTTCTTCTTCATCGTGTCCACTTACCTTCCTTAATCGACGAAACTTCAATTGTTGTCACACATTATCTTATTCGTAGCTTCACATCAAGGCTCCCATACTGGTAATACTCCCAACATTATCGTTACAGTAGTTGAGTAGAACAGGCTATCCAATAGTCAACAAGTCTATTTCATAGAACAAAGTTTGCTCGTATCACATCACACACTACTTTACATATCGCATTTATCATAGCACCATCATTTAATTCCACCAAAAATTCTAGATTTATACCTTTCTCTCTAACTCTTTCAAAATTCAGCTAATTTATCCCATAATTATTCACGGGTGGCTTAGTCACTAATGGCTTCTTTTAACCTGATAACAGCTATCCTCTGAAACACTTAAATCTTCTCTCTAAACTTCTTCTCACCTTTATTTATATCTCAAGCGCTCACCATTTACTGTAACTCTCGAATCCATCCTCATAGGTACAATCGCTTCATAGGACAAGTTCTAAACTAGGGGTATAGAATAGGATGTAGGGTAAACTAAAGAGATACACTCACAGACGAATGTTTAGTAAAACAAGAATAAACAGATGGAGGTTCTTGAATAGGTAATCTCGTATCAAGAGGTGGAAAATTAGCGTATAATAGCTTGAAAAGGTACAACCGTTATAACAGAAGGTAGTACCATTAATGCTGATGGAGGAACAAGGTGCAAATTCAATCTAAAAGAAGATGACAATCCTCAAACGGAAAGCTCTAAATGATCAAATGACACAGGGAAATCAAGATCGACCATTGTCGTTGTCTGGAAATCACGTCGCAAGCTAAGAATCCTGAATCGCAATATGAACCGTGCCGGAAACCTACTATACCGTCGCACTCACCCTCACAATGACTTGTTTTTCTATTTCCTATTCCTAATCCTAACCCTCTACCCAATCCCGACAATCTAGGCTTGTTTCAGTGACTTATAACCTGTAGCTCTGATACCAACCTGTGGCGCCCTCCAAACCCGGGTCAGAAGTTTGGGGTCCACAACACAAACACAATATATCAACCTGTATATGAAATATTAATTGTAATGACCCTGCTCTATATAACCACAGATCGCAATAGGTTAAAGTATGAAAATAAGCCACACCCTTAACGTTTAGTACAACGTACCAAATCCCAACTAAGTTAACTTACAACTGATAATAAAATCATTCTTACAATCTGACTATCTCTCTACCGCATGAAGCTTCTGCTAACTCGATCTAACTCAGCTGGAACTTTAGCCCACACTTTGGACTGAGAAACTTTACTATCATCCATATTCTTTTCAACTGTAAAATATATAAAAAATCGCAAGGGTGAGCTAACTAGCTCATCAAGTCTTAATAGGGATAATTGAGGTTAAGCAATAATCAAATGAAATGATTCAGAGGAATCAAGTTTCTTTTTAACTAATCATTAGAATTGGATATTTATTTTAGATTTTTAAAAACCAAGGTTAGGATGCTGATCAGTCACGCACTAACCCCGAGCAAAGCACACAACACTGCTCTAATTACTGGATCCAAAGCACACGTTGGCCTATAATTGACCACAAATATGGTCTAACCACGAATCTGGTCTACATTTAGAAAACTATCCAATTCTAAAACAATTCAGTGTAATAAACAATGTAATTCAATAAGCAAGAGCATAATCAACATTGATAAAGCACTTGTACAAAAGTGTAATGCAATTCATGAGTATCACAAGGGTATATCAAGGTATGTATAAGAAATAAATTCCAGTTTGTAAAAGCATCAGGCATAAGATCAGTAATGATTTTTCAAGGTATAGTTCTTTGATGTTATAAGGAATGGTTGGGTATAAAAGTTTCTGTGTTTTCAAACAATTTTCTTCCAGCGTTTGGTGTTTGGTAGTTAAACATTTGGGAAGCAGTATCACATTTGGGTGGTTGGGTATCTGAAAATCAATAAAGGATATTTTACAAAGAATAAGGCTTATGGCTCAAGATCAAGAAAAATCAAGGTTCAAGGTTAAATAATTTAAAACACTTGCAATATAAAACGGAAGTTATTTTGAACAATAGCGACATGTTATGAAACAGTTCGAAAATATTGGTAATATATCTTGAAGAAAAGTTCGGAAATACTTGCCTTACAGGGCTTTACAACTATTACTAATCAACTCTGAGCCGACTCAGCCGCTCAGGCTCTAACGTCCAATCACTAGATCCCATTGGATTCGACTTTGATACTCAAGTTTCTCTGTTGAAACTCTATTGAGCTCGTCGACTGACGACCAGATCATTTCTATTCCATCGTCCACTTACAGGTTCCCGATTATAACCTACAGGGTCGAAATACCCTACGTTAGATATCTAGGTATGCTTGACATATCCTCGATACTAATTCTTACCCAACGATATTCAAACTCGACTCGTAATTATTCATATTAGAATAACACAGACAACAATTTGGGTTCACATTCTCGAAATCGATCCAGTGTTCATTTTTAGAAAATACGTAAAGTCGTTATTTTACGAAATTAGGGTTACTGTGTTTTGGACAAAACATACAACACAATATACAATCCGGTTCTGTATAAAACATACATATATGTATTTACTTATACTCGCTTGACGTCCCGATAATCCTCGAATACACTCCCGTATTTCCGTAGTTCAATTTTCAGGAAATTGGACAGCGTTCCCTTTGTTTATCGGACTACCCGTCGAAACATCCATCGACGTCAATTCAATAACAACAATCCATTTCACAACAACCACAATCTCAATCATCAGTTCAACCCAACAATCAATTCAACCACAACTTGTCACTAAATTACGTACTCAACTTAATGTAAAATCAAATTCGTGTTTCAAAAATAATTTCACGAATTAATTTATTTATTTTAAAATATTAGGACTAAGAATTATATCATCACCGTCCACCGTCCGCTCGTCGAAATTCATCGCGGACGACGGTAAAAATTTGTCGGTGCCCGATTAATTTCGGGTTTCCATACAAATTTTCACCGATTAACTAATTTTTTTATAAACCGAATAATCATACGAATTTATCCGAATATTTACCAAACCAATCAGAGTAACTATATTAAATATTAACTCGGTATTCCAGGAAATAATCGAATAAACCAACATCAATAATCTGACATAATCACCGAGAATCAGAATTTACAAAGTATATATATTATACTTGCAAACACATAACGCATAACAGGAACACAGCTAAAACGCGCACAGGCAGTACGCACAGGCCGGCCACCTCGCCGGAGAAATCACAGCGGCGGCCGGAACTAAGGAGAAATCAGGCAACAATCGGCAAGCCCAGAAACATAGAACCACACAGACCTAGCACATATATACATACAAGCATACGTATATACATGCACCAACAACAAAAGTAATTCAGAGCAGCCACCGCAACCTGACCGGAAATGACGGGCGGCGGAAATTATTCCACCGAACAGGAAGTAGCAAAAGAAACCGGGAACAAACAGATTGGAGAGGGGGAGATATAAAGGAGGAATTGAGAGTTTGCTGGGAGATTAAGGGAGATAATAAGAGATTGAGAAGATTAGAAATAAGGATTATGATGAATTGTGATTATCCCCGTGTTACTATTCTCCCTTCGGCTCAACCAACAGCCTACACGTGCCCCTAAATCAACAAGGTGCTGCAACGTGTCTCTTTTTATAATGAAAGCCCGATTTGCATCATCTTTAATTTTATTAACGGTACCACTTGTGAACGCATATTGATCGAAACGACCTCAAAAAGTGAAACAATTCAATACAATTCCTTAATTAATCACGCGGATAACCCAGTACATTATAAATCACACATCAATAATCAAACAACACATAGCGGTCAAAGCCAATTCATATGTTTTATTTTATTTATTTAATAATTTCCCATAATTAAATAATTTAAAAATACACGAGTCGTTATAGGGCTCACCCAAGAACTGTCAGATATAGGATATATGATTCGTGCATCTAGCCACTTCAGAATTTATTTCTTCACCACTTCTTTCATGATAGGATTAAGTCTTCGCTGTTGCTCAATAGTCGGCTTACTACCTTCCTCTAGCAGAATATTATGCATGCAGTACGAAGGGCTGATACCTTTTATATCTGCTATAGTCCATCCGATGGCCGATTTGAATTCTCTCAAGATCCTCAAGAGCTTGTCCTCCTCACTGCCTGAAAGGTCAGATGTAATAATAATAGGCAAAGTAGATGTATCACCTAAAAAACATACCTCAAATGTTCAGGAAATGGTTTAAGCTCCAAAGTAGGTGCTTCCTCAATAGATGGTTTGAGCTTTCCCTCAGCATTCTTGAGATCAGTATTATCAAGAGATTCAAAAGGCATGTATAGCTTTTGCCTCCAAGGAGAATCATGTAGATATTGTAGTTGCTCATTGCCTTCCTCATCTTCACTGTCAAATTCTCCCACTAAGGCTTGCTCTAAGGCATCAGACATTAGCACATGATCAAGTTCTGAAGTTACCGCAGAATCAATCAAATCCACCTTTAAGCACTCCTCGTCTTTTGTAGGGAATTTCATCACCTTGAATACATTGAATGTCATATCCTGATCCTGCACCCTCATAGTAAGTTCACCTTTCTGCATATCTATCAAGGTACGGCCTGTAGCCAAGAAAGGTCTTCCCAAGATTATGGGAATCTTCTTAACTTCCTCGAAATCCAGAATGACAAAGTCTGCAGGGAAGAAGAGCTTATCCACCTTTACTAACACGTCTTCCACGATGCCTCGTGGGTATGTAATAGAATGATCATCCAATTATAGAGACATGTAGGCGGGCTTTGTATCAGGAAAATTCAACTTTTTGAAGATAGATAATGGCATCAGATTGATGCTTGCTCCCAAATTGCACAGGCACTTGTCGAAAGACAACTTGCCAATGGTACAAGGAATGGTGAAGCTACCTGGATCTTTAAGCTTTAGAGGTAATTTTTGTTGCAGCACAGCACTGCACTCTTCCGTTAGAGCAACGATATCAAGGTCATCCAGTTTTACCTTCCTTGAAAGAATACTCTTCATGAATTTTGCATAACTAGGCATTTGCTCCAGAGCCTCACCAAAGGGTATGTTGATGTGAAGTTTCTTGAACACCTCCAGAAACTTACCAAATTGCTTATCCAGCTTTTATTTTTGCAATCTCTTAGGAAAAGGTGGTGGATGATAGAGTTGTTTCTCCCCTGTATTACCCTCAGGCAGAGTGTGTTCAACAGTAGTCTTCCTTGGTTCCGCCTCTTTTTCCTTTTGCTTCTCTTCTTCATCTACAACTTCAGCTCCTTCATCTTTTGCTTTTTCAGCATCAGCAACTTTTCCGGACCTTAAGGTAATAGCTTTGACTTGCTCTTTAGCTTCTTTCCTGCCTGGCACTTCACTATCGCTGGGAAGTGTGCCAGGTTGACGATTGAGCACGGCATTGGCTATTTGACCGATTTGATTTTCCGAGGTCTTGATAGAAACAGCCTGACTTTTGCACAACAGCTTTAGCTCCTCAAAATCAGCACTAGAAGGTGTAGCAGCACCTCCTTGTTGAGGATATAATTTCCTTTGAGCATATTGCTGAGGTTGCGTGAATCCAGGTGGATTAAACTGTTTACTTACACCTTGCTGATATGGTTGCTGAACAGTATTATGACTATTGCTCCAGCTGAAATTGGGATGATTTCTGTTATTAGGATGATAAGTAGCTGGCACAGCCTGTTGCGGTCGCTGATAATTGTTCACATACTGAACAGATTTATTAAAAAGAGAACACTGATCTGTAGCATGAGAGCCTGCACAAAGCTCACAGATCATAGCTATCTGGTTGACTCCATAGTTGGCTAAAGAATCGACCTTCATAGACAGCGCTTGGAGCTGCGCTGCAATAGCTGTGGCTGCATCAACTTCCAAAATACCTGCTACCTTCCCAGGCATCATCCTTTGAGTTGGGTTTTGATGCTCATTTGCAGCCATAGTTTCAATAAGATTATAGGCCTTAGTATAGCTTTTGGCCCACAAGTCGCCTCCAGCTGCTGCGTCGAGCATGGGCCGAGATTGGGCCCCCAAACCATTGTAGAACCCAATGATCACCATCCAGTTAGGCATACCATGATGTGGACACTTTCTCAACATCTCTTTATAGCGCTCCCAAGCTTCGCACATAGTTTCTGTTGGTTGCTGCGCAAACTGAGTAAGAGCACTCCTCATAGCTACAGTCTTGGCCATTGGATAAAACTTCACCGGAAACTTTTACGCAAGATCTTGCCAAGTAGTGATGGATCCATCTGGTTTAGAATGTAACCAGTCATTAGCTTTATCCCTCAGAGAGAATGGGAAAAGCCTCAGCTTGATAGCCTTATCAGTAACTCCATTATATTTGAAAGTACTACAAATCTCTAAAAAATTCCTGATATGCATGTTGGGGTCTTCAGTCGCAGCACCTCCGAAAGAAACAGAATTCTGCACCATCTGAATAGTGCCCGACTTGATTTCAAAAGTATTAGCCTGAATAGCCGGATGAAGGAAGCTTGACTGAATGTCATCAATTTTAGGCCGAGAAAAGTCCATAAGAGCTGGATCTGCTGCTGGAACTATACGATCACCCATGATTATCAGTTCTTTCTGCTCACTCTCTTTATCTGAATCTTTAAAATCTATCTTCTCTGGAATATCAAGAACTGAGTCTGTCTCCTCAGCCGTATCTAGATTTCTCTTGCCAGTACGAGAACGTGTTTGCATAAACGCTCGCTAGAGTACCTGAAACACAACCGAAAATAATAAGTAACACGTCTTAATCAATGAGTCCTAATAACCGCGGATGGCAAGCACATAAACTAAAAAAATACGCCGAGTCCCCGACAGCGGCGCCAAAAACTTGTTAGGCACAAAACACGCGCTAATAATTCACGTAAGTATACGTGTTCGCAAGTAATATAGAATAATTTCTAGTTCGTTCCCACAGAGACTCAGACTAATTATATTTAATTAACACTCATTCACCAATGTATGATTACTTCTCAATATCAAGACAATAACTCTTTAAGTTGATTAACTAATTATTAACTATAATTAATTACGAGAATAAAACACTTAATTAACACTTAAATTAACAATATCAAACACACATGAGATCATAACTTCATTATTACTTCCTTCAATAGTTATTGTTATTACCCTTAGCATGTAACCGTGATGATATTAATCGAACAACACGAAACTGATAAAAGCCAACTTTCGTTGTACAATTACCATTCTTCAAAACATCCACAATTAAGATAGAAGTTGAATAGGCATCAATTATGTTGAGACCCTATAAGTCTACATAATTTGACAACATATCGATTTAAGCGCAAGTTATTTATTATGATTACACAGGGCAAGTAAAACGGTTAGAGTTACCCACTAATCATGCATACACATACATGAACCTATGCTAGCTTGGCAAGTTCTAAATCTCAAGATTCACTGTCGCTTCACAAGAGATTAGCACAGTATCTTCTATGTTCGCGACACACATAAGACGAATAAGCGTAACCTATGATAGATATCATACAATCATCACACACCAAGGTATTACACAATTAACTAAAGAAATCCATAATAAATCCGCTACGACCCCATGATCACGATTAGCCCATGATAGAACTCATCGTCACCATGGGTTCATATGAAAACATGACAATAACACACAATATAAACTAATAAAAATAATTATTAAAAACTAGAATACGTCACAAGAGTAATAAGGTTCAAGTAAAGAAAACTAGCATCCACTGTTACAACGAATAAAAGAATCACAAGAAAATATATGCTTCCTCTTCTTCGTTGTGATGTGCTAAAACGGTCTTCTTCCTTCTCTCCTTGCTCGTTGCTTAATACCACACACTGTGAAACGTCTCTGAAAACTACTTATATAGAAGCCCACAAGAACCAGCCGTCTCAGAAGTCCATCAGAATAAGAATTGTAAAAATTAGTATTAAATTTTACGTCCCCGGGCGGCCGCCCCAGCTTCCTGGGCGGGCGCCCCAGCACCTTCTGAAAAATCCTGCATTATGCTCCTGATTTTGCTGAATTCTGCTCCAAACTTCCCACAACCAATGCCAAGCACTTCCCTAGGCTTATTTTGATGAATTCTTCCTACATACGCAAGTTATACCCTGAAATATAAAAACACTAGAAAAACGCATCAAATACACAAAATACTTGACTTCAAGACATCAATTCAAGTCATTATAAGACGTTCTAAGTGGTATAAAATGCCACTTATCAATAGCTAACTTGACGAGCTTCCGTTATTCAACACATAAACTCATGCCTCTATCTTTCTTGATAACAACTAATACCAGTGCACCTCAGAGGTACACTAGGTTTAATTGGTCCTTCTTATAACATCTCTTGCAATTGCCTTGCTAACTCCTATATTTCAACTAGCGCCATTGAGTATGGGGCCCTGGACAATGGTTTCATTTCAGGTGCTAAGTCGATCGCAAACTTAATTTCTCTATCTGGAGGAAAATTTGGTAACTCGTCTGGAAACTCATCTTGAAACTCATTGATTACTATAAAATCTTCAAATTTTGCTGGCTCCTGACTTCTATTTATCACATATTCACTATAGTGCTCGTCTCTTTGCCATGGTAACCTTTTAGTTTGAATCATCGTTAAAATTTCCTTGCTTGCCTTCGACCTCTAAAACGTCACCACTTTCTCACCTAGCATCTTCAGAATTATCCTCTTATCATGACGGTCTATCTGAGCATCACGCTTCAATAGTCAGTCCAATACCTAGAAAATGTCAAATTCTCTAGTCTTAAATGGTATCAAATTATCACAAACTCACTGCCAAAAATCTCAATTTCACCATTGGTACTCTCTTATTTAATAATTATATGTTCTGGATTTTCTAGTTTTATAGCCATGATCTCATTTAATAATTTAACAGGGTAATTCAGCTTATCGACAAAACTTTGAGAAATAAACGATCAAGTTGCTCTCACATCTACCAATACTTTAACAGATAAGGTATTCACAATAATCATTCACGTCATCACATCTGTATTCTGAATAACATATTTCACATACAAATCATAAACTCTCGTCCTTGGAGATGTATTCCTTATCGGAGTAAATTCCCTTATTTCTTAGTGCATTCTTGATTGGGGCTGGTGATTTGCAATCTTCTCCATATGCCCTGGTTTTTCCCATACTTGAAACATGTGAATCCAATGATTGGAACTTTGTCTGCTTGGTTCTTGGTAGATTGATCTTGTTTGGAAACTTTTGTAAAGAACGACAGTGTAACAAAATAACTAGAAGGATCTGTAATTCAATAAACTTAGAATTGAAAAGAAAGAAGAAGTAATAATTTGAATATGAATGAGACAACCACATTGGTAATTAAGATGGTCAGTCTTTCATACCATATGGTATACAACACATGATTAGGTGGCGTCCTACCCGACTCTTTGTTATTCTGTCAAAACGTCTCACCATAATACTGCTTGTCCCAATCAGAAAGCAAAACTTGAGGGGAAAAAATTAAATTTGAAAGGAATGCAATATCCTCCTTTTTCTTATCACCGTATAGAATTTATTAATGAAAGAAGTTCATACATATGCCAAAAATAATATATGTTGTAGTATTGGAGAAAAAAATGATACCATTGGTCACCATCCATATTTCACTTATATATATCTTTTGAGCTTGTTCGATTAATGGATCCCATTCAATTTATTTAATAACTTCAGAAAGTCCGCTGAAATGCCTGCGTAAATTAAGCACTATGATAGATTCTTACTTATTAATTCTTGTGTCTTTAGCATCGTACCTGCACATATAATACTTTAATAATTCTTACTTCAAGTTTCATCTTTGCAACTTAGAATAACCACTAATCATTTAACATATCAATCATTTTGTTAATAATGTTCTTCTTTTAGAAAATTCTGGAAATCTTCCCAATCTTCTTTGGTCATACTCAGGCTTCTGTTAAATCAATGAATTCTTTGAACTCTGATAGTCCTAGTAATTGGATGAATAGTTGCTCCGTACGCTGATTCTGTTGTTAATCTTATCAAACAAAATTTGTACCTTTCTGTTAGGAATAATCAAACTTCTTCATAATTGCGGGTTGCTTTGTTCTCTGAATTAACAATACTAAGTCTGAAACAAGTACCCTTCCAGGTAATCCGGGTCTTTTTAACAAACAAGAAACTCAAGTAGTCACTTGACAACCAATGTTTAAAACTTATTTTATTAAAAAAAGCTTTTGGAAATTTGTTAAGAAAATCTCTTTCTAGAATTTGTTTTAAATTTTTTTGAAAATCGCACATCTGGTTGTCCTTACTATATGAGTTGGTTGTTGTCCTTCTTACTCATAACAAGGTACCAAGTTAAGGAAACAATCACATAAAGGTCCATTTATTTCAATCTACCTTCCCTCCTTTATTGGGTTTATTTATCTTCCTTAATCGACGAAAACTTCAGCTATCGTTACATATTATCTTATTCGTAGCTTCACTTCAAAGCTTCCATACTGGTAATACTCCTACCATCATTTTTCTTTTGCTATCGCTAAATACAACAGGTCTATCTAATAGTCAACAAGTCCATTCTATAAAGCAAAGTCTACTGATATCACTTTACATTGCTACTATACATATCATATTTGTCATAACACCATCATCTAATTCAAGAAATTCTGTATCTCCAATCTTCTCAAACCTGGTAGCAGCTATCCTCCGAAACACATGAATTTTCTTTCTAAACTCCTTCTTACCTTCACTTATATCTCATGCACTTACCATATACTATAGCTCCCAGATCCATCCTCGCAGGTACTGTTGCTCCATAAGACAGGTTTTAAACTGATGGTATAGAACATGGGGTATGGTAAACTGAAAAGATACGCTCACAGCTGGATGTCTAGTTAAATAAGGTTAAGAAGATGGAGGTTCTTTAATATGTGGTCTCACGATCAAATCTGGGTGAAGATGACGGTCCTCGAACAGAAGGATGCAAATGATCATATGATACAGGGAAAATAGGACCTGCCATTGCCGTTATCTGGAAATCATATTGCAAGATAAAAATCTCGAATCGCAGCACGAATTATACCGAAAACCTACTATATAGTCGCACTCAACCTCACTACGTTTTATCTTTCTATTTCCTATTCCTAATCCTAACCCTCTACCCAATCCCGACAATCTAGGCTTGTTTCAGTGACTTATAACCTGTAGCTCTGATACCAACCTGTGACGCCCTCTAAACCCGGGTCAGAAGTTTGGGGTTCACAACACAAACACACAATATATAAACCTGTATATTAAATAGTATTTGCAATGACCCTGCTTTACACAACCACAGATCGCAACAGGTTAAAGTATAAAAATAAGCCACAACATTAACTTCTATTCTATCGTACCAAATCCCAACTAGTTTAACTTACAACTGATAATGAAATTATTCTTACAAGTTTGCATATCTCAGCTATAATATAAAGCTTCTGCTGGCTCGATCCACTCGTCCTGGAATCCTAGCTCGCACATTGGACCGGGAAACCTTGCTATCAATCATTTCCTTTTTAACCGTAGAATACATAAACAGATTTGCAAGAGTGAGCTAACTAGCTCAGCAAGTCATAATATCAATGACTGGGGTTAAACAACGATCAAATGAGATGATTTAGAAAAATCAAGTTTCTTATTAAACAATCATTAGAATTGGATATTCATTTTTAAGTTTTAAAACCAAGGTTAGGTTGTTGATCAGTCACACATTAACCCCGAGCAAGGCACACGACTCTGCCCTATAAACTGGATCCAAGGCACACATTGGCCTAATTCGACCATGAATCTGGTCTGACCACGAATCTGGTCCGCATAAAAAGAACTATCCAATTCTAAGACAGTTCGATATGATAAACAATATAATTCAATAAAACAAGATCATAATCAACAGTGATAAAATATTGGTATATAAGCATGATGTAATTCATAAGTATCACGAGGGTATATCAAGGTATGTATAAGAAATGGCCTTCATCCTGTAGGAGAATCAGGTATTAGATGAACAATGATTTTACAAGGTTTAGTTCTTTGATGTTACAAGGTATGATTGAATATAAAAGTTTTTGTATGTTCAAGCAATTCTGTTCCAGTGTTTGGTGTATGGTGGATATGTATTTGTGGATCAGTATCGTATTTGTGTGGTTTAGTATCTGGTAAATCAATAATTGATGGTTTACAAAGAATATGGCTTACAGCTCAAAGATCAGGTGATGTGATCCAGGTTCAAGGCTGTATGATTCAAAGCATTTATGATATAAAACAGAATAATTTAAATACTAACAATATGTCACGAGAGAGTTTAGAAATATTTACAATATATCTCGAGAAAGGTTCATAAGTAATTTCTTTATCACAAATGATTCCAACTTCACTTGTACTTGTCTAATGATTCTATTCAACAACCACTTGGCTACTTTTCTAAGCCTCGCTTTTATTCACTATTCACTTGCTCTACTTTCTACACATCGATATCATTCTCTGATCACCTGCTTCCTTTTTCTACCCCTTGGTTACTCTGTTAGGCATAGTATTTATCAATATTCATCTCACATTATTTAAAAGTCAAATAGACACCATAAGGTTTTATCTACCCTTCGTTTCACCCAAATCCGATTTACGGATTGAAAGTTACGATTGAAATAGTTAAATGATACACATATACGCATATAACACGTCAATTAGATCACATAAAGCACATATCATGTAAGATAGTAGATAAAAATACTTTTCTAAAGAAGATTTGATGTCAAAATGATTTATCGGATATTTAATACGAATTTTTAAATATTTTTCAGAATTAAAACGGGTCTCCGACTTATTTTATAATTAAATAATAGGGTTCGAACACCTGAATCTGACTTTAAAATAATTTTGAAATAATAATCGGGCTTTGAAATAATTTAAAATAATATTTTAAAGCTCGAAACTATTTTTCGGGATTTTTAAATCCAAATAAATAATTAAATCTAATTAAATAATCAATTAAAATCAAGTAATAACTAATTAAATTAATTAATCAATTAATATATAAATTAATTGACTAATTAAATAATTAATTATGAACTGATATTAATTAATTAAATAATTAAGATTTATTTTTAAATTAAAAATATTTTTCAAAAATTTAATAATGAATTTTTGAAATTTTAAAATTATTAAAACAATTTTCTGAAAATAAATTAATTAAAAATATGATTTCTGAAAATAATTAAAACAGAAATCCACATTTTATGATTTTTGGAAACTTCAGGGACAGAAATACAGGACTGTGCAAACCAGGAGGATCAAAATGTAATTTGACCACCCCTCCCCCATCTTCACCCGGCTAGCTGGAACTCCATGGCCGCCTCCATGGAGCTTTTCCGGCGGCCCCAATCGTGCCCAAAAACGTGATTAACTTATAGGAAATGTTCTATATACATGCAGGAACCTTTATATGGCATCAAAATAATTAAAAACATTACGAATCAACTGGAAGAACGGACGGAAAAATCTGCCGCCGTCCGACCCTCTTCTCCGATGAAGGCCTTCCGGCTACCGTTCGTTTATCATGCATATACCAATCGACTTGTCTTGTCACAATCTCTCTATTGGTGCCAACAATTCAGTCTAATAACCCCTAGGGTAGAAACCCCCAAAAATCAGTTACAAACATTCAAACGGTTATAAACCCTAATTTCTAATTCTGAGAATCAAACACATATTTGAGCATGTTATTGAACTCCAAATTCAACATTTGATATACCAAAATGATCAGGAAGAAAATATCTACATGAGTACGCCATCAAATCACACAAACAACATCAAGAACAAAAATTCATATTTTAATTCATAAATAATTCGAAATTAATTAGAAAAATAACCTTTGATTCTGCAGGTGTATGGATCACAGATTCTGAAAGTACTCCTCAAGGCCTTCGATTCGGTTACTTGAACTCCTGAATCGGATATCGCTAACGCCTTCAAAACTAGGTTTGATTATGAAAAACACTATGAATATACTGTATTTTCTCTAAAAATTACATAGTTAACTGACTGCAAATGATTTTCTGTACAAAATAAAATGTGGTAAAGGCTCTTTATATTTACGGAATATTGGTACCCCGTTGGATCATACCGGATATAAAGTATTAAGTTTATTTGAGAAAACAGATCCAAAACGGTACTGGTTTTAGGATAATTATCCAAATCTGACATTTTGTACTGCGGTCTTAGTATCAGCGCTTTGGTTACACGTATTACGAGATGATAATTATAATAGTTTAATAAAAAGATCTTGTTTATCAAAAATACAGGTTTTATCGATTTACCGAAACAAATTTTGTATCGAAAATATTACGCTGGGACCCGCAAGGGGAAAAACCGTACGCCGGATCGAAAAAGTCAAAACATGGAAAATGCTCAGAATATAACAATTAGGTTAGGAAGGAGTTTTCGGAAGAGTTTCGGGTTATAAAAATGTAAAAACGGTTGAAGTCGGTTGGTTCCCGATTATACAAAATGGTTTATAAATACTCAAAAACATAATTTATTAAATCCATAAATCATTTATAAAATCATATAACAACACAAAAATTAATAGAAAAATATCACAATTATCTATACTTTATTTTGGACATATAAAAATCAAATTATTCAAATTATATTATATTTAAACATCCAAACACAAATACCACTTAACAGATAATTCACCAAAATTCATATAATAATCACAGATTATTTGTTTATTGATAAAAATACTTACACGATATATCCCGGATATTACAAAAACTACCACAAATAAAAAAAATTACATGGAAAAATATGCAACTATATGCACTAAACTATCATGAATATGCAAACTATATGCGACTCACAAAAAACATATTCCTTCAACTAATACCCCCAAACTTAAAATATTCACTGTCCTTAGTGAAGGTAATAGTAAGGAATCAGGCATACCTACTCCAAATCAGGAGCATTACCCTCAACGGGTGGTGTGTCAGGCGTGTCTGGAGGTGGATACACAGAGTCCTCATCAAATACTGGCCACTGGATGTCAACACCTGTGGCTCTGAATGCAATCCCTAGTGCCTGGGTGAGATCACGTGCAAACCTACTATGGATGTCATGCATCGCATCCATCCTCCTCGCTAGACACCTATACAGCGTCAATCTCAAACCAGCTCCATCATCTGCTCCTGCTTCCTCCTGCTCCTGCTGCAGTGATGGACCAGCTTCCGCACCCAACTCAGCTCTCCAAGCCGCCTTGCTAGCTTGCTATGTACCATCAGCATATGACTGAGGAGCAAGACGTCCTCCTGGAAAATAATCATAAGAATAACCAAGCCCCTTAGGATCGGGCTTGCCGCCATACCACTCAACCATGCTCAACAGCGTAGAACTGTTGATAGGAGCACTGGGAAGCTGCAACTGCTCATGTGCGGGCCAATAAACACTAACTGCCACGCACAACTTCGTCATAACGGACGCATAGGGTATCAAACCTGTAGTACCTCCTCGCAAAAATCTCAGAATCCCCTGATATATAACCATCCCCAAATCAATATAATCGCCCTGAAGAATACCCCATAATAGACGAGCACGGTCCATCGTAATCTCATCCATATATAATGATGGCATGATGTTAGCACAGATAAAAGAGTTCCAAGCACGTGCAAACCTGTTCATGCACGACACAGGAAATGTGGAGTAATCAGTTATGCCCCTCTTGAACTTCCAGTGAGTCTCAGGCACACACAAAGTAGCAACAATCAGATCCAAGTTAAAGTCCTCCGGAGTCTTATTGTTCCAAGTGTCCTGACCGGGCTTCCTCGCGGGTTGCTCTATCACCATCCTTATCGCATCAGCACTATACTCCACGGTCATCCCCCTCACCATAATGAAACCATTCTTCTCCGCCTTCGTGTTAGCATAGAACTCTCGAACAACACTCATAGGCATAGCAGCGGGAGCCTCACAAAAAGGAACCCAGCCCATCTCCAGAATCATCTCCAACAACTTACCATCCTTCCCTGATGGCAGAAAACCTCGCTCCTTCTCTATAGGCTTTGAGAAAAGCCTCGTGTACTCCGCTTCAGCCTCAGGAGTAGAAAACCTTGGCCTCACACCACATGCACTCAAAGAATCGGTGGTATTGCTGCTTACTTGAGTTCTTTATCTTTTAGGTGCCATTGGGATTGAATAAGAGAGAATAAAAGGGAACTGTTTGAGAGAGAATTTGTGTTTGAGAATTTGAGATGTGATGTAGAAGTTTGTGTATAAGTGTGTGTATATATAGGTGATGAGAAGAGAATTCGATATGTAATAGAAGTGGGAATTGATTATGGGAATCGTGGAAATAATGGGTTTGATTTGGAGAGGGAAATTTGGGATGTGAAAGAGTAAAATTTGGGTAGAAATTGATTTTATAGTAAAAATCTTGATTTTCTCTCCACAAACTGCTATTTATTTTTTTTCCGAAACAGGACCCCAGCGCGCTAGACCAGCACGGGCCCTCTCACCTTCTGCCAAATCGGCGCGGCCGTGCGCTAGATCAGCGCGGGCGTGCTTGGTTTCTGAAAAAATAGCGCGGCCGCACGCTAGATCAACGCGGCCGCGCTCAGCTTCTGAAGTTGGCCCTGAATTTTTTTCTTTTTCTGATTTTTTTGTGTTTTTCTCCTTTCTTCTTGCTTCCTCTACCTACTAATGTACAACAAACTTGGGTTGCCTCCCAAGAAGTGCTTGTTTTATGTCGTTAGCTTGACGTAGAATCTTAAGATCAAATGGACAATAAAACGGCACTAACCACCTCGCAGTTTGTCGTGTCACCATATTAATGCGTCAACCTCTGACCATTTACCTTGAATGCTTGGCCCAGATCATTCTCAAAAATCTCCACCGCTCTATATGGAAACACAATTTTAATTATGAAGGTCCCTGACCACCTTGACTTCAACTTTCCAGGAAAAAGATGGAGACAAGAGTTAAACAAAAGAACTTGTTGTCCCGACACAGATAATTTGAGCACTAGACCCTTATCGTGCCACCTCTTGACGTTCTCCTTATATATTTTGTTGTTTTCATAAGCTTGAAGTCGAAACTCGTCGAGTTCATTCAATTGAAGCATCATCTTCTTTCTAGCTGCATCCAAGTCAAGATTAACCTTCTTCAAAGCCCAATATGCCTTATGTTCAAGCTCCACAAGCAGATGACACCCCTTACCATACACCAACTGAAATGGTGACATTTTTAATGGAGTCTTGTATGTTAGGTCACACACACTGTAGAAGGGGGTTGAATACAGTGTTTACTATAGTCAAATCGAATTAAGAACACAAGTAACTAAACACAGATTTTATTCAACTCAATAAACTCTGTTATAATATGGAACTGTCCTCTCTCAGTGATGAACAAATTATCACGAGAGCTGCTAGGGTTACAAAGAATAATAATCTCGAATTCGATAACACATATAGTATAAACCCTATGCTTGTGTTTATATACTACACAGTGACAAGATAATCTTCTAATTGATATTGAATATAATTTTGCTTCCTAAAATATATCAATCAGTTATCTTTTCTTCCAAGTATTCTATTCTTCATAGAAATCTTGTCCATGCATATTTCTTCTTATGTTTGTCTCGATCTTCTTTCCTTTCAATCAGCCGCCTTCCTTATCTGAACGCCTCCTTAAGTCCTGATATTATCTCCTGATAAATATCTCCTGATAACTTAAGTTCTGATATCTTAAGTCCTGACTTCAGTATAAGTACTGATTTCCAGTTAAGTACTAATTTGTCATGTTTAGTAAAATCTGAAAACTAAACACAAATCATATTAGACATGACATCACAAATATATCTAAAAATCTCCCCCAACTTGTAAATTAGAATAATATACAAGTTTAACAGATATTTGATGATGTCAAAAACATTAAGTACAAATGCATGAGAATTTGACTAGATAACTACAGCTTACAGTCCTTTTAGCTTTACCATCCTTATAGTCTGATAACAACTTCAGTCTATATACACTTCAGAATTTAAGCAGTTGTAGATCTTTGACTTTGCTTCAATTTCTGATCTCTTTGATGTCAGGAGTTGTCCTGAAATAGTTCTTCAACAAACATCTCTCAGTATATTCAAGTTCATTGATCATTCTCCTTTTAGCATTCTTCAATTCAACTGTATCTTCACCAGTTTGAAATATAGCAGCCCTAAGATCATTAATTTTAGCTTTCCTTATGTCCTGGTCAAGTCTGATCAGATATGCTTTGTCAGACTCTAGATTGAAATCCACAGCCTTATAACCCAGAAAAGTAGTTATGATCTTAGCAGTGTTAGGCTTCATTTCAACAATATCACCTTTGTGATCTCTATACTTGGGAAAGTATGGGATGTCAGACTTTACAGAGTAAAGCTTCTTCTATCTTTGAATATTTGATTTTAAATAATCTGCAACACCATTTGTAGATCTATTTTTCACTTGAAGTAAAAATAGAACATGTTCCAGTTCTTCAAAATACTTTAGTGGAATAGCATTCTTCCTGATCTGGAATACCCTACCATCTGTCATAAAATATAACATGATGTGTTCTTTCAAAACAAAATGGTAAACCATTTGTACAGATTCAAGTTGATTCAATCTCTCAGGAGTTGCTCCTACACCTGGTTCACTTAAGGAAGTTGGATCATTGGTAGTGTTATGTACTCTTCTTTCATCAAAACTACCCAATCCAGATTTATCTCTTACTTCCTTTCCTGTAACAACTCTTGCTTCAAAACCACTTGATGTAGTCTTCAAAGATTGGGTCTGTTGAGCTTTTGTGAATCCTGGTAGTAGCATCTTTGAAGGTTTAACATGAGCAATATTAGAGGTTTCCTTTTCCTTATCTTCTGATATCAAGCCAACTTGAGCTATATCAGAGGTTGTTTGCTTCACTGTCATATCAGAATTTACTAAGTCCTGATTTTGAACAACATGAGCTATGTCAGAGGTTGTTTGAATATCCGATTTCTTCAAAATCAGACTAGCATCTTCATCAGATTTTTCTTCATCCATTACTGGCATATATATCTTTACAGGTTCACCAATTTTTTCTTTGCCCTTGGATTTTGGATCTATCTCCACTTGTGATTTGGCTTTGGTTACCTCAGAAATTGACCTTTCTTTTATCACAATTCCCTTAGGCTTTGGTGGTTTATTTTCAACAATAGAAGCTTTAGACTTGAAGTTAACATTTTCTGCTTTGAGTCTAGCTTCTTCTTTCTTTAGAATTTCAAAGTCCATTCTTGGATTTTCTTTGAGAAATAATCTCTTTGAAATCTCTTCATCAAGTTCCAGATGTTCAGTAGAACTTATCCTTTTACCAGTATCAGAACTTATTTTTCTCCCAATATCGGAACTTGTTCTTTGACCTGTAATTCCAGCTTTGCTTGATGAAAAACCTTTGCCTTGACCATGACCTCTACTCTTATCAGAGTTTCCCTGGTCATCATTTCCATCATCCTTTCCCTTCAGTGTCTGAATAGATTTGCATTTGGACCTAATCACTTTCTCCCCCTTTTTGGCATCAGCAGGTAAAAGAAGATAGACAAGCAATTCCACTGAGGATTGGATCTCATTGAATTGAGTTTGCTGAGAAGCTTGATTCTTGAGAATTTCATCAATTTGAGTTTGTTGCTTCTCCTGAGTTTTCTCAATGTAGGCAATTCTGTCAAAGGCAAGCTTGAAAAATTTGTTCTTTTCAAGTTTTACATTCATATCTTGTTGGATCAAGGTTTCTTGAATATTATTCACCTTGACATGAGTTGTTGAGTGTTGACCTTGAAGGTGCCTAGCACTCAATGCAGTAACTCTCAGATATGCCTTGAAATCATCATTTATCAACATTTCATCAGCTTTTTCCAGATGCTCAGCAAGAATCTTTTCAGTAGGAACAAAACTAACTGTGTTCCATTCCTTAGTCCACTCCTTTCCTCTAGGAGTTTCACTCCAAGGTACTGGTGCATCCCCTCGAACAAACTTCTTGACTAAATCAGCTTTGCATGGAGCTTGTTGAGGTGCATGTCCAGATGGACCAGCTGCATCAGCATCTACATTTGCATCAGCTTCACCAGTAAGTTCAGCATTATCAGTATCAGAACTTAAAGAGCCTGCAGCATCAGCATCCTCTGATAGAATAACAGTATATGAGGCTATAGAGGCTTCAACATCATCCTCTAAGTTCTGATCTGCTGCTAAGTTCTGATCAACATCCAAATCTTGATGCCCACCTTCAATATGATTTTCATCATCCAAAGTCAGAATTGGTATGGTTGGAATATTTTCATTGACATCAGCATTTAGAATTGGTGTTGTTGGTGGAGTGAGTTGAGTTGGTGGAGCTTCCAAGTACAGAACCTCAGGCACAACCAAGTTATGTATATCTATTTCATCACTTGTACCTGGATCTGTAGTGTGTACTTGTTCAATTATAGGTGACACAGGAGGTGTAGACACTTTCTCTGGAATATCCTCTTGTTCTTGAATAGGAGACTTGTGAGCTGATTCAGCAGTAGGAAGTAATTCAATTACTATAGGTTCTGTTGGGATCAGAGATTCCTGACCCCCTTCCTTAGCTGCTTCTTCCAGAGTTTCTTTAGAGTGTGATGATACACTTACAGCCCTCCTGGCTCTTTGCTTTTTAAGTCTCTTTGCAGAATTACAGATTTTGGGAGATTCATCATCAGTATTTAGCTTTCTAAGCCTTTTGAGGGGCCTAGAACTCCCAGTTTCAACATCTTTCTGAGAAGAAATCTTCTCAGCTTCTATAACAACAGGTTCTGATATAGGAACTTGGTCCTCCAATGTTTTCTCAAATCATCAAAATTTATTATTGACCATTATTAAATCAAAACATTCATCACATGATAAAATTTAAAATTGATGAAGTGAAGATTAACAAGTTGTAATTAAAACATGCACAGTCACATAATTTGAGAGACAAAGATCAAATCTTGCAATTAAATAAAATTTCATTCACATATCAGATAATTACATTGGATGATATTTATCAATTACATGCAAAAGTACAAGATAGACCTAATCTTAGATTCCTAACATCAACAGCCTTAGTCCTAGTCTAAGAAGACCTAACGACTAGCTTCTTCTACTGCTGACGAAGAGCACTGCAAGACGAATGATTCGTTCTTGCTGACGGAGAGCTTCTCTCCTCTCCTCTTCCAGACGATCACAGTGAAGATGATAGTCCATATAAAAGAATAAGAGGTCTGTGTGAATCTCTTGTGGAACTGAGTTCCAGATCTCTTCAGGAATGACAGTTACATGCCACTCCTGTCGCCAATCATCACAACTCAACTCGATATTAAAAGTATCATAGTTCAGGAGTTGAAATGAACCATGTTTTTGATGAGTATGTAAAAAGAGTGAGTTTGTGAGAAAATGAAAGATGTATTGGCTGGAATGAATAGTTGATTTAAATAACCAATAGAATACCAAGAGACGCAAGGAATATGTAATAGTTACAGGTAAAAGTAATGATACCTCGTCTCCCTAAACCAATGTGTAATAATAACATTCATTAAATGATCTAAAACCAGAGTTAATGGGCACGGGAAATAATAACAATTACTGTGCACATGTAGGTTTTCAAGACATACACACTAACCACTAACCCATAATGATTATGACTGATTTATCTCACTTAAACCAATATTTTGTAAAAATATGATTGTTCAAGTAATGACTAAAAATAAATCAAGTAGATAATACTGCCACGTCAGCATCAGAACTTGATTATTATTAGGATTTAAAAGTCATCAGAATATGGCTCCTTTAATCGAAAAGTGAATAATTATTCTTGTAATTCTTCATACAAATACTGATATGGGTACATCAGAACTTAACCATCAAGACTTCTATCAGAACTTGTCCTCAGAATTTATGCAACTGACACTTATACTGTTCATCTAAAACAACATTGATCATCACAGTAATTTTCATCATTCATATGGAGTGTATGTGTGTGCAATAAGCTAAATATCAGACGAAGAGTAAAGTCTGATCCACTTCAGTACATCTTAGAAGTAAGGCATAACTAAGAACTTTACTCAAAATCTGTCATTATTCTGAAGTCTACTGTAGAATGAGTTCATGCATGAGTCCACCTCAACTGTTTTGTGCTCATTTTATGCATCTTTTGAAATTTCTTTTTACAGTGGCTTCTCAGTGTAAGTGAGTCACAACTGCTTATCAGAATTTATGCTATTATCATAGTATTTCTCCAGTAATCAGAGAATGTGCAAAGTCAACAAGAAAATTTTATTTTGCTTTTCTAATACATATTACTTAATACCAGCAATGCACTTGGGTCTTCCCTTCCACATTATTTTTTTTACTCTAGATCTCAAAGGAGTACCTGATATTTATTTATTTTCTTTTTCTTTTTCTTTTGATAAGTGAGGCTTATCAGCACTTAGTACATCCATTAGATTTACTAACATCAGAACTTAACAAATAAGAAGCACTATTCTAGTTTTTGACTTAGTAATAAGATACACAAAGTAAACTTCAACTAAACTCAGTATCAGAATTTTCTTGTGTTAAAAGATTTCCACATAAACAATTACTTCGTGCATGGGATCTTTAGTATATTAAAGACTACTAGGTCAGCATCTAGCACAGTTATCCTCATTGATTTGAATAGTCACAGAAACATTCATATCACTATCAGAGTTTAGAAATCCACATCAGACAACAATTAGCACTTAAAAAATTTTCAATTAAACATAGAATACATAAAGATAGTAATATCTGTAAATACTGATCATAAAGTCTGATGTATCAGAACATAAACTAAGAAAATTTAGAGAAAGAACCTGAAACCATTCCAAGTTCATTTACCAATCTTGTAAAAGTAGCTTCACATAGTGGTTTTGTGAAGATATCTGCTAGTTGTTGATCTGTTGGAACAAAATGTAATTCCATTGTACCTTTGTAACGACCGAGAAATTACGCTTGTATTATATTATAATAAAGATAAAGTATGTGTATTATTATGTGATTAACTGTGTTGAGTCATTAAATCCTAATCGTTATGTGCTACGTGTTGTCTGTTTTGAACTGAACGTGTTTTGGATATTTATTGAGTGTTTTATCGCAAGTTATATATTTTATATCAAAACCCGTATAGCTCAAACAGTGTTTTCAAAGCCCGTATTTCAAACAAAAACCTTGTCCCTATTTTACCAAAAACAATCTATACCATATCGATATTTTGAACCCCTAGACATTTTATAAATTTACCTTTTTCGCGAAAAACGACTTTTCCGGACCCCTTTGGGTACCAAAAACCCCACAAAAATCACATTTTTATTTTTATATGATCATGAAATTATCATACATCATTTTTCTTTGCATTTATGTAATATTCATAATTTTTGGGAATTTTTGACATTAATTTTGTATTTATTGGATATTTAAAAATTCATTATTAATACCCAAAAATTATAAAAATTGGGGCCAAATATTTTTATTAGATGTGTAATTAGACCCTTAATTTTATTTAGGGGTATTATTTTCATAAATATAAATATCAGATTTGTTATTAATTATTCAGTTAATTATAATTAAAAATCAGAAATTGAGAAATTGATTTTGGGGGTGAAGAACATCCAGAGAGCTTCAATCACAGATTTGGGAGTGATTCTGTTATCCAAATCAATCATTGTCAGCAAGGCAGATCAAGTTAGAGACCGAAGGCGGTGAGTTGAACCAGGTTAAGTATGCGCAATGCAAGTTTTCCCCTATTCTAAATTCAGAATAGTGAATTATATCCCATTTTTCCATATCAGTTACCTTTGATAATTCTTCTTCATTTACACTGTTACACAATTATTGAATCTTGTTTCTATTTCATTTCGATTCTTGATTTCTCCCAATTTATTGAATCATTTATTCATATTCCAATACTTTTACCCTTGTTACATATACTCGGATATATCCTGATGTTGGGATACATCAAAAGCATTCAGATTGTTCCGGATGCTAAACCTTGGATTGGATGGTTACGATATGGGCTGGGTTTTACCCAGATCTTTAACTAATAGGCCATAGTTGCCTGAGTACTCCTTATGTTGGTTGGGTATATGCAGTTGGGTATAGATCCACACTATATCCTGACTGATCAGCAGGTTATAGTGCATATGTTGGTTCTTGTTTCCAGTCTTGTTCATTTGGCACTCGCCAGTGTTAGCAAATTATTATCCTATACAGATTCAGATGGTTGTTCAAAGCAACCGATTATCGGTTCACCTATTCATCTCTCTTTATACTATATATATTGTTGCAGGCTTGTTGAGCAAATTTGGCTTATCCCCTATTATTGTTATTCCTATTGTTTTACAGTTAAGGTAGAGAATGAAACCTATCACGACCCGCGTAGTCAAGAAGCGAGTCAAGCAGCGGGACCCTCTTATACCAAGAGTGTTCATCCCTATCCCCGAAGAGAGCTTTGAGCTACAAGATCAGGTGTAATAGGATAAGTAGTATTATGGTTTGAATAAAAGTTGTGTGGTGAGAATGTAGATAGAATTAAGTTTTGTAACAAAGAGAGTTCTTGAGACAAACTGTTTTATTGGGGTTATAATAAAGTTAGTGTGTCGTTCTTGTTTTCAAATCTTAACCTTAAAAGATCCTGAGTCGTAGTAGTTCGGGGTAATTATCATATTTATATTCCGCTTGTACAGGTTTAGTTTGTAGTTGTTATTAATAATTCCCCAAATATATACCCCAGATTTGGAGGGTGTTATAGTTGGTATTAGAGCTTAGGTTTTGACCCTTGAAAACAAGAACATTAGGGTTAAGATAAGATAGGAAGATCATATAGGATAAAAGTTAGAGTGTTAGGATTGTTTGTTTATATGATTAGAAGTTATGAGTTTTAGGATTGTGATTTGATTGTTCTTGTTTTATTATTGTTATATATACTAGATGGCTTCTTCGTCATCATCTACGGAGCGGACCGAGACAGATCCAGGGGTAGCACCAGTACTGGTACCAGTATCAGTGCAGATCTTTCCTCCATTACCACCACCACCACCATTGCCACCTGGACCAGCACCAGAGATACCCCCTCCCCCAGAGGTACCAGATTTTGCAGATTATTTTCCTTATTTTGAGCCAAAGATACCTGATTTTCCACCGTTAGAGTTCCCAGTGTTTGATGTTCCTGACATGGTTGATATTCCACAGTGGGAGGATTTAGAGCCCCAGATTCTTATGCCACCAGTTGAGATTCCAGAGATTCCACTGATGGAGCCTGAGGTAGAGCCACCAGAATATGCACCCATGGAGCATCCTGTCTTATTTCCTGCACCGTTAGCTGTGTATGCCCCTATGCCCGGAGTATTCTAGTTTCCACAGCCGGAGTTCATGGACGAGGTAGTAGTAGATGAGCCATTACCATTGCCTTTTTGAGGTTCCCGCATGGATCTTTGTGAGCATCATACAGTTACATATCAGCGTTTTTAGACAGAGAGAGAGGAGAGGGTCAGATGGCAGGATCAGTGTAGAGAGATCCTTGGGTTGTTTGAGACACAGGCGGATGGTCCAGTTCGAACACTTCACCCAGACTACATATTGAGAGAGAGTCTACGTCAGATTCATAGAGTTGGTTCTCAGGAGCTTACTGACCTGAGGCAGATGGATATTAGTGCAGAGACAGCATACCGCAGGGCGATGAGACTCACAGAGGCAGTATTAGAGGCTTTGCAGGAGGAGCTGAGCCGTGTACCACCAGGATTTTGATCTTAGTAGATGGGGGAGTGTTGTATCTTGTATATATATGTAGATAGAGGCAACATAGTATTGTATGACTAGTTTGTATGAGGATAGCTACTAGTTTTGACTGATAGCAGTAGCAGTATGACTGACATAACATAGACTTTTGTATCAAGCATTGACACCTGCAGCTGGTGTCCTGCCCATATATATATAAGATGAACCTTTTCACATTTTCTTTATTCTATTTTTCCAGTCATTTAAGCATTTACATTTATTTTACTATTTTACCGTTGTATCTTTAAAATGTTGTTTTATTTATGATCATGTTGTACCTTTTACGTTTTGAAAATTTTAAAATTATTTAAAAAAAGGGATTTATTTAAACATCGCACTGTTATATTCAATTAGATATTTAATAAATTGTTTTCTTTCTCCATATCAACTGTTTTAACGCTGTTTTAATGTTATAAAGACTGTTTCTATTCCATAACACCTGTTTAGTATATTGTTATTAAGAGAACCCATTGTTTTATTATCAGAAAGATGGCACCTAAAAGAAAAGCACGACCTGACTCGTCTAACGAAAATACCGAGGGCCAAAACGATAATAATCAGATGGATCAGATGTTTCATCTCATGCAACAACAAATGCTGATGATGCAGCAATAAATGCAGCAGCAACAACAACAGTTTCAACAATAAATGCTACAGCAAGCCGCTCATCCAGGACATCAAGTACCTCCAACAACACCTGTAGTTACTTTCAAGCAATTTTAAGCGGTAAAGCCTCCAGAAGTTACTGGTTCCACGGATCCTACAAAGGCGAGAGCTTGGCTGAAGGAGATAGAAAAGGCTTTTATGTTGGTGAAAGTTGAGGAAGAACAGAAGACGGACTTTGCCAGCTATTTTCTGAAAGGCGAAGCCAATTACTGGTGGGAATCGAAGAAAGCTTTGGAAGGGGAAGTTGTGGTGACTTGGGAAAGATTCACTGATCTTTTTCTGGAGAAATATTTTCCTCACTTTATGAAGAACCAGATGGAGATCAAGTTCCTAGAGCTGAAGCAAGACAACTTATCGGTCACGGATTATGAGACCAAGTTCACTGAATTGGCCAGATTTGTTCCTGAGCAAGTGGATACGGATGAAAAGCGGGCCAAGAGATTCCAACAAGGGCTGAAACCATGGATTCATAGCAGAGTAGCTGTATTTGAGTTGACGAGTTATACGGCTGTTGTTCAGAAGGCCATGATAATTGAAGGTGAGAGTGAAGCAGCTCAGAAAGAGAAGGGACCGGGTAATTCCCAGAACCGTTTCAACAGAAGGCCGGGATTCCAAGCCCGGGGAAAAGCAAACTTCAGGAAACCAGAACAAAACAATCAGAGGATGGGTAATCGACTTCCCGCCCCAACTCAGCAGAGACTTATTCGACCGTCTATACCTGATTGCAGAACATGTGGTAAAAAGCATAAGGGGATTTGCAACAAGCCAAATGTCACGTGTTTCAAGTGCAAGCAAAGGGGACACTATTCTGGAGAATGTCCGATGGGAAGAGCAGAGGTCACTTGTTTCCAGTGCGGAAGAAAGGGACATATTTCCAAGGATTGCAGAGGAGTTGCGACGGCCGCTAGTATTCCGAGGGTTTTAGCATTACCTCCACCTCCACTACCACCACAAAATCAGCCCAGGGCAAGGACTTTCAACATGTCAATGAAGGAAGCAGTACAGAGTCCAAATGTGGTTGCAGGTACGCTCCCTGTGAATTCTGTAAATGCTCTAGTATTGATTGATTCAGGAGCTACTAGATCTTTTATTTCTGAAGATTTTATCTCTAAGATAGACTGTGACATTCAGTGGTTAGATGAAGTGCTAGTCATAAAATTAGCAAATGATGATCAGGTTATGGTAGATCGAGTATGCCCAGGTTGTGATGTTGAGATAGGGAGATGTCATTTCTCAGTTGACTTAATACCTTTCAGGTTAGGAGAATTTGATGTTATTTTAGGAATGGATTGGCTAGCTAGTAATAATGCTCAGATTGATTGCGCAAACAAGAAAGTGAAAATGCAGACTGAAGAAAATACAACGGTAATATTTCAAGGTGAAAAGCAAAGGCAGAGATTCTTAACAATGATGCAGATGAGACAATTGCTACGCCAAGGATGTCGAACCTATATAGCCTACGTGTTGGATACTGGCAAAGAAAGTCCGAAGATCGAAGATATTCCTGTAGTGTGTGAGTTTCCCGATGTCTTTTCAGATGAACTTCCAGGACTTCCACCGGATCGAGAAGTCGAGTTCACTATTGATTTGGTGCCAGGGACAGAACCAATTTTGAAAGCTGCATATCGAATGGCACCTGTTGAAATGAAAGAATTAACAAAGCAGTTGCAAGAACTTCTTGACAAAGGAATCATAAGGCCAAGTATATCCCCATGGGGCGCACCAGTTTTGTTCGTGAAAAAGAAGGACGGTAGCATGCGATTGTGTATTGATTATCATGAGCGGAACAAGTTAACTATCAAGAATAAATATCATTTGCCTCATATCGATGACTTATTTGATCAACTGAAAGGAGCAACATGGTTTTCAAAAATCGACTTACGATCAGGTTATCATCAGTTAAAGATCAAGGCAGAAGATATTCCAAAGACTGCGTTCAGAACGAGGTACGGATATTATGAATTTCTCGTGATGGCTTTTGGACTGACGAATGCACCTGCAGCGTTTATGGATTTGATGAATCGAGTATTCAAGAAGTACTTGGATAAATTTATCATTGTATTTATTGATGACATCTTGATTTATTCGAAGATGGAAAAAGAACATGCAGCACACTTAAGAATGACATTGGAGACGTTACGAAAGGAGCAGCTCTATGCGAAATTTTCAAAATGTGAATTTTGGCTAAAAGAAGTACAGTTTCTAGGGCACATCATCAGTATTAACGGAATTCAAGTGGACCCAGCGAAGATTGAAGCTATTTTAAATTGGGAAAGACCAAAGACGCCAATCGAAGTCAGAAGTTTCTTGGGATTAGCTGGTTATTATAGAAGATTCGTTAAAGATTTTGCGAAGATAGCCACATTATTGACGAAGTTGACGCAAAAGAATAAAAGGTTCGAATGGAACGAGAAATGTGAAGCAAGTTTCCAAGAACTGAAGAATTGAGTCGTAACCGCACCTGTACTTGTTCTACCTGATGATCGAGGGGACTTTGTCATATATAGCGATGCTTCGTATCGAGGACTCGGATGTGTTTTGATGTAACATGGAAATGTGATCGCATATGCTTCCAGACAATTAAAGCCGCATGAACAGAAATATCCAACGCACGATCTCGAACTAGCAGCAATTATGTTCGCACTGAAGCTTTGGAGACACTATCTATACGGCGAAAAATGTGAGATTTATACGGATCATAAAAGCTTGAAGTATATTTTCACCCAGAAGGAACTTAACATGCGACAGCGACGTTGGCTAGAGTTAATCAAGGATTACGACGTCTCGATCAGTTATCATCCAGGCAAGGCCAATATAGTAGCAGATGCGTTAAGTCGAAAGGAACGATTGAATTTGTTAACATGTTCAGAAGACTTAATCAAGGAATTTGATAAATTGGAGATCGAAGTTCGTGTTCCAGAAAACTCTACTGAAATAATTTATGCTATGACTTTTCAGCTGGAGCTATTGCAGAAAATAAGAAGGTATTAGGAAGAAGTAATGGACCAGGATATTGACAATTTGATAGGAGAAGAGATTACCAGTCAGAAGGATACTAAATGAATTTTTCGAGTTGCTTCAAGGATCTGGATACCTAACATATGGGAATTGAAAGCGGAAATTTTGCAAGACGCTCATAGGTCAAGATATTTGATTCATCCCGGAAGCACAAAGATGTACAGAGACCTGAAAGAAAACTTTTGGTGGCCGAATATGAAGAAAGAGATAGCGGAATGGGTCAGCAAGTGTTATACGTGCCAAAGAGTGAAAGCTGAACATCAACGCCCGAGCGGACTACTACAACCACTAGATATTCCAGAATGGAAATGGGAGCACTTAGCCATGGATTTTGTAGTGGGACTTCCAAGGACGAAAGCAAATCACGATGCAATTTGGGTTATCATTGATCGATTAACGAAGTCAGCACATTTTCTTCTGATCAACGAAAGATTTTCACTGGACAAGTTAGTGCACTTATATCTCAAGGAAATCGTAATGCGTCATGGAGTACCCGTATCGATTGTATTGGATCGAGATCCTCATTTTAATTCGAGATTTTGGAGACACTTCCAGGAATGTCTAGGAACCAAGTTGAACATGAGTACTGCTTATCATCCACAAACGGACGGGCAAAGCAAAAGGACAATCCAAATAATCGAAGATATGCTACGTGTATGTGCAATAGACTTTGAAGGCAATTACCGCTAGTAGAATTTTCTTACAATAATAGCTATCAAGTAAGTATCGGAATACCACCATATGAAGCTCTATATGGAAGAAAATGCAGATCACCTACATGTTGGGATGAAGTTGGAGAACGCAAGATTCTAGGTCCAGAACTGATTCAGCAGACCAAGGAAAAAGTAGAACTTATCCGCAAACTAATTGAAGCAGCGCAGAATCGACAGCGTAAATATGCCGATCAATCTAGAAAAGATATGGACTACCAGGAAGGGGAGCATGTATTGATAAGATATCACCATGGAAGGGATTAACTAGGTTTGGTAACAAAGGCAAATTGAAACCTCGCTACGTTGGACCATTTGAAATTTTGAAAAAAGTCGGAAAAGTTGCGTACGAGTTAGCTCTACCACCCCATATGCAGCATATTCACAACGTATTTCACATATCTATGCTTAAGAAGTACAACCCTGATACAACGCATGTAATAGAATATGAGCCAATAGAACTTCAGGCAGATTTGTCGTATGTAGAGCGGCCGATAAGAATTCTAGATCGGCAAGAGAGGGTATTAAGAAATAAGTCTGTGTCATTAGTGAGAGTTTTGTGGAGAAACCCAGTGGTTGAAGAATCAACCTGGGAGCTCAAAAGTGAAATGTTAGAAAAGTATCCTTAGTTATTTGCATAATGTGATTCTGAGGGCAGAATCCTGTTAAAGGGGGGAAAATGTAACGACCGAGAAATTACGCTTGTATTATTTTATAATAAAGATAAAGTATATGTATTATTATGTGATTAACTGTGTTGAGTCATTAAACCCTAATCGTTATGTGCTACGTGTTGTCTGTTTTGATCTGAACGTGTTTTGGATATTTATTGAGTGTTTTATCGCAAGTTATATATTTTATATCAAAACCCGTACAGCTCAAACAGTGTTTTAAAAGCCCGTATTTCAAACAAAAACCATGGCCCTATTTTACCAAAAACAACCTATACCATATCGATATTTTGAACCCCTAGACATTTTACAAATTTACCTTTTTCGCGAAAAACGACTTTTCCGGACCTCTTCGGGTACCAAAAACCCCACAAAAATCACACTTTTATTTTTATATGATCATGAAATTATCATACATCATTTTTCTTTGCATTTTTGTAATATTCATAATTTTTGGGAATTTTTGACATTAATTTTGTATATATTGGATATTTAAAAATTCATTATTAATACCCAAAAATTATAAAAATTGGGGCCAAATATTTTTATTAGATGTGTAATTAGACCCTTAATTTTATTTAGGGGTATTATTTTCATAAATATAAATATCAGATTTGTTATTAATTATTCAGTTAATTATAATTAAAAATCAGAAATTAAGAAATTGATTTTGGGGGTGAAGAACATCCAGAGAGCTTCAATCACAGATTTGGGAGTGATTCTGTTATCCAAATCAATCATTGTCAGCAAGGCATATCAAGTTAGAGACCGAAGGCGGTGAGTTGAACCAGGTTAAGTACGCGCAAGGCAAGTTTTCCCCTATTCTAAATTCAGAATAGTGAATTATATCCCATTTTTCCATATCAGTTACCTTTGATAATTCTTGTTCATTTACACTGTTACACAATTATTGAATCTTGTTTCTATTTCATTTCGATTCTTGATTTCTCCCAATTTATTGAATCCTTTATTCATATTCCAATACTTTTACCCTTGTTACATATACTCGGATATATCCTGATGTTGGGATACATCAAAAGCATTCTGATTATTCTGGATGCTAAACCTTAGACTGGATGGTTACGATATGGGCTGGGTTTTACCCAGACCTTTAATTAATAGGCCATAGTTTCCTGACTACTCCTTATGTTGGTTGGGTCTATGCAGTTGGGTATAGATCCGCACTGTATCCTGACTGATCAGCAGGTTATAGTGCATATGTTGGTTCTTGTTTCCAGTCTTGTTCATTTGGCACTCGCCAGCGTTGGCAAATTATTATCCTATACAGATTCAGATGGTTGTTTAAAGCAACCGATTATCGGTTCATCTATTCTTCTCTCTTTATACTATATATATTATTGCAGGCTTGTTGAGCAATTTTGGCTCATCCCCTTTTATTGTTATTCCTATGGTTTTACAGTTAAGGTAGAGAATGAAACCCATCAGGACCCGTGTAGTCAAGAAGCGAGTCAAGCAGCGGGACCCTCTTATACCAAGAGTGTTCATCCCTATCCCCGAAGAGAGCTTTGAGCTACCAGATCAGGTGTAACAGGATAAGTAGTATTATAGTTTGAATAAAAGTTGTGTGGTGAGATTGTAGATAGAATAAAGTTTTGTAACAAAGAGAGTTCTTGAGACAGACTGTTTCATTTGGGTTGTAATAAAGTTAGTGTGTCGTTCTTGTTTTCAACTCTTAACCTTAAAAGATCCTGAGTAGTAGTAGTTCGGGATAATTATCATATTTATATCCCGCTTGTGCAGGTTTAGTTTGTAGTTGTTATTAATAATTCCCCAAATTTATACCCCGGATTTGGAGGGTGTTATAGTTGGTATCAGAGCTTAGGATTTGGAGGGTGTTAAACCAAGAAACCAATCTGCCTCCAAGAAATTGGCAGCTTCCACTTGTGCTTTTCCTGTCAATTTTGCATCCTGCAAAATCTGCATCTGAGTAACCTATTAGCTTAAAGTCTGATTCTCTAGGATACCACAATCCCAGATCAGTTGTACCCTTAAGGTACTTGAAAATTCTTTTCACAGCTGTTAAGTGAGGTTCTCTTAGATCTGCTTGAAATCTTGCACAAAGACAGGTAGCATACATGATATCAGGTCTACTTGCAGTTAGATAGAGTAGTGAGCCAATCATACCTCTGTAATCAGTAATATCTACTGATGTACCAGTATCCTTATCCAATTTTGTTATAGTGGCCATAGAAGTGGATGCACTTGAACAATCTTGCATTCCAAATTTCTTCAACAAATTTCTGGTGTGCTTAGATTGACGAATAAAAGTTCCTTCTTTATTCTGCTTGACTTGAAGGCCCAGAAAATAGCTAAGTTCTCCCATCATACTCATTTGATATCTTAACTGCATTAATTTGGCAAACCTTTTACAAAGTCTGTCATTTGTAGAACCAAAAATGATATCATCAACATATATCTGCACCAAAAGTAAGTTATTTCCATGATTGAGGTAGAATAAAGTTTTGTCAATAGTCCCTCTGTAAAATCCACTTTCCAGAAAAAACTGAGCTAATGTCTCATACCATGCTCTTGGAGCTTGCTTAAGGCCATAAAGTGCTTTATCAAGTCTGTAGACATGATTAGGAAATTTTGAATCTACAAAACCTGGAGGTTGTTCAACATAGACTTCTTCTTCTAATTCTCCATTAAGAAAAGCACTTTTTATATCCATTTGAAAGACTGTAAACTTTTTGTGAGCAGCATAAGCCAAAAATATCCTTATGGCTTCCAATCTAGCAACTGGTGCAAATGTTTCATCATAGTCAATTCCCTCATGTTGAGAATATCCTTTTACAACCAGCCTTGCTTTATTCCTTGTAATTATGCCATCACTATCAGTTTTGTTTCTGAACACCCACTTTGTAGCAACAACAGATCTGTTCTTTGGTCTTGGCACTAGGGTCCAGACTTTATTTCTTTCAAATTTATTTAACTCTTCCTGCATTGCTTGCACCCAATTAGCATCTTGAAGAGCTTCTTCCACTTTCTTTGGTTCAGTCTGAGAAAGAAAAGAGTAATAGAGACATTTATTTGATGTTGTTGTTCTAGTTCTTATACCTGCTTCAGGATCTCCAATAATCAAGTCAGGTGTATGTGCTTTAGTCCACTTCCTTGCAGATGGAAGGTTATCTCTAGAACTGGATGCTCCCCCATGATCCATGTTGTCTCCATCAATATTTTCTGATGCTCCCCCCTGAAATTATGCTCTCTGAGTTGGATCCTTCAGATTTTGAGTTTCCAGAATTATCAAAACTTGAGTTTCCAGAATTATCAGAACTTAGCTCATCAGAACTTGATGAATCAGAACTTGAAGAGCCTGTTCTAGATTCTGATGCTTCTTGAGATGTGGTTGGATCTTCTATAAGCTCCCCCTGCACAGGTGCAATTTCCTTTGGCATAGTCACCACAGTTTCAATAACATCAGAGTTTAATCCATCAGAGTTTGCAGTATCAGGATTTAGACTGTCATGATTTAGACTATCAGGATTTAAAGAATCAGAATTTAAAACTTTATTCTCAAATCTCAGCTGATCATGATCATTGAAATCTTCAAGTCTAGTAATCTTCTTATCATCAAAAGAGACATTGATAGATTCCATGACAACCCTTGTTCTTAAATTGTAGACTCTGAAGGCTTTTGTGGAAAGTGGATATCCAACAAAAATTCCTTCATCAGCTTTTAGATCAAATTTAAATAGCTGTTCAGGATGAGTCTTAAGAACAAAACACTTGCAACCAAATACATGAAAATACTTTAGATTTGGCTTTTTTTCTTCACCATCTCATATGGTGTCTTTCCATGCTTGTTGATCAGTGTTGTATTCTGAGTAAAACAAGCAGTTTGCACAACTTCAGCCCAAAAATAGGTTGGTAACTTTGCTTCATCAAGCATAGTTCATGCAGCTTCAATAAAAGTTCTATTCTTTCTTTAAAAAACTCCATTTTGCTGTGGAGTTCCAGGAGTAGAGAATTCCTGCTTGATTCCATGGTCTTTGCAGAACTCTTCCATAATCAAATTCTTGAACTCAGTGCCATTATCACTTCTTATGATTTTCACAGAGTCTTTGACCAATTTATCCAGTTGTTTGACATGATCAATCAAGATAGATGCAGTTTCACTTTTTGTGTGCAAGAAATACACCCATGTGTATCTGGTGAACTCATCCACTATGACCATAGCATATTTCTTCTTTGCAATAGACATGACATTCACTAGACCAAATATATCAACATGTAGTAGGTGATGAGGCTCAAGAATTGGAGATTCAGTCTTGCTCTTGAATGAAGATTTTCTTTGTTTTGCCTTTTAACAGGAATCAAAAAGGCCATCAGGAGCAAATACTGATTTTGGCAGTCCTCTCACAAGATCTTTCTTAAATAGTTCATTTATATTGTTGAAATTTAAATGAGAGAGTTTCTTGTGCCAATTCCAGCTTTCTTCAATTGATGCTCTACTTAACAGACAGATTGTAGAACCATCAGTACTTGTTGAAAGTTTGGCTTCATAAATGTTACCATGCCTGTATCCTTTCAGAACAACTTTGCCTGTAGATTTGCTTACAACTTCACAGTGTTCTTCAAAGAAATACACATGATAACCTCTGTCACAGATTTGACTAACACTCGGCAAATTGTGTTTAAGTCCTGAGACAATAGCTACTTTTTCAATGATGACATTCCCAAGATTGATATTGCCATATCCCAGAGTTTTTCCAATGTTGCCATCTCCATAAGAAACACCTGGGCCAGCTTTCTCCACAAAGTCTGATAGCAGGGCTTTATTTCCAGTCATATGTCCTGAACATCCACTGTCCAGAACTAGGATGTTTTTCCTGTTGCCCTGCAATCACAAAGACCACTAATGATTAGTTTTAAGGACCCAGACTTGCTTGGATCCTTTGGCCTTATTAAGTTTGTTAACATTTACAGGGGATTTAGCATTAGAATTTATGTTAATAGTTTTCTTATCAGAATTTGCAATATCAGACTTTGCATCAGAACTTACACTAGAAGGAATAATGCTAACTTTCTTTAAAGAAGGTTTTATTTGATAATAATCATAGTACAAACTATGATATTCCTTACAAGTATAAATGGAACTCCATAAACTACCATAATGAAAACAAGGATTTTGTGGCATATATCTAACTGACTGACTCTTAACTCCTGATTTTGAAGGTAAGGAGTTTATGTTCTTATTTTTCCTGCAAAAAGAAGCCAGATGGTTAGAATTTCCACAGTTATAACATTTCTTTCTAGGAGCATTAGGAACAGGCTTATAATCATTGCTTTTATTCACACCTACCTTTCCATTCCTATTTTTCCTAGGTGGCTTTACCTTGTTTACATTCTTAACATCTTTCAACTTATGCTTAAGCTGCTTCTTTGTCATTAAGCCTATGTTTACTTCAGTTGGCTTATCCTGTTTTGGTTTGTCAGAAGTTAATTTCTCTTTAACTTCTGATTTATCAATATCAGACTTTACAGCTACAAACTTAACAGGATTTACCTTTGGCTTTTGTTTAACAACTATAGGCTCAATTTCTACAGTTCCTTTATCATTCTTATCATCTCCATAACCTAAACCCTTTTTCCAGTTTCCACTACTCAACAAATTCTGAGTTGTTCTGCCAGAGTTAGTCCAAGTCCTGATAATCTCTCTTTCCTTTTCTAACTTAGTTTTTAGAGATTCATTCATTTTAAGCACTTCATCTCTAATATAGAAAGCATCATCTCTATCTTTCTGAGTTTTATGGAACATAACTAACACTTTTTCTAAATAATCATTCCTCTTAATCATTCCTCTTTTTATAAGCAAGATTTTCAGAAGTTAATCTTTCACATGTTAAAGTTTGATCTCTATAACTAATGAACATGGTTTTAAGATATCTTCTCAACTCAGTAATATCATCAGTATGAAAGGCATAAGTTGTTTGAGGTACCTTTAACTCAGCAGCTTCAGAACTGTTATCAGCATTTGCCATCAAGGCATAGTACACCTCACTTTCAGAATCTGAAGCGTTTGTCCAGCTTTTCTTCTTTGTGACAAGTGCCTTGCCTTTGTCACTCTTCACTTTCTTGTAATCAGGAGATATGTGGCCTTTCTCACCACAGTTGTAGCATTTAACATTTGAGTAATCTCCTCTGTTAGACTTTCCTCCTTTGCCTTCAGATTTTCTGAAACCTTTCTTATTAGAACTTGCACCTTTCCTGGAAAACTTCTTTCCCCTTCTGAATTTCCTATATGCAATCTTTGTGATTTCTTTCACCATAAGAGCACACAGCTTCATCATCTCTTCGTCAGGGTCCATCACATAAAAACTTTCAGTTTCTGAATCCTCATCACTATCAGAACTTGGTTACTCAGTATCAGACTTTGTGATGAGAGCCTTTCATTTGCCTTTCTTTGAGACAGCCACTTTAGGGGATTTCTCCTCAGCCTTAAGAGCAACTATCCTTGACTTTCTCCCATGCCTCTTACTTCTTTGCTCCATCTCAAGTTCATAAGTCTTGAGCATACCATAAATTTCATCAAGAGTAGTTTCATCAAGAGCATAGTTGTCTCTTATAGTTGTGGCCTTCAAATCCCAACTTTCAGGAAGAGCTAAAAGGAATTTCAGATTAGTATCTTCAAGATCATATTCCTTATCCACCAGTGACAGATCATTCAAGAGTTGGACAAATCTATCATATAAACCAGTCAATGACTCATCAGGTTTTGAGTCAAAGTGCTCATACTCTTGAGTGAGTATAGTCCTCCTGTTCTTCTTAATTGAGTCAGTTCCCTAGCATCTTGTTTCCAAGGCATCCCATATCTCCTTTGCAGTCTTGCAGTTGATTACCCTGTTTGACATGACATTATCAATGACACTATGCAGCAAATGTCATACCTTTGCATCTTTAGCAATAGATGAGATATCTTCAGCTGTATATTCATTTTTCTCCTTTGGTACTGTCTGTGCTGGCTGATTTGCAACTACAACAGAGAGCTTGGTTGGCTTATGTTGTCCTTCATTGATTCTGTCAAGGTATTCAGGATCTGTAGCTTCCAGAAACATAGACATCCTCACCTTCCATATGGGATATTCAGATGGTTTTAGTATGGGAACCCTAATAGTCTCATATCGATTATAGATTTGAGTCTTTAGAGGTTCTTCAGTTTTGGTTGGCTTGGTTGGAGTTTATGTTTCTTCAGACATGATTGATTTTTGGATCTTAAACTGTTTGTTTGTTAACAGATTGATCTGATACCACTTGTTAGGTCACACACACTGTAGAAGGGGGTTGAATACAGTGTTTACTACAATCAAATTGAATTAAGAACACAAGTAACTAAACACAGATTTTATTTAACTCAATAAACTCTGTTACAATATGGAACTGTCCTCTCTCAGTGATAAACAAATTATCACGAGAGCTGCTAGGGTTACAAAGAATAATAATCTCGATTTCGATAACATATATAGTGTAAACTCTATGCCTGTGTTTATATACTACACAGTTACAAGATAATCTTCTAATTGATATTGAATAAAATTATGCTTCCTAAAATATATCAATCAGTTATCTTTTCTTCCAAGTATTCTATTCTTCATAGAATTCTTCTCCATGCATATTTCTTCTTATGTTTGTCTCGATCTTCTTTCCTTTCAATCAGCCGCCTTCCTTATCTGAACGCCTCCTTAAGTCCTGATATTATCTCCTGATAAATATCTCCTGATAACTTAAGTTTTGACAACTTAAGTTCTGATATCTTAAGTCCTGACTTTAGTATAAGTATTGATTTCCAGTTAAGTACTGATTTTTCCTGTTAAGTAAGATTTGAAAACTAAACACAAATCATATTAGACATGACATCACAAATATATATAACATTGTATGTTGTTCTATATGCCCAAACAGCTTCATCAAGCTTCAAAGACCAATCTTTCCTTGATGGACACACAACTTTCTCTAAAATGCGCTTGATCTCTCTGTTAGACACCTCAGCTTGACCATTTGTCTAAGGATGATAAGCCTTAGCAATGCGATGATTCACATTATACCTTTGCATCATAGTAGTGAACTTCAGATTGCAAAAATGCGACCCCTCGTCACTGATTATGACTCTTGGAGTTCCAAACCTTGTGAATATCTGCTTGTGAAGAAAATTAAGCATCACCTTCGCATCGTTTGTTGGAAATTCCCTAACTTCAACCCATTTTGACACATAATCAACCGCCAACAAGATATACTGATTGTTACAAGATGAGACAAATGGCCCCATAAAGTCAATTCCCCAAACGTCAAAGACTTCAACCTTGAGAAGCACATTAAGAGGCATCTCATCCCTCTTAGACATATTACCCACACGTTGACATCGATCATATTTCAAAATGAACTGATGAACATATTTAAACAAGGTCGGCCAAAAGAAACCTGCTTAAAAAAATGAGTTGTTGTCTTTTCTCCATCATAATGTCCTCCATAAGTCATTGAGTAGCAATCTCGCAAGATCCCCCTCGTTTCGCTATAAGGAATTGTTAAGGATAAAAAACTAAGGTTATTATTTTTTGTATTTATTACTAAGATTCGGGAGCTCAAGGCCTTTAATGGTTGCTCTCGTGTTTCGTAGCTCAACTCTGCCTTTACGAGATGCCTACGTATCTCTGTGAATTAGAGAATCAAGCCAAAAAACGTAGTTCTGATTTGTGGGGTGAGGCCCCTTATATAGATGTTGGGAGTCCTTGAATTGGACTTGGTATAGGAGACCTGGTGGGCAAGTCTCATAATTAGAATGGACTTTGGAGTCCTAGATAGTAGGAAACTGATTTCTTATCCTTTTAGGTGGCCTTGAGGCTAATCTATAAGGATTTATATCCTTATCGGGACTCTTCTCAATAGCTGATTTTTCCCTTATTAATTAATTACGAAATTAATTAATAATCAGGGCTTTTGGGCCTTCTTTATTCCATCAGGCCTGATCTGGTCCATCAGGTTTAACCTTTCTGGTCTGAGTATCATATATCTTTTTATTGGGCCTAGCAGCCCACACCTTACAGTATTTAATTATACTATCATAATTTATTTATCCCTATCATTTGCCCCCCAACTTTTGGGAAACATTGATTAGGTTTCGCAGAAGTTAAGTCTGTTTATTCCCTTACAGGGTTTCGTTTTCGCGTAAAGTGTGTAGCGACCTACACATTTACAATGAATTTTCCTTTTATTCAGGAATTATCTTAATTTCCAGGAATTTTTCCCTTATTTCTGGGATTTTTCCTTAATTTTTGGATTTTTCCCTAATTTTCTGGGATTTTTCCTTTAATTTCTGGATCTTTCCCTAATTTTCTGGGATTTTTCCTTAATTTTCTGGATTTTTCCCTAATTTTCTGGGATTTTTCCTTAATTTTCCGGGATTTTTCCTTAATTTTCCGGGATTTATCCTTAATTTTCCGGGATTTATCCTTAATTTTCCGGGATTTATCCTTAATTTTCTGGATTTTTCCCTAATTTTCCGGGATTTATCCTTAATTTTCTGGATTTTCCCTAATTTCTGGGATTTATCCCTATTTTTCTGGATTTTTCCCTAATTTCTGGGATTTATCCTTATTTTTCTGGATTTTTCCCTTAATTTCTGGGATTTATCCTTATTTTTCTGTCTTAAAATCGATCAGGATGTATACAAAATCGATCAGGATGTATACAAAATCGATCAGGATGTATACAAAATCGATCAGGATTCCTGACCGATTTCGATCAGGATCCTGATCGAATTAGCTCAGGAACTTACATTCTGGTCGACAGGATTCCTGATCGATTTCGATCAGGACTCTGATCGAATTGGCCTTCAAAGTGACACCCTAGTCGACTGATACATGGGCTTAATCGACCAGGATTCCTGATCGATTTCGATCAGGATTCTGATCGAATTAAGTGACTTTCGACCATTCTGATCGAATAGAATATCGATCAGGACTCTCTTCTATGTCGATCAGGACTCTGATCGATCTTAGGGGATTTCTTCCCTCCCGTTCGAATGAGATATCGATCAAGATCCTTTTTTGCGTCGATCAGGACTCTGATCGAACTTAGGGGATTTTTTCCCTCCTGTTCGAATGAGATATCGATCAGGATCCTTTTTTGCGTCGATCAGGACTCTGATCGAACTTAGGGGATTTCTTCCCTCCTGTTCGAATGAGATATCGATCAGGACTCTCTTCTGCGTCGATCAGGACTCTGATCGAACCAATTTAAAATTCTGGTCGATTTTCGACCCTTCATTTTCCATAGGAGCTTCTAGATTATTCCTGATATTTCTAGTAGATGGGCTTTTAGGTTGGGCCTGGCTAAATGGGCCTAGAAACGCCTAGTATTCCGAGCTTTTCGCCTATATAAGTGTAGTGTGAAGTGAGAATCCTCACTTCACTTCTCATTTCTCATTTTCTCTCACAAATCTCTCTAGAGTTCTCCCTTTGAGAAGGCGATTTCCGGCGACCTCAGCCACCGCAGCTCCACCTTTCTCAGGTTTTTCTGGGTTTCAAGCCTTCAACCGAAGCATATCAATGGCGGATCGTGACTTGGCTCGTTTGCAGAAGATGAATGTCTCTAAGAGAGGTACAAACATTCAAATTCAATCTCCATATACTTCCCTACTTGATATGATTAACTCGAGGGGTGATGAATATCCCTCTCTATCTGAGTTAGATTTGTATAATCATGGTAACACCTTTCATGAGTTAGATGGTAGGATAGAGTCCATGAACACCCTGTACAGACTTCCACCCCACCTTAGGATTACTCCAGCCACCCCTGGGGATAGGACTTGTAATTGGGAGGGGGATACTTTGTTTATCTATCGAGGAGCCCTGACCGCGGGTCTCAGGTTCCCATTCTATGAATTTATTCCTCGCTTACTTGCAAATGTACAAATTAACCCTTGTCAACTCCCTCCTAACGCTTGGAGGAACATTATCTGTTTTATGGTCCTTTGTCTTAGAAACAATTTTCCCCTTTCCGTAGCTGTCTTTAGGAAAGTTTTCCAATTCTATAATAGCGCCATGAGTCAACCAGGTTGGGTCTTAATTCGTCAACGGCCCAAAATTCCTCATATCTTTGATAGTAATTCCATAGTTGAGAACAACCCTAAATGGAGGGACGAGTTTGTGAGGCTGACCTGGGCTGGGGGTGATTGGGCCACACTCTTCCGTAGGCCCTTTTGCAAAGTGTCAGATGGGAGTCCAGGTAGCATCAGATTATCTGATGAGGAGGAGGTGGCCTACCAAGCCTTAATTTCGGATGATGGGAAAACAGACACCTGGACCCTTTTAGAGGAGTTTTCCTTGAAGAAAGTTGGTCTCTCTCAGGCCAGTGATAAGGGTAAATTTATAACTGGATAACCATTTTTCCTTCCCTTTAATTGTAACATTTTATCTTCTGCAATTTAATATTCTTTCTATCTTTCTTTTTCAGCTTGCGAGGCCATCAATAATGTCAACAGGCCCAAGGAAGGGGAGTCAGGCCGCCAGAAGAGGGCCAAGCTAAACAGGGACCCCAGGAGCAAACCTGACGGTCCTTCTTTTCTTAAGCCCCACGTCCCGGTGGTCGAGCTGGGGGATGATGTGGATCCTCCACCTAAGGCACATTCCTTCAGGCCTAACTGGGGCTTCAGGAGGAGCGATACGGTGGTTGGATCCACCAAACATGCTAAGGATTGGTCATACCATTCCATCACTCCTCACGATTTTACTGACATTGTTACGGGGAGTGATATCGAGACTATTGAGCTTCTGGGTTCTCAAGCCCAAGCTGCGGTAACTTTCTTTTTTCTCTTTTTCTTTGAATCCTAACTTTCTCGTATTTCAACGAACTTGTGCTAACTCATACATATTTCTTTGCAGAGTAATACCTACTTCCAGGCGGCCCTCCACCAGGCTAGGTCCTGGAAGGATAACTCAGATGGGTTTGAGAAGGAGATGAAGAAATGGGAAGAGAGAGCCAAGGTCCTGGAGAAGAAGCTGGACACGAAGAAAGAGGAGCTGGCTAAGGCTCATTCCGAGCTGGTGAAACTTAGGAGCGATAAGGATAAGCTCATTGATGACTACATGGATTCTGACAAGTTTAAGAATCTCATGGAGATTCATGATGAGGGTCTTTATTCCCTACAGTTTACTCAGGGATGGGATGCGGCCGTAAAGGCGGTTTCTGAGAAGCACCCGGGCTTAGTCGACCCTAAGGACTTTATAAGTCCCGAGCAGGCTGAGTCGGAGGACAGCATAGACGCCCTCTTCAACTCCCCTCAGCTAGATGATCGCATCTTGGATCCTAACACTGCTTCTCCTCCCGCTTCTCCTGCGAAGGATGCTGAAGGCGCTGATAAGGAGCAAGAGAATGAAGGCTCCCGCATGGAGGAGTAGTTTTTCTATTCTGTAATTTTATCCTTAACTTATGCCTGGACTTTTGTTTGTATTAAAACTTATTACCCTCCGGGGCTATTTTATATGCTACTTTCCTTATTTGCATTCTTTCCTTCATTTTTCCGATACTTTAATATTCAAACTTGGCTTAATGGGCCACACAAGTATTATCACAACTCAAACATCCATAGGTTGAAATAATTTCGAACTCTTCAATTTCAAGTCTGGTTTTCCAAAACCTTACATAATATGGGTTCGACCCTGATCTATAATAGCTAAAAAGTAAAAATCCTATGCAAACAAAGCTTCAAGGTGCTTTTAAACCTACTTGTCATAATGACAAGTGAGAATCGTACTTCGACTATCTTACACGTAGTAAACCTTCAGGTTTTGTGCGTGACAGATTCTCGGGACTTCAAAACCATCCATAGTCTCCAGCTTGTAGGTTCCTCTACCCTGAACGCTCTTGACTTTGTACGGCCCTTCCCAATTTGGGGCAAGTTTCCCTTTCTGTCCTACCCCAGAAGCTTCTATCTTCCTCAAGACTAGGTCACCTTGTTTAAAGAACCTTTCTTTAACCCTTAAGTTGTAGTAGAATGAAGCTTTCTTCTAATACTCTACTATCTTTGCATGTGCTTCATCTCACACTTCATCGATTAAGTCTAGAGCCAACCTTTGTCCTTCCTCATTTTCCTCGGCATTGAAAGCCTGAATCCTTGGAGAGGAATGTGATATCTCCACTGGAACTACTGCTTCCGCCCCATACGCCAACATGAAGGGAGTTGCTCCTGTCGTGACCCTACAAGTAGTCCTATAGGCCCACAATATGGGAAGTATCTCATCCACCCAATTATTTCTTGACTTCTCGATCCTCTTCTTTAGTCCATCCAGGATTATCCGATTTGCTACCTCTGCTTGCCCATTGGCTTGCGGGTGAGCCCCAGAGGTGAATCGTAACTCAATTTCATTTTCTTCACAATACTTCTTAAATTCCTCATTGTTGAATTGTGTTCCATTGTCAGTGACGAGGATACGGGGAATTCCATATCGGCACATAATGTTTTCCCATAGGAATTATGCAACCTGCTTAGTTATGATTTTGGCCAAGGGTTTGGCTTCGATCCACTTGGTGAAATAATCAATGGCTACAATCAGAAACTTCCTTTGTGTCGTGGCCATAGGAAAAGGCCCTAGAATATCCATCCCCCACATAGCAAAGGGAATAGGTGAGTTGATAGAGGTCAGCATCTCGGGGGGTTGTCTAACAACTGGTGCATGCTTCTGACAGCGATCACACTTCTTCATATATTATTTGGCATCAGCCATCATTTCTGGCCAATAGAAGCCTAAACGGGTTACCTTATGAGCCAAGGCCCTGCCCCCCAAGTGTTGCCCACAAATACCTTCATGCACTTCTTCAAGAGCCAAGCGTGCCTCGTCGGGCCTGAGACACCTCAAGTAAGGAACCACGAAAGATCTCTTATACAGAATTCCATCTATCGAGGAGTACCTTAGTGCTCGAATAGTTAGCTTCCGTGCCTCAGTTGCATCACTTGGCAGCCAACCGGTCTGAATGTGAGCCTTGATGGGATCAATCCATGACGTCCCCAAGCCTATGGGAGCCACAAGCTTAACATCTATGCTTCGTGTCTTCAAAATACGGAAGTACACACTTCCTAAACTTTCTTCAATCTCAGATGAAGCAAACTTTGATAGCGCATCTGCTTTAGCATTTTCTTCCCTTGGAATGTGTTCAACATGGCATTCATTAAATTGGGTCATCACAGCCCTTACTAGGCGAACATATTTAGCCATCGTATCATCCCTTACCTCAAATTCTCCCTTTACCTGGGATATGATCAGCTTCGAGTCTCCACGGACCTTTAAGTTTTTAACTCTAAGTGTCCCAGCTAGACCAAGGCCAGCAATCAGGGCTTCATACTCTGCCTCATTGTTTGTGGTTGGAAAGTCTAGCTTCATAGCATACTCAATTAAGAATCCATCAGGGCTTTGCAAAACCAACCCTGCTCCACTGGAATTTGTTTTTGATGCTCCATCAAAATAGAGAAACCAATATTCTTTCTCCGTATCATCCTTCTCCCTGTCCCCATTGTCGACTCCCTTGTCTTGAGGTATGGTATCTTCCTGCCCCCCGACTTCTTGGTTGGGTATGGTACATTCCACCACGAAGTCAGCTAGTGCCTGGGCTTTTATAGCCGTACATGGCTTATACTTGAGATCGAACTCTCCCAACTCTATTGCCCACTTAATCAGTCTCCCACTTGCCTTGGGACTGTGAATGATATTTCTCAGTGGCTGATTTGTTAGCACTTCAATCTGGTGAGCCTGAAAATAAGGACGCAGCTTTCTCGAAGCCATTACCAAGGCTAGAGCAAACTTCTCAATAGTTGAATAATTCAATTCAGCACCGTGCAAAATTTTGCTGACATAGTATACGGGTTTCTGGACTTTCAGTTCCTCCTTAACCAACACCGCGCTCAAGGCGCTCTCTGAAACAGCTAAGTACAAGAATAAAACTTCATTCAGAACTGGCTTGGCCAACAACGGGGCCTGGCCCATATACTTCTTTAACTCTTCAAATGCCTTCTGGTTTTCCTCACTCCATACAAAGTCTTTCCAATAAGATCCTTAAAAATTCTATTCACCAACCTTTGATAGGAGGCTCCTGCATTCTTGAGACCAAACGCCATAACAAGATAACAATAAACACCAAAGTCAGTGATAAATGATACCTTTGGAATGCCATCCTTATGCATTTTGATCTGGTTATATCCGCTAAATCCATCCATGAAACTCAGCATCTCATGTCCAGCAGTGGCATCAATCAAAGTATCAATTCTAGGCAGCGGAAAACAGTCTTTGGGGCATGCATCATTCAGATCAGTGAAGTCTATACACATCCTCCACTTTCCATTAGCCTTCTTTACCATTACAGGGTTTGCTAACCACTCCAGAAATTGAATCTCCTCAATGAAACCAGCCTCTAAGAGCTTTTCTACTTCCTGTTTTATAGCCTCTTGTCTTTCCGGGGCAAAATTTCTTTTCTTTTGTTTCACTGTCTTCCGGCTTGGATCCACATTTAGCTTGTGAGAAATTAACTCCGGGTCTATGCCTGGCATATCAGCTGCTGACCATGCAAACACATCACTATTTTCTTGCAAAAATTTCACTAACTTCCCTCTAAGGGGCTCCTCTAATGCGGCTCCAATGGAAGTCATCCTCTCAGGATTCTCGGGGTCTAAAGGAACCGAAACCAATTCTTCTGCTGGCCTTCCTCTATTCTCATCATTTTATCGAACATCCATATCTTCAATAGGAAGAACTTGCCCCCCGACTCCATCTGCCCTCAAAGAGGCAACATAACAGCTTCTAGCCATTTTTTGATCTCCTCTCTCTTCTCCAATCCCGTTTCGGGTGGGAAACTTCATGACTGAATGGTAGGAAGAGGGGACTGCCTTGAAGGCATGTATCCCTGTTCTCCCCATGATAGCATTATAAGTTGAACTAGCCTTTACCACCACGAAATCCAGCATCTGCGTTGATTGCCTTGGTTCCGTACCTATGGTGGTCGGCAATTTGATTATCCCTTCCACAGGACATTCTACTCTAGCAAATCCATATATCGGCATGTCGGTTGGTGTCAACTGGGAGTCGTTATACCCCATTCTTAGAAAGGTGTCGTGGAGCAAGATATCCACAGAAGCACCATTATCCACAAGGACCCTCTTAACCGGGCTATTTCCTATTATCGGTGTTATGACCAGCGGGTCATCATGGGGAAACTTCACACCCTCTAGGTCAGAATCATCAAAAGCCAATGCTACTTCTGTCCTGGCCCTCTTCGGGGCTTCTCCAACAATATGCATAACCTCCCTAGTATATGCCTTTCTGGAATTTTTGGACAATCCAGCAGCAGTTGGACCTCCAAAGATCGTGTTTATCACAGGCCCTCGAGGGCGTCACGGTCCTCCAAAAATTGTATTTATAACCGGCCCTCTAGGTTGGGGATTCCGCCCCTGATCGTCTTGGTCCCTCCTACGATCTTCAAAGTTCTTCCTTCCATTATTATTTCTGTCCCCTCCATCTCCAGTATACTTTTTCAATCTTCCTTTTCGAATCAAAAACTCAATTTCATCTTTCAATTGCCTACACTCATCGGTGTCATGGCCAACATCTTTGTGAAACCTGCAATACTTGCCCTTATCTAGCTTGGCGGGATCAACCTTCAAGGGCTTAGGCCAGCGAATATCTCTGTCTTTCTCAATCTCCATCAAAATCTGACTTCTAGGAGCATTCAGCTTAGCGTATTCATTGAACTTTTGCCCAGGTCCTCCCCTCTTGGGGGTTGAATCAGGGTTTTGTTCGGTCCTAGGATATTTGTCTTTTGCAATATATTCTAAATCAGTTTTCCGCTTCTTGCCTCCAGTGGGCTCATTACTTACTATGGTCTTCCTCATACTTTCTTCAACCTTGATATACTTCCTTGCCCTCTCTTGGAGCTGCAACATGCTTTCAGGGGGACGTTTGGCCAAGGACATCTTAAAAAACTCGTCCCTAGTTCCTTGTTGCAGTGCTATCATGGCTACCTTATCATCAAGGTCCGGGACTTTTAAAGCCTCCTTTGTAAAACGATTCAGGTAATCTCTCAAGGATTCCTTAGCTCCCTGCACAAGACTCATAAGAGATGCTGAACTTTTCTCATGGACTCTTCCACTGATGAATTGCTTAATAAAAGCCTGACTTAATTCTCTGAACGATCCAGTAGAATTTGGGAGCAGGCGACTGTACCATCTTTGAGCCATACCCGACAGAGTTTGAGGGAAGGCCCGACACTTTATAGCATCATTCACGGGCTGCAGCAACAGTGCATTAGAGAATGTCCTAACATGATTAGCGGGGTCTCTCGTGCCATCATAGGCTTTGATAGTGGGTATCTTGAATTTCCTTGAGATATGGGCATTCATTATCTCTTCTGTGAAGGGTGGAGTTGGATCATCAGGATCTCCAAGGGGAAGGAGATTACTTGGATCAGTTCTTGGGACATCAGCCCTTTATCTTACCGGACCATCCAGGTCTATGACAGGAGGAGGATTTCTCCCCTAGGAGGTATCTGGGGTCTGGTGGCCTGGTGCGCCTCCAAATCACGCCTCAGCCTTTGGATTTCAGCCTCATGAGCCCTGATCCTTTCCTGCACTTCTTGGGGATTCGCCCCTGGGGTGCTTTGGGGGCGTTGCCTTCCATCGGCCATTGGCTCTTTTCCAGGACGCCTCCTTCTCGGGGCCACTTCATCATCCGAAGATTCGGAGTCTCTCTCAGTGTAAGGACCAGAAAATTCCCGATCCTCAGGGATAGGACCCAAACCTCGTATATAGGGGGGCGACTGCCCTCGTGCTTCGCTTCGCCTAACATATCCGCTTCCTCCAACCTCAGGGTGAAGGGGCATCCCATAAGGGGGGTTAGTAGTAACAATAGTTGAATATTCATACCCGACGGGTCGAGAATTCACAGGTATATGTACTTGTTGAACTTGAGGATTCATACCTTGAATAGTCGGGGGAGTTGTCCCTTGTAGCTGAGGTTGAGTTGCCCCTGTCTGGGCTTCCCCCTGAGTAGATGCATAAGTTGAATGGGGAGGAACCTCCACGGTTGATGAAATCACCTGGGTTGTCTCTGATGGTGTTCCCTCCTCCAGAGCGCTAGTTGTTCTCCGTGTTCTCGCCATGGTTTGTTGTTCGAGTCCCACAGACGGTGCCAAATGTTATGGATAAAAAACTAAGGTTATTATTTGTTGTATTTATTACTAAGATTCGGGAGCTCAAGGCCTTTAATGGCTGCTCTCATGTTTCGTAGCTCAACTCTGCCTTTACGAGATGCCTACGTATCTCTGTGAATTAGAGAATCAAGCCAAAAGACGTAGTTCTGATTTGTGGGGTGAGGCCCCTCATATAGATGTTGGGAGTCCTTGAATTGGACTTGGTATAGGAGACTTGGTGGACAAGTCTCATAATTAGAATGGACTTTGGAGTCCTAGATAGTAGGAAACTGATTCCTTATCCTTTTAGGTGGCCTTGAGGCTAATCTATAAGGATTTATATCCTTATCGGGACTCTTCTCAATAGATGATTTTTCCCTTATTAATTAATTACGAAATTAATTAATAATCAGGGCTTTTGGGCCTTCTTTATTCCATCAGGCCTGATCTGGTCCATCAGGTTTAACCTTTCTGGTCTGAGTATCATATATCTTTTTATTGGGCCTAGCAGCCCACACCTTGCAGTATTTAATTATACTATCATAATTTATTTATCCCTATCAGGAATACATCTCCTGATGATTTGGTCAGCTCCTTGTCGAAAAAGAAATGGCTCATCCCATATATACCACTTCACTTCATGTAGAAACTTCTTCCTTTGAGCATATGATAAGTCGGGAAGCATGATATTACTCACAAGGTAGTTCACAATGTCTGCAAACCACGGTTCTTCCTCTTGCACTCCAAACAGCTGCTCATCGGGAAAAGACTCATTTATCAATGTCTTGTCCAGTGAAGTAGCACTATGGTTTTCTAAAAGAGATAGATGATCAACGACTTGATTTTCAGTCCCTTTTCTGTCCTTGATCTCTAACTCAAATTCCTGAAGCAAAAGAACCCATCTAATCAATCTAGGCTTCGAGTCCTTCTTTGAGATGAGATATTGAATTGCAGCATGATCAGTGAAAACTGTCACTTTAGTCCCAAGTAGATAAGATCGAAATGTCTCAAAACCATAGACAATAGCCAAAAGTTCTTTCTCCATAGTAGTATAATGTAGTTGAGCACAATTCAAGGTCTTACTAGCGTAGAAGACCACATGAAATATGTTGTTTTTTCTCTGCCCAAGAACTGCTCCAACTGCATAGTCATTTGCATCGCACATTATTTCAAAAGGTTCATTCCAGTCAGGTACAGTTATGACAGGTGCTGTGATTAAACTCTTCTTTAACGTCTCAAAAGCGGCAAGGCACTCGTCGTCAAACTTGAAAGGGACATCTTTCTCTAGAAAACTGCACAATGGCTTCGAAATCTTAGAGAAGTCCTTGATGAAACTCTTATAGAAACCCGCATGACCAAGAAAACTGCGAATTCCCTTAACAGAAATAGGTGGAGGAAGATTTTCAATGACCCTTACCTTGGCTTTGTCCACCTCAAGACCCTTACTAGAAACTTTGTGCCCAAGAATAATGCCTTGTCACACCATAAAGTGACATTTCTCCCAATTATGAACCAAATTGGTCTCAACACACCTCTTGAGTACGTCGCCAAGATTTTGCAAGCATTCATCAAAAGAATCGCCAAATACAGAGAAGTCATCCATGAACACCTCCATATTCTGGCCAATCATATCAGAAAAGATGGCCATCATACATCTCTGAAATGCGGGTGGTGCACCACACAGACCAAAAGAAACTCATCTGAAGGCGAAAGTACCAAATAGACAAGTGAAGGTAGACTTCTCCTGATCCTCTAGAGTGATACAAATCTGATTATAACCCGAATAGCCATCCAGAAGACAGTAGTACTCGTGACCGGCCAACATGTTGAGCATCTTGTCAATGAAAGCCATAGGGAAGTGATCCTTCCTAGTGGCCTTGTTCAGCTTTTTGTAGTCCATACAAACTCTCTATCCCGTGACTGTTCGAGTAGGAATGAGCTCATTCTTCTCATTAGAAACAACTTTGATACCTCCTTTCTTCGGTACACACTGAACTGGACTCACCCAAGAACTGTCAGAAATGGTATAGATAATCCCTGCATCCAGCCACTTAAGAATTTCCTTCTTCACTACTTCCTTCATGATTGGATTAAGTCTTTTTTGCTGCTCAACCGTAGGCTTGCTACCTTCCTCTAGCAGAATTTTATGCATGCAATAAGAAGAGCTGATTCCCTTAATATCTATTATAGTCCAACCAATTTCCAATTTTAACTCTCTTAGAATCCTCAAGAGCTTCTCCTCATCACTACCTGAAAGTTCAGATGCAATAATCACAGGAAGAGTAGATGCATCACCTAAAAAAGCATACCTCAAATATTCAGGTAAAGGCTTAAGCTAAAGAGTAGGAGCTTCCTCAATAAATGGCTTGAGACGTTTAGGATCTTTGTTCAATTCCTCCATTCCAAGAGATTCAAAAGGCATATCAATCTTCCTCTTCCAGGGAGAAGCATTCAGATATTGCACTTGCTCTTCACCTTCATCATTTCCATTATCTGAATTCCCCCAACAAGGCCTTCTCTAAGGCACTAGACCTTAGCAATTGATCAAGTTCTGAAGTAAACACAGAATCAAGTTCTGCACATCTATCAAGGTACGGCCAGTCGCCATGAAGGGTCTCCCCAAGATTATGTGGATCTTCTTATCTTCCTCAAAATCAAGAATTACGAAATCAACAGGGAAGATGAGTTAATCAACCTTGACCAAGACATCCTCCACAATACCTCGCGGATATGTAATAGACTGGTCGGCCAACTATAAAGTCATATAGGTAGGCTTTGGATCAGGCAAGTCCAACTACTTGAAGATTGACAAGGGAATCAAATTAATACTAGCTCCCAAGTCACATAGCATCTGTCAAGAGACACTTTTCCAATAGTACACGAAATACTGAAGCTTCCAAGATCTTTAAACTTCGGAGGCAACGTCTGTTGCAGCACAACACTGCATTCCTCCGTGAGTGCAACGATCTCTAAGTCATCAAGCTTCACTTTTCGAGATAGAATATCTTTCATAAACTTTACGTAACTAGGCATCTGCTCAAGAGCTTCAGCGAAAGGTATGTTGATATGAAGTTTCTTGAACACCTCCAGAAACTTCTCAAACTGCTTATCCAGCTTTTTCTTCTACAGCCGCTTAGGAAAAGGCGGTGGAGGATAGATCTGTTTCTCCCCTGTATTACCCTCAGGAGGAGTGTGATCAACAGTATTCTTCCTTGGTTCCACTTCTTCTTCCTGCTGCTCTACATCTTTTTCAACCCCAGCTTCTTCATTCGAAATTTGAGTTTGTTCGGGATTCGCAACCTTCCCAGACCTTAAAGTGATTGCCTTCACCTGCTCCTTAGATTCCCTCTTTCCTGGTACTTCAGTTTCACTAGGTAGTGTACCAGGTTGACGATTTAACAAGGCATTGGCAATTTGTCTAATTTGATTTTCCAGGGTCTTGATGAAAACAGCTTGGCTTTTGCACATAAGCTTCAACTCCTCTAATTCATATTTTTCATTAGCTTGTTGCAGCTGAAGTTGCTGTCTTGGTACATATTGCAGTTGCTGAAAACTAGGGGGTTGTACTGCTTAGCTGGGAACTACTGATAAGGCTGTTGAACCGTATTCTGAGCGTTGCTTCAGCTGAAATTAGGATGATTGCGGTAGTTAGGATGATAGGTGGCTGGCACAAGTTGTTGCGATCGCTGAAAGTTGCTCATGAACTAAGCTGATTCACTAGAAATAGTACATGGATCAGTCTCATGGGCACTAGCATAAAGCTCACAGACAGTGGTGATTTGATTAACTCCATAATTAACAAAGTGTCCACCTTCATCGTCAAAGCCTTAAGTTGGGCAGCAATAGTAGTTGCTGCATCCAACTCCAGAATTCATGCTACTTTTCCCTGAGTCGGTCTCTGGGAAGGATTCTGGTATTCATTAGCAGCCATTAGTTCAATCAATTTATAAGTTTCATTGTAACTCTTAGCCCACAAGGCTCCTCCTGATGCTACATCGAGCATGGGTCTAGAAGGGCACCCAATCCGTTGTAGAAATAGTTTATAATCATCCAATCAGGCATGCCATGGTGTGGGCACTTCCTTAGCATCTCCTTATATCGATCCCAAGCCTCACACTCTCCAGTTTGCTGAGCAAACTGAGTAAGAGCATTCCTAATTGCAGCAGTCTTCTCCATAGGGAAGAATTTAGTGAGAAACGTTTGAGCAAGATCTTCCCAAGTAGTGATAGACCTTGGTGGTAGAGAATGTAACCAGCATTTAGCTTTATCCCTCAGAGAAAATGGGAAGAGTCGCAGCTTAATAGCATCTTCAGTCACACCATTGAACTTGAAAGTGTCGCAGATCTCGATGAAATCCCTGATGTGCATGTTGGGGTCTTCAGTAGGAGAACCCCCAAATTAAACTGAGTTATGTATCATCTGAATCATGCTTGACTTGATCTCAAAAGTGTTAGCCGAGATGGCTGGTCTGATGATGCTTGACTGAATATCATTGATCTTAGGCCGAGAATAGTCCATCAAAGCCTTAGGATTTTCTGCTTGATCTCCCATCACTACTAAAATTGGTTCCTCAAATTTCTTTTCTTCTTCCACCTTCTCTTCGTCCTTAACAACTTCCCTTCGAACCACTACAGCTTCTTCCTCGGCTTGATCCAGATTTCTCTTACGAGACCAAGAACGCGTATACATACACGCTCGCTAGAGTACCTAAAATAAGACAAGGAAACATGTAAGTAACAATGTCCGAGTCAATGAACTTTAACGACCACTGATGATAAACACATAAACTAAAAATTAACACCGAAGTCCCCGGCAGCGGCGCCAAAAACTTGTTAGTCGCTAAACACGCGCTAGAATACATGCAAGTATACGCGTTTGTAAGTAGTATAAGATTTAGATCAAATTCATTCCCACAGAGACTCTTTGGTTAATTTAAGAATATGTACCTATGCAACAATGGTATGGTTATTATCCAATGCTAAGATGATTAACAAATTGAGATTATTTTAACTAAACTTAAGCTAACAATTATAATTAAGAGTATAAGAATGGTTGAATTAATATATATGACAAATATGGGATTCTAACTTCATTAAATACTTCATTCATAGCCATTTCGTTCTTAACCTTAGTAGGTAATGGTGATGACACTAATCAGATAACATGAAACTGATAAACGCCAACTTTCGTTGTACGAGTACCATACTACCAGACATCCACAAAAGAGATAGAAGCTAAATAAATACCAATTATATTGAGACCCTATATGTCTATAGAATTTGAAAACATAATGGTTTAATGCACAAGTTATCTATCATAATTACATAGGGAAAGTAAGATGGTTAAAATTACCTACGAATCATGCATAACAAATACATGAACCTATGCTAGCATGGCAAGTTCTAAATGCTTAAATTCACTTTCGCTTCATTAAGAATTAACACGCTATCTTATAAGTTCGCGACGCTCATAAGACGAATAAGCACAACCAATACTAGTTTATCATACAATCACCACACACTAAGGCTCAAAACAAATCAACTAAAGAAATCCATAAATAAATCCGCTAGAACCCCACGATAACAATTAGCCCATAATCGGAATCATCATCAACGTAGGTTCCGATGAAATCATGGTATAATAAACGTAGTCTTTATAAATGAATAATAAACAAAGTACGAATTAAGAGTATAGGTTCAAGAATAAGAGAACTAGCATCCAACGTTACAACTTAAACAAAGAATCACAAGTTAAAACTAGATCTTCTTTGCCTTGGTTGAATTGTGCTAAAACGGTCTTCTTACGCCTTCTCACTGTGCTCTGGTATGTCTCCTTATAAAAAATGAGCTTATTTATGTATATATATAGCAACCCCATTCAGAGTAGAAGTCTTCTGGATCAAAATCAGAATAGAAACAAAATTGCCTTTCTCGACCTGGCGCGGCCGCGCACTTCAACAGCGCGGGCGCGCTGGGCTTCTGGATTTTAGGCGCGGCCACGCTCTATCACAGCGCGGGCGCGCTGACCTCCTGATTAAAATTTTGACTTCTTCTTCCTTGTTGATTTGAGCTGGTCTTCCACGAGCTTTTATTCCAACACCTTCCTAACACCAAATTAGCACCAAAATAATGCTAATTTACCTGATTACCTAGAAAATGCCTAAAAATTCAAAAACACTAGAAAACATATTAAAACACCAACAATTTGAGTACAAATACACCAATTCAAAGCTTTACGGAGCATAATAAAGTGTCATAAATGCCACCCAACAGTCGTATAGAGGGATGTTAAGTCCTAACATATTGATTTGCATGCTAGAAACAAGAAAATTTTCACTAAGTCTTATAGGTTGCTTGATTGCTAGATCATGACCATGACTTGTTTGTTTATCGAGGTTTAATCACTTGGTTATGTCTAGAATTTATGATATTCTCTTAGTGAGAAAATAAACATGTTTGTGTTTTTATGTGTTGTCAATAAAAGCATGAATCCTTGTATAACTCTAATAAAATTGAAGTGTTGTCAGTCATTTTGTGTTCATCATTTATTTTGTTTATAACCTTGTGATTGTCTTGACGAGAGGTGACTTATGGTTATTGATCTAGTTTCGAAAGTATATCTGTTAAGAAATGCACGCACACACGTTTCTGGCTTGTGAGTTGATTTGTGGGATTTGATTGAACTTTGTGCGAATAATTGCATTCTTTGAGATGTTGCTCATTCGTTGGTTTGGTTATTCTGAGGGGATCGATTGCATTATCATTTAGTTGCATTCATGTTAGTTGCATTCATGTATTTTTGTTTTATTCTTTGAGTCTTTTTATGCTTGAGGACAATCATTGATTCAAGTTTGGGGGTGTGATAAGTGGAATTTATATCCACTTGAAACGCTTCGTAAAGGCTCGAATTGGTGATTAGTACTCAAGATGTTTGTATTTTTTGATGTGTTTTTCTAGTGTTTTGCATTTCAGGGTATATTTGGAAGAAGGAATGGATATTGCATTATTTCAATGTTAAAAGGGTGTTAGGATTGAGCCTCGGGAGTTAATGCACAAGAAACCAACAAGAGAAGGTCAAGACATCAGAAAAATCCAGTTTTTCCAAAAGCTCAGGGCGGCCACGCTATCCTTGGGAGCGGCCACGCTACCATTAGGAGTGGCCGTGCCCATTTGGCAGAAACTCAGGGCGGCTGTTGAAAGATATGAGAATGATAACCTCTATATATCACCTCTCACTAAAGTTCCAAACTCCTAGGGAAATTGGTTGCGTTAAAGGAAATCAAGGTGAGTCTAGGGCATGCTACGTCTGTGCTTTACGTACAGCTGAGAAGACACATAAGCATTTGTTATTAGCAGATGGAGGACCTAGTCTAGACAGTTACTACAAGCAAGTGGAAGCACCAACAGAGGTTACCAAGAAGGTAGGAAAAAAAGTGGGAGGTCCTCAGGCAATGTTATTATGTTTATCCAATATCCAGGAGAAGCTCCTATTACTTATGTTGTCTTTCCTTCGGGGGTCGATGCCCATGGTAAGGTCCTTATGCTAGAAGCACCCCCACCAAAATTTTCAGAAGATGGTGGCCTTTTGATGGAAGGGGTTATTGAAGAGGTTAATAAGAGTGATTTTGAATGTCTTTATAACACACCAGAACCACTCAAAAAGGAGGATAAAGTGGTTCCATTAGAGATTCATTTGGATCCGAGGATGTCTGAGGTGAAGGAAGTAACATGTGCTTTGGGAGGTCCAGTATCCATATTGGTAGATGAAGCTGACCCAACTAAGGAGTTGAAAGTTGGACAACAGTTGGTAGCAGAAGTGACGGAAGCTATAATTAATTTCTTGAAGGTGAACCTGGATGTCTTTTCCTGGTGCCACTCAGATATGGTTGGGATAGACCCAAGGATTATTTTTCATCATTTTAATGTTGATCCAGAAAAGAAGGCTGTAAGGCAAAAGAAGAGAGCAACAGCGGGGAAAGAGCTACAGCTTTGAAGGAAGAGGTGGACAGGTTGTTGAAGACAGGTTTGGTTAGGGAATCTTACTACCTAGAATGGCTTGATAACCCTATTTTGGTGAAGAAACCAAATGAAAAATGGTATACTTGTGTGGATTTCACATATCTTAACAAGGCATATCCCAAAGACAACTTCCCTTTGCCTCGAATAGACCAGTTGGTTGATGCTACAACTAGACATGCTTTGCTCAGCTTCATGGATGCATATTCTGGTTACAACCAGATTCCCATGTACAAGCCGGATGAAGAACATACCTCTTTTGTAACGGATATAGGTCTCTATAGTTATATTAGGATACCATTTGGGCTACTGAACGCAGGTGCAACCTATTAAAGATTGGTTAATCGAATGTTCAAAAATCAAATTGGAAAAACAATGGAGGTATATGTGGGTGACATGTTGGTAAAATCAAATGTTGCAACTGATCATGTAGCACACCTATCTGAGATGTTCAACATTTTGAGAAATTTCTGAATGAAGCTTAATCCCCAAAAGTGTGTGTTTGGGGTTGAATCAGGGAAGTTCTTAGGTTTCATAGTGAACCATCGAGGTATTGAGGACAATGCTGCAAAAATTAGGGCTTTAATTGAGATGCGTTCACCACGAACGAAAAGAATTTTGAATGGAACTTAGAATGCAAAACTGCATTTCAGAAGTTGAAGCAACAATCAGGAAGCCCCTCATTGTTGCCTAAACATGTGGAAGGAGAGGTCCTTATTCTTTATTTGGTAGTTTCAGAGTATTTCATTAGTGCAGTTTTTATACGAGAAGAAGGGAAGGTTCAGTTCCCAGTATACTATGTCAGCAAAAGGTTATTAGATGTTGAGACTCGATACACCAACATGGAGAAGCTTGCATATACTTTGATACGTGCAGCTAGAAAACTCAGGCCGTATTTTCAAGCTCATAAGGTAGAGGTGCGTACCTCATACCCATTAAGGCAGGTTCTTCATAATCCAGAAGCTTCCGGGAAATTGATGAAGTGGGCTATATATTTGGGTCAATTTGACGTGGATTACAAGCCAAGAACAGCTATGAAAGGATTAACCCTTGCTGATTTCCTTCTAGAATTTCCAAAAACCTTTTATGTGGAAGGAAATTAATGTGTACCTCAGCAAAAACTGAATGTTCAGGATGAGAAAAACTTCTCATAATGGTGGACTTTGTATGTGGATGGAGCTTTGAATGGTAAAGGAGCAGGGGTAGGTATGGTACTGCTAAGCCTAGAAGGACACAAGCTATAAAGTGCAATTCATTTTGATTTCTACACAACGAATAATGATATAGAATATGAAGCCCTAATTGCAGGCCTGAAGCTAGCTTTGGAAATGAAGGTAGAGAATCTTAATATTTACATTGATTCAATGCTTGTGGTCTAGCACATTCGAGGAGGTTTTCAGGCTAGAGGTCCACAGAGAGATTTATACATGAGGTACTCTCAAGAATTGATGAACAAATTTAAGGAGGTTCATTTGGAGCAGATTCCAAGGTTAGAAAATTCAAATTTTAATGCTCTCGCAAAGTTGGGTTCACAAAAGGAAGCTACCCTATTATGTGTCATCCCGTTGGAGGTGTATCAACAACCAAGCACCCCCAAAATAGAGACTGCCAGAGTTGATACAACAGTTGAAGGAACCTGGATGAGTCCCATTTATGACTACATAACAAAGGGAATTCTACCAGAAGGGAAGAAAGAAGAAAGGAAATTAAACTATAAAGCTGCTAGGTATGTGGTTTAAAAGCTGCTAGGTATGTGGTTTATGAGGGAATTCTCTACAAAAAGGGATTCAATAAGCCACTATTGAGGTGCATATCAGGGAAGAAATGTGAATATATTATGGGAGAAATTCATAAGGGGATATGTGGTAATCATTCAAAAGGAGCTTTCTTAGCTCATAAGATACTACGCCAAGGGTACTATTGGCCTAGTTTACAAAAGGATTGTTACCTTTACACAAGGTCCTGTGATCACTGTCAAAGGTATGCCAACTTCAACAGTAAACCAACAGTGCCATTAAAACTCTTACAAGTCCATAGCCCTTCATTATGTGAGGGATCGATCTAATTGGGGAGCCTCCTAAAGGAAAAGGTGGGGTGAAATATGCGGTGGTTGCAGTAGACTACTTCTTCAAATGGGCAGAAGCTGAACCACTAGCTACTATTATAGCAGCAAAGCTCAAGGAATTTGTGTTTAGAGCTATTGTATGTAGGTATGGAGTACCTTACAAGTTCATTTCTGAAAATGGAAAACAATTTAACAATAAAGAGATGAAACAGTTATGTGAGGACCTTCACATAAAGAAAGGGTTCTCAGAAGTGTGTTATCCACAAAGTAATGGTCAGACTGAGGCCATTAACAAGATTATAAAACACACTTTAAAGGTAAAATTGGAGGAAAGCAAGGGGTGTTGTCCAGAGGAGCTACCTAGGGTGTTATGGTCCTATAGCACCATACCTCAAACCACAACATGTAAATCTCCATTTAGACTCACCTGTGGGTTTGAGGCAATGGTACCTGTAGAGATTGGATCAGGTTCATTCAGGAGAGAGAATTATGATCCAGACAACAATGAGCTTAATCATCATTTGTACCTGGATTTGTTGGAAGAGGTACATGAGAATTCCTAGCTAAAGTTGGCAGCTTATCAACTTCGGACGAGGAAATATTTTGATAAGAAGGTTCGAGCTCGACCTTTAAGGTTGGGGACTTGGTGTTAAGAAGGATGATGTCGAACATGAGGACTCCTGGACATGGTGTCTTTGGTTCTAATTGGAAAGGTCCCTACATCATCAAGACAATTATGTGGGAAAGGACGTACCACTTGGCAGATTTGGATGGGAAGCTGATTCCCAGGGCTAGGAATTCTGAGAACCTTAATAGGTATTATCACTAAAAATTCTTTGATATCTATTGCAAGTAGGCCTCTTTCAGGCATAGAAAAATAAAAGCAACTTATTAGTTGTAGTTGCCAAAATAGGTTCAGATTCAGTATGATGGCTGATTGCTTTGGTAGGCTCGGGGGCTAATGCATGTACACCTCATCGATAGATTTCCTGTTTTCTCTTTTTGGAATAAAAAAAATGAAATTTACTTCACATATTTTGGCTTTATGTTGTTTAGTTAAATCTGAATGCATATATGGATGGATTATATCAATAAGGTTCGCCTGCTATAGTTCTTCACCTTAATGAATTAAGGATAAAGAACTAGGGGTAGTGGCCATATGGAATATATGATTTTGGCTGTTAAAATATGGTAGATTTTAAAATTTCTGGTAATTATTCTTATAATCATTGGATGTATGACTTGTATGCGTACATGTTATAAAGGTTCTGTACCTTGGATATGGATATATGTGAAGGTGCGTCTAAGGATACCTACCTCAAAATAGTTTTGGTTTGTCAAATAAATGACATGGAATTTAACAACTCGACTAAGTAAGGGTGCCTCGAAATAATAAATCAAACCAAAACTCCATACACTGAAATTCACTGAAATCCAATAACTTACAATTGAAATAAAATACAACTAAATTTTCCAACGACACCAAGAAACTATAACAAAAACCTAAGAAAAGACCAAACTCCTCAAAGTCTAGAACTCACACTCTTCCCATAAGTAGTTCACCTAAGAAAATCTACCGGGGGAAAACAAAACAAACAAAGGATCGACAGTGAGCGAAAGGCTCATATACGGATGTAAAACAAAGCATAACTGAACAAAGATTAAAAGATGACGAGGCTAAGAACACAAGTGAATATCTGAATGAAGCACAATAATAATGGTGAATGGGACAATAAAAAAAAGAAGAATACTCAACTCACAAAATAAAACTAAATACTTACCACCCAAAACTTATCATACTCTTACAAATATTCTTATCACTTACACATAATAATCACAAATAATATAATCGAAAGAATAATGATACAATGAAAGCATACCCTTACACGTACTCTTACACATATTCTCACACTTACAAAATAATACACAAAATAGCTTACTTACGAACATGGGAGACAATCTTACACTTACAGGATATCCTACATTTTCGGATATCCAGAAAATATGTAGTCATTAAAACTTACAGGGGCTTGCACAACACAAAGCAAATGCTACCAAATATCTTACAGGGGCTTGCATGGCAATAAGCACATGCTACTTAAAAGGACAAATTATACGCACACTATCCATGGCTATACGTGTCCCACAACTTTGGCGACACGCCCATATAATTTAATTACACCGCATAGGAGGTGTCAAGTACGAGATTATCCACTCGCGACGGATGTCTTTCAAACTCCCAAGTCATACAAATATCAAGTCATACAAATATCATAAATAACTCAAAACCAATACTCAAATATCTCACACTCAAATATCTTACATCTTCAAAATTATATATAAATATATCAAAATAACCTCAAAACACTATAACCCAACAACACGAAACAAAATAACATAACAAACCACTAATTATTGATAAGCTCAAATCTGATCAGTTTCAAAGAATTCCAAATTAATGCATAAAGACGAATTCAAATGGAAAAGTGCGAAACACGAAAGTCGTAGAAAATTCAGAGACCTTTCCAGAATGATAAGGCAAGTCAAAAACGAATAAGTAACGAATTCAGAAAATAAATAAATGCGGACTGCAGAATAGAATCAGCCCTTAATCAGTTCAGTATTTTACAATTTAAGGCATCTGAATTATGGAATATGGCAGTGGAATGTAAAAGCAAAAGTCAGATGTCAAAAAGAGCTTTTCAGAATGGTATTGCTCATAATATTTGAACAAATATTCAATTTAATATGAATTTACGAAGTTAGGCCGCACAAACAGAAATTAACCAACAGATTACACAAAATGCATATTTTGACCTATTTACGAGCAGAATTAACAAAAATACAAAGAACGAAAGTTGTAGATAATCGAAATATCGTTTCAAGGAGTCTAGAATGATGACATTCACGTAAATAACGAATCCGATACAGATTTTGAAAAAAATCAGAATTGATTTTGAATAATAACACGAATACGAAGTGGAAGAGAAAGATATCCGTACCTCGAGATCTAAGTTATAGAGTATGCTAACAACGATTTCAGAACCCCAAATCATAAGAACCCCAATTTCACAAACGCCAAATTCATAACCGTCCAAAAAATTCTTGATGTTCATCTTCATCTCTATCTATTTTCTCTTTCTCTCTTCTATCTCTCTCTCTCTCTCTTATCTTCCCAAATGAAAGTAATGCAAACCCTAACTCTTCTTCCTTCTTTCTCCCTTTTTTATTAAAACCCTCACTTTTTTAATAAAATCATTACTATTGTTTTTAAACTAATACTCTTAAAATAATATCCCGATTATAAATATAAAAATAAACTTACATAAACCAATTTAATTATAACTCATTAATATTATAAAGTAATTTAACTAAAAATAATTATAAAAATATCGGGATGTTACATGGAAGCACAAAGGAATCTTGGAAAAAATATAATTTTTGGAATATGAGGGATGTACGCAAGGAATTACGTGCCTGGATGGGAAGGTATATGGTTGGTATACCAAAATGTGTATGGCTTATACATAGGATGTATGGTTTATATATGGAAAGACCCAAAATATTTTAGCCTACGTGATTCCTTTGGATAGTAAGCCATTACTTATACAAAAACATGTCTATTGATATGTGGGAAAAGGATGAATCTGAGTAAATACTCGATTCCTAGATAAAGTTTGCTTGGGTATGTGAACCTGGATGGATAGGTTCGTATGAAAAATACGAGTTTATGGGATTTTCACAGGTGCATGTCTATCTCAAGGAAGCTGAGCTAGTGTAGATCCTGTGAGATTTTGCATAAGTATGGTCAGAGTGCAAGGTACTTGCACAGGGAATAGGGGCTTATAGGAATGCTGTTAAGTCAAGGACTTACGAAGATGTAAATCCGGGTTTGAATATGAACCTTGGAATAGGAATTGGAGTTGGAATAGGATTAAAAGAGGTCATAGGACCATAGAAGGTATTAGAACAGCTAAGTGAGCTAATCTTGATCCTTTCTTGATGTTAATTTGTTTTGTTAATGTTGTATGATCGCATGTGTAGAGTAGATTCAATAAGATGGTTAATCATTATAGAACCTAATAAATGATTTAAAAATATGTTAGGAAAACCATTTCAGTAATTTATAAGAAATCTTTGGAAGTGATGGTGAGTAAACAAGCTTAGATTTAATGATATGTGTTATGATCATATTGTAGCTTCAACTAGAGGTAATTTTATAATGAAGCACCTCGAATATGAAGCTCAAAGCATGAACCTCGTTGACTTAGCATCTTTTTAAAATATGATTAATATCAATCTGGTTTACACTAAGTCAAGAACTTTGAATACACCTAGTTAGCTCTATCAAATTGTATGAATGCTCCTAATAAAATTATGATAGGTGTTTTTATGTGTTAGAGCCTGAATATTGGAAGCCATTATAGCCAGTTTAAAAAGAATGATTAAGTTAGAAAATTATTTCCATTCAAGAAATGTATGCTAAGTTGGAATCTTTGCATAAGAATTGGGATATAAGTTAGCATTTAATAGGTTATTTAAAAAGAAAAATAGCATTGTATAAGTTATAACAAAGTCGCAGGCATGCATTTGTACCATAAAGTAGAACCTCATAATTATTCTCATTTCGTTTAATTTAGACTCAATAATCGACCTTATAGTATGGATGTTTAAGCATAATCAATTTGTAGGTTTATTTTTTGTATAAAAAAGTAGTAGCTAAAAAAATGTGTTAACTTTATTTTTAGCATTATATGTCGGAATAAAAGAAATGATTGGACTTACAGGGTAGCACTGCTACCCGGGCTCTTGTAAGTATAAATATGTATTAAGTAGGTTGTAATCTTGACTTGATATCTGTTGAGAAGCTTCATTAGGGATAAGTTAGATATTAAAAGGACTGGGTAGTGTAAAAGTCAGGGTTGCGTTTGTATCTAGTTAACCAGGCTTGGAAGCGGGTGCTTAGAGGAAAAGATATTTAGATGTATTTATAATCAATGTTATGATGAAACCCAGGTAACTCAGGGGGTAGGTGAGATCAAAGGTAGCTTTAACTGGATAATTTTGAGAAAAAGACATTAGTGCAAAGGTGAAGTAGTTTTTGACAAACATTCATTGGTAACAGTAAAATATCCTAAGTTGGAGAAAACATATCCTGCAAGGTGCGAAGGGGTGTTTTAAGGTTTAAGTTTGCCCTTACCGACTAAAGGGAAATAATATAAGTAGAAATCATTTAAAAGTTAAAGGAGTGGTAAGGCCTAATGGGACTGTTAAGCAGGTTCTAGGTAAGTATAAGGTTGAGATATTATTATAAAGGATAGGTTGATAGGGTAAGCCTAAGTTATATGCAACTCAGTCCTATGATTAAAGGTTAAGAAGTATATTGGTTCTAACTTAGATGTTGTCCTAGGGGCCTTAAGTTACGCATGCACATTACTTACTTTAGCATTTCATGAAAAATAATAATGAAAGCATAAGGGAACCAAAAGCATGTTATTGAAATTAAAAAACAACCAGTACGGGAAAGGGGGTTTAGTAGTGTTACAACTTGTGAGGCATTATAAGGTGCCCACACCCTCATACATAATAAGTATTGGTGCAAGGCACCGTTAAGTTCGGGAAATTTCTTTAAAAGGTTCTTAAAAGGGAAGGATACTCAACCATGATCGAAGGAGTCAAGGGGTGGTCGTTGCATTAATGGCCATCTCTGCGATGGCATCAATGGCATCAGGTGTCGCCGATTTTATCTTGTCAGCTTCCACAGCCTTCTCCTTCCTGATCTTCTTGACATCTTTGGCCGCATCCTCACCTAGAATTGCCAAGTCAAGGTCGGGAAATAGCTCTATTATAGACTTCATGAAATCCTTGGCGCTATTGGCCCAACCAGGTTTGTACATTGCCTTCTTCGCATCAAGAAGAGTGGCCTTAAATCCATCCGTAGAAGACTCAAGCTTGGTCATCTTCAGCTCCAACTCATGCACCTTTCTGGCATGATCATCCGCGATCTTTTCCTTCTCCTGTTCCATAGTGTTGATGGTTTTGTTGAGCTGGACTTTTTCCTTGAGGATTTTTGATTCTGAACTCCTTATCTTCTTTAGCATCTCATCGGCTCTCTTTCTCTCATCATCTCGTGCCTTAAGGGTGGTCTTCAGTTGCTACACCTCTTCTACCAATCTTTGATCAACACTGGCAACTTCAGCGATCCTTTCCCCATGCTTCAGATGCATAAATATGCTTTGAGCATTAGCCAGGGTGATTACAGGGGAAGCATCTATAAATTTGATCTTATCCCATTGGGTGATGGTTTCTTCGGGAACCTGATTCCGCAGCATCTCAGTAAACATAGGAGCCTCCCTGATTCATCAGAAGCAACACCGTTTCTTGATTTCTTTGAGGATCTTGAGAGTGGAGCTTTGGCTGATTCAGGAGCAACAAGGGCGAGCTTTCATTTGGAAGAAGAACCTGATTTGTCTTGAGTAGAGGAGGAATGAGGAATTCTGGAGATAGGGGTTACCTGAATGGGACCTGGATTCTCATCATCTTGAAAGAGGTATGGTATGTTTCATGCAGGAGGGAACACCGGTAGACATTTCTGTATAGAGACAAGTGAAGAAAATAGTAGGTACGAAGGTGCATAATGATAATAAAAGATGGAAAAGCAAGTGCAACATAAAATAAAGATAGAACACAAATAAAGACCTATGATCTGAGAGGTGCCAACGTCACTTGCTAAACAACTTAAAATAAATTTACATCTTTTCAAGTTTTTCTTAGGGAGCAAACTGGTTACATCACCAAGGGATGCGAAAAGAACAAGAGCTTTTTTGGCACGCCTAAGCTACTTACCTTCAAGGGTGGTAATAACAGGAGTATCTACACATATATATACAGGTGACACATTTATCAAAAGTAAACTAGAAGGAACCTACGGGCTGGAGTAAAGCTTAAGGTATGGAAGGAGATAATAAAAACTTACTTGGGTTCAGATTAAAATCTTTCTTATAAGCTGGGCAGTCATAATTCTACCATCCATAAATACCTTTTCTGTTCCCACCTATACACCTACCTTCATGAACCCCCCAACCAACAAGATAAAAACTCCTAGAGCCTTTTCTTGAGGGCTTCAACTGGTAAAAATATCCTAATTCATCAGCTGTGAGTTGGGCACCGAATTTTGTGTAATATAAGATATACATACACATAGCCATTAGGTAGGAGTTTGGGGTAAGTTGAATAGGGCAGAGATCATATATTTCTAATACCTTGACAAGGAAAGTGTGGAGGGGCATGGATATCCCCATTTTAAAGTGATGGACTGACATAACGGCTCCATGTATGGCTTTCTCAGGTCCAAAGTTGTCAAACCTATGACAATGTTCACCTCTAGCAGGGACAATAAGCTGACATCCAGGTTTTATGGTGGCGAGCAGTTTGGCCAGCTTGACTTCGTTCATGGATGTGTCAAGGTTTTCATAAATCAAGTCTATGTTCTTGGAAGCAACTGAATTGGTCTCACTTTCTGAAGCCTCGTCGTTGGGGTCATTAGGTTCAGGTGGCTAGGTGGCTAGCTGGATAGGAACAGATAAGTCATGGGAAAGGAATTTGACTCAGCTTCTTCAGATGTGGTCCAATTCAAGGGGATGGAGCTAACGTCCGAAAGATCAATCAAAGATTTATTTTCATGTATGGATGAGTGGTGGGAGCTAATAGCTGCGGATTCGCCCGACATCTGCAAAGGTGCAAAGTAGAGTAAGCCAACCGTGAACCTATTCCCATTATAGTGCAAGTAAACAAAATTCCAAGTTACAGGACTTAGAGGGCATATATAACTCAGAATGGCTTATAGGTTCACTGTAATCTAAACAAGGAGAATTTCGGGTCTGGGCGTTACACAAAGAAGGCGATGGGCTTAGCGCTTGGGAAATTGATCAAACAGGTTATGGGGGCACAAGGTATACAATAAAAGATAAAAGTGACGGGACCTCATAAATGGATGATAGGACCATGTTTAGGTACTTATGCTCACTTAAGGCAAGGACAACCTGAGCTAGTTAAGATAGGAATGAGCGTGAAGTTATGGCATGAATATAAAAGTACGTAGATATAAAACACATGCATGATGAAATTGTCATTAGGCCTAAGCATGCATCTATAGTGCGGATGTGGTGGTTGGTGTGCGTGCAAATATGAATATGAGTGTGTGGTACCAAGATAAGTGCATAAATGGGAAGATGAACAAGTATAGAACATATATGGGGACTGAGAGTTTAATCACCACACCTTAACTCAAACGAAACATACGATATCAAGCAACGATCACAAGCATAACAGTGGTATAGTTGGGAAACACAAATCAAACACTGAGAATACATGTATAGACAAAAAATCTAATATGCATGTGTCTGTTTAAATCTCTGAAGCATATAAAAAAGATTTTATTAGAATGGACAAGTAGGAGAAGGGAACAAGATAATCAAAACCTTAATCTCAGAGTAGAGGCTGAAAATTAGAGAAGAAAGTTGGATCTACCGGAATCTTCACCATCGAGGACTCGAAACGACAAAAAAAGAAGAGAGTGTATTTGGGTGTTTGCAGCTTAGAAGTAGTATAGAAAAAAAGGAAAAGGGTGAAGAGGCTTGGTGTGTAAATAGGTATGAGGAACTGAAGGGGTGTAGGACGTGTGGCACCCTCTTGTTGGTCAAAAAGTGAAGTTTTGGAAGGTGTTGCAACTAGTTACGTGTTCCAAGGAGAAGAGAGAGAGTCTCACGTGAATTCAAATTATTTTGAATTAATGTGATTGACTCCCTTTAAAACCATAATATACCTTCGAAGTTAATGGGTAATTAAAAAGGGTTTGGTTCAATAAAATGAATCATTGAGGTAGGTGCACGGGCTCGTAAGGAGCATACGTCAAGGACGTATTGACTAGTTGAACCTCCCCTAAACAATTTTTTGGTTATTATTTAAATAGGTAAATAGATGGAATAATTTTAGGACAGAAGCTATAGGGAGATAGGAAACTGGAACATGAGAGTTATTCTTGAAGTTTATGGTTAAGCCTAGGGCTGAAGAGGTAAAGGATTATAGGTACATTTGAAGAGCAGTATCTCTAAATGACTAAATAGGTGATGTTGGTGGGTTAAAAGGTTATTCTGATTCCTCTTGTATCAATACTGCAAGGAACCGGGGGTAGTTGTTATACCCAAAATCTTGCATGGGCTATATTTAAGGCCCATAAATGGATTGGGCCCAATTAGTATGGAATAATGAAGAATTTTATGAGGTTCTTGGCTTGAAGGATTATGGTTCTGAAGGTATTTGCATCAAGGTGTAGGGATCTAGAGCTAACATTAGCTAATAAAGAGGTTCAGTTTGGCTGCTGACAGGTTTATATGGTTATGGAAGGTATTGAGATGCATCAGGAACAGGTCCTTGTAGGCTAATGAGGTGCTGGAAGCACCTGGATAGGTGGAAGGAATGGTAAGGTACTAGTGCAGGAGCATCAGTATATCTTAACAGGTTGGAATAGTTACCTCGACTGGCGGATGTAGAGTTCAGCTAGGATTGTACTAATAAAGAAGAACAACTTTTATATGCATGGGATGGACTTTTAATGGAATTTTATCACTATAAAATGTGATAAACATGAATAATTACAGGATAAACACATAAATACATGGGAACCATGTATTGGTAATGGATAGAAACATGTATCTAGGTGTCTAACCACACCTGAACACAACACCTCTTTTGGAAACAGTTGGATTAACTGTGGTAACTTGTTTGGCTTATCAAAAGGGTGGACTATTGGCCAAGGAATGGAGTCGGACCCTAGAGAACTACATTGAACTTGATTTCTATATATAGGGTATGTAGGCAATTGGCAAAGGGGTTCGATGATTCACTTTTACACACATTGGCACGTGTAACCATTGTAATTATCTTCCAACTACATTTGGTAGGATTCGAGAAGGCATTTCTTGGCCATTTTACTTGGTTCTTTGTCAACTCAGTTCAAATTCATACACAAAAATAGTATTTTCTTAGCTGTTGAACCTCTATTCAGCAGCTACCATAACTTCATTTCATCCGAAAACCAAGGATGATTCAGTTAATCAAGCACGATTAATTCGGAGTGTTATAATCAATTTTCTCTCATAACAGACATCAAGAGAGGGAAATTTGGGGATTACTATTTAATAGCACAACTACAATTTCATTAAAGCTAATAAATATATGTTTTCTCTCTTTCAAATCTTAAAATGAATGGGTATATAGTGTTTAGAATTAAATTATACATTAATTTAACAATAATATTGCGTACAGGTTTTAGAAAATAAATATTTAATATTGTACTATGTTCATTCATATTACATTAAATATTTTTTAAAGGATTAAAGAAATAAAGTTATATTTTCATTATTGTTTGTTAATTTGCTAACTTTCTTAAGAAAAAATGAAATAACATTAGAGGACAAACCAAAAAAGAATAATATGAGTTTCTAGTTAATTAATTAATCAATAAGAGATGGAAAGATGATGAATACACAAAACTCCCGTAGATATCCTTAGGTATTGTATTTACTGATTATTACTATTAGAGCAAATTAATTACTATTTAATGATATAACTATATAAAGAACTTTTTAGTTACTCCTACCATTTAATTACAAACTTACAATAGTATTGAATCAAAGCGATATTGTGCTCAACAATTTTTTAGCTTGAAAACCTTATATAAACCATGTCGTTGACACAAACTAAAATCACTACTCAGTACTGAAGCTACTCATTAGTCTCAATACCCGAAAATAAATCTCAAATTCAGCTGCATAATGGCTTCAATCAATTCTAAAAAATAACCAAAATAAGTGAATGATGCTAAGAAATCTTCATCACGTGATCAATTGGTTCAACTCAACCCCAATGCCATTGCTCACCAATGCAAGATTATAAATGCTCTTTTCTGGAATTATCAACGTCAACAAATGGCCAAGAAAAAACATATCATGATAAAAACATGTATTTCCTTTTTCACGAATCAAGAAGATCATGAGGGTCGATCCCGATGTTGAATTGGTGGCCAATGAAGTTCATGTTCTTTTAGCTAAGGATGCTGAGTTCTTTATTCAAGAACTCACCATCAAGTATTGGCTTGAGGCTGAGCATGCTGGACGTCGTACTCTTCGTAAGGATGAAATTCTTGAGGTTGTTGATAAAACTAACTATTACAATTTTTTGTTTTATCTTCGTGATAAACCAGCAGGTGGTAGGAGCATCTTTGTGATTTCTGGCAATGCTGATTCAGTGGCATTGTCTTCTGTTCCCAAGGTGACAGTAGAAAATGGGCCTCGCATGCTGACTCCTGTTGTTCATAGGTAGATTAGGTATGGCGATAAGAATGAGTAGAATGAAGGGGAGAAGAATTATGCTGATAGTACTGCCGCTAAGTGATACTCCCTCAGTCCCGCCCAATTTTTATCTTTTCTAAGTGAGTATTTGGCACATATTTTAAGATGAATATAAAATATAGTTTTATAAATTTTTTTTAAAAAATTATTTTTCTGAATATAAATAGAATTTTTAAACTTTTATTCAGATTAAGAAAAATTTTAAAAAAAGTTATCAAAATATACTTTTGGTTCATCTTAAAATATGTGTCGGGCACTATCTTAAAAATGATAATAATTGGGCGGGATGGAGGGAGTATGTGTTAGCTGATGATTTATCCCTTGTTTGATTTGTCATCAAATCAAAGCTATACAAGGGGTTTCTAAATTTTAATGTTGTGTTTTGTAGAGCCCGTTGCTCAATAAGCCTTTGGGCATAGATTGTGTTGAGTCTTTGAGTATGTGGTCTTTAGGTTTGGATGTTTTGTTGGGCTTTTTTAAGCTTTTATCATGCCTCCTTTCTGCAAGGGGCTTCTTATTTTTCTATCAATAAAATCCATGTCTAATTATTGTTAAATGACATGAGTTTCTTAATTTTATTGATGTGATGCCATAACATGGTTTTAGGAGTTTTAATTAATCTAATTATAGTTTATTTTGATGATGAACTGACATACATATAGGTAATGTCCAATATTGATGAATCAATACAAGTGTGCAATGATTTGAAACCTACACAACTTTAGTTGAGATTATACCCTCCTTACTTATCTTTCTCTTAGATCTAGGACCATGCTTCACCAGAAGAAAATTTTATTATGGCTGAGTTGTGCCTTAATTAGTTTTGTCTTCTTAATTAAATAAAATTTCATGAGGATGTAATTGCATTACATTTATAAAGTTATGCTTACCTTTTAACTAATTATAAAAAGCAGTCATTTTTTTGTTAAATTCAATTAAATTGTAACCAATACTGTTCTCTTTATGCTATACTATATAACCATAATTAAATTTCAAATCTTTTCTATATAACAAAACTTAAAGATATTTTAAGACAATGGTTTAAAAAAAGAGATACTTCAAAGCTGATATATTAAAAACCAAGCATATATATCATGCCATCACTAATTGTGGCAGATATGGTCTTTTTGTGAAATAATTATTAATCATGATTAGAATCTTTACCTAATTTTTTTAAATAATAATATAAAAGCAAAGATATTCATAGGATGAATCTAAAGTGATAATCAAATAGCACCTCTATTGACATTTATAAGGATATTGTGAAACTTAGCTAATTATTTGAATTCTATGTATACATTATCAACGCCTGCGGGAGGGTGGAATTTTAATCTTTTCAATAAAAATAGAAATGTAATTCTATATTAATAATATTAGATTAATTCACTCAACTTGATAAGCAAATATCCTCACAAAAAAAACTCATGTAAAATTACCTTATTGAATTTACAGTACCTGGATTTTTTTAACTATTTAAAATTCAAATTTTAATTGCTCTTTTAATAAGTCCTACTCCCACCTTCTCATTGAACGAATTATTTTAATATTTATTTTTTTAAATAAAAATATAATATTCAAAGCTTAATTAAAAAATAAAAAATAAATAAATAATACTCTATATTCACCTTAAAATATATGCCAAATACTAAAAAAAATTGCTTAAAATTGAATGAGACATACATGCCAAATATCGAAAAAAAATTGCTTAAAATTGAATGAGACCGAGGGAGTAGGGGTGCCCGCAGGTCGGTTTGGCCGGTTTACGGGCATTTTAATGACCCGACCCATTTAAATCGGTTTTATCAAAATCGAACCCATTGTAAAAATAATAATCGTATAACCCAACCATACCCTCTATACCTAGGTTCGGTTCGGGTCGGTTTGGGTTGATCGGTTTAACAATTAAAATTGTTATAAAATGATGCATTGGTAGAACCTGATCAACAATAATAAAATTACAGAATAGTGCTTGAAAGTTGCAACTTAGAGCCAACTTAGAGCCAAACTGGATAATTAAGTTAGTACATCCAACTTTTTTAAGTTCAGAAAAATTACAAAATAGTTAAGTATTAAGTTACACGTCAAAAGAGCATTTAATCTAGTAAATCAAAAGTTACATAAATCAGCATTCCGATTAAAGTTCAACTTCAATTAACTTCGCATAGCTGTTAGTTGAGTCACTCATCACCGATGTTGATTATCTTGTCAGTGGCATTATCCTTGGACTTCTTTTCAACTTTTACAAAAAATTGCATAAATAAAATATGAGTACAACAGAATATAATAAAAAAAATATGATACTGCAGGGGGCAGACTAGTGCATAGTACATGACACATAATAGATGGTGTATTATGTACCTTCTTCAAGAAAATTATAAAATTTAGCTTCATCCAAATGAACTCGTGATTTGATACCTCCATAACCCTCCCTTAACCAGCTTTGACTACACACTAATGCCTCCAACATTTTCGGACTTAAAGAACTCCGAAATGAGTCTAAAATACGGCCACTGGTGCTAAATGTCGATTCAGAGGCAACAGTAGACACAGGAACTGCAAGAACATCTTTAGCCATCATTGACAAAAATTTATACTTACCTGAATTATCCTTCCACCAATCCAGGATATTAAAACCGGGGGTCATTGGACAAACCGGTTCTTCTGCCAAATATCTTTCAAGATCATTTTTCTTTTCAGTGACAAACAACTGTTGTTGCTGTAAATAATTTTCCAACATCTTTCTTTTTTATGTCTCTTTTCCAGCAATCTGCACATCAATCCTGGTAAACTAGTGAACAACAACCAAAATAAAATTAACACAACCAAACATGGCCATGGCTGTTGGAGCTCTGTCCCAAACTATAACATGACAAACAAACAAACTCATCGAAATTAAGTACATACAATAAATTAAACATACAACTTAATTGACATAAATATAACGTGAACACATTATAAACAATCAGTAAAACACAAAACAATCAATCTCACATATAATTAATAATCGAATACAACAACAAAATAATCAATAAAAGGATAACGGAAAAGAGAGACAACCGGAAAGAATTGGAATAAAAGGATTCGGGGGTGTGTAAATTGAAGATAATGAAGAATTATCAAATAGATACTCACAATTATTTGTATCTAATTTGAAGCAAACACAACAGAACACGTACACGAATCAAATATAAAAGACAATGAATTGAAGATAAATTATAGTACCTGATAGAGAGGGATGCCGATGAAGTATGATGCATTTGACATTTTTGTTTTGCTCACAATTAATTAATTGTTATTATTTATTTATATTTCTCTTTTTTACTAATGATTTATTTTGCAATTCATCATATAAAAAAAGTTTTTTAATTGTATCTAAACTATTTTTTTTTCTTAAAATAACCTAAAAATATATTATTATTATTATTAGATTAGATAGATAATAGAAGTCCAAAGAAAGACCATCCAGGCTCACATAAGCAAACTATGATGTCTGGGGCCTGAATATAACCAAATAACAAGAAAAAAAATAAAACAACGCTAACAGCCTGACACTGAAATAAAAAAAATCTATCTCTATGCCTTGTCACCAAGCACAATGTCATTGTAATTATCTTCCCCTCAGTGTGCCTAAGAAGATTAGGGTTTGTTCCAATCTGCAATCCATTTCATTTTGATTTTATTGGATGGGCATGTTCGAGAAGGTCATCTAGAGTGCCTTTCATTGCACTGTCAAATATATCGTTGACAAAGATACCTTCATAAATCTCCTTGTCCATGTTCAAGACCGTCTTACCAAATACTTTAGAAATCTTGTTAAGAGCACCACTGTTAAGGATCTTAATTGCTTTCATACTTAACCGACCATCGTTATTGAAAACATAGCCTAAAAGGACCTTTTCCTTTCCTTTTTAGGAATTTTGAGCACTAGAAGAAATGAAGATTTATAAGTGCTTCAACTAGCAATTATATGATGATAAAGATAATATTGGTAATCTTGTTGGTGTTTAGAGATATATATTTATAGATACTTTATTTTCTAATAAACTTGAAGTAAATGTAAGAAAGAGAACTTTTGATACCTTAAATATGTAATATAATTAAATAATTGATAATTATTTTTATTAAATTTATGAAAATAGTCTCATCTTTAGACAAACATATTGTTCTTTTATGGATCCCACTAACATATATGCTAATTTTTTGTATTAAAAATTAAATAATTATAGATTTGAGTTGAGTACTTTATTACTGAAATGTAATAGAAATAAAAAAATTATGGGGTTGAGTGATAAGTGACATTTTATACCACTTAGAACGTCTTATAATGGCTTGAATTGGTGTCTTGAAATCAAGTATTTTGTGTATTTGATGCATTTTTCTAGTATTTTTGAATTTCAGGGTATAACTTGCGTAATTAGGGAGATTTCATCATAATAAGCCTAGGGAAGTACTTGGAATCAGTTGTGGAGAGTTGTGCGAAGAATTCAGCCAAATCAGAAGCAGAAAGTGAAATTTTGCAGAAGATGTGCAGGCGCCCGCGTGGGATTGGAGGCGGCCGCCTGGAGTCGGATTTTTAGATTCTGGATTTTCTAATTTGAGTTCTATTGGGCTTCTGCAACTGCTGTTTCTTGTGGACTCTTATATAAGTAATCTTGGGAGACGTTTTCACAACAAGAAGTAACAAGCAAGGAGTAAGTAACAAGGAGAGAAGATTAAGAAGACCGTTTTAGCACGCAACAACGAAGAAGAGGAAGCATACATTATCTTGTGATTCTTTTAATTCATTATAACAGTGGATGCTAGTTTTCTTTACTTTGAATCTTAATACTCTTGTGATGTACTCTGTTTTTATTAAGTATTTTTATTAGTTTATATCGTTGTGTTATTATCATGCTTTCATATGAACCCATGGTAACGATGAGTTCTATCATGGGCTAATCGTGATCATGGGGTCATAGCGGATTTACAATGGATTTCTTTAATTAATTGTTTAATACCTTGGTATGTGATGATTGAATGATATCTAGCATAGGGTGTGCTTATTCGTCTTATGTGCGTCGCGAACATATAAGATAGCCTGTTAATCTCTTATAAAGCGACAGTGAATCTTGAGATTTAGAATTTGCCATGCTAGCATAGGTTCGTGTATTGTATGCATGATTAGTGGATAAATCTAACCATTTTACTTGCCCTGTGTAATCATAAAGAATAACTTGTGCTTAAATCGTTATGTTGTCAAATTCTGTAGATATATAGGGTCTCAACATAATTGATGCCTATTCAACTTTTATCTTAATTGTGGATGCTTGGTAGAATGGTATTTGTGCAACAAAAGTTGGCTTTTATCAGTTTCGTGTTGTTCGATTAATATCATCATTGTTACATGCTAAGGGTAATAACAATAACTATTGAATGAAGTAGTAATGAAGTTATGATCTCATGTGTGTCTAATATTGTTAATTCAAGAGTTAATTTAAGTATTTAATTCTAGTAGTTAATAATTAGTTAATCAACCTTAAGTGTTATTGTCTTGACATTGAGAAGTAATCATACTTTGGTGAGTAAGTTTTAATTAAATATAATTAATCAGAGTCTCTGTGGGAACGAACTAGAAATCATTCTATATTACTTGCGAATGCGTATACTTGCATGAATTATTAGTGCATGCTTTGTGCCTAACAAGTTTTTGGCGCCGCTGCCGGGGACTCGGTGTTAATTTGTTTAGTTTATGTACTTGCCATCAGTGGTCATTAGTACTCATTGATTAAGACTTGTTACTTACTATTTTCGGTTGTGTTTCAGGTACTCTAGGGAGCGTTTATGCAAATACGTTCTCGCACTCACAAGAGGACTCTAGATACGGCTGAGGAGACAAATTCAGTTCTTGACATTCCGGAGAAGATAGATTTTGAAGATTCAGATAAAGAGAGTGAAAAGAAAGAACCTGTAATAATGGGTGATCGTATAGTTCCAGCAGATCCAGCTCTTATGGACTTTTCTCGGCCTAAAATTGATGACATTCAGTCAAGCATCATTCATCCGGCTATTCAAGCCAATACTTTCGAAATCAAGCCGGGCACTATTCAGATGGTGCAGAATTCTGTTTCTTTCGGAGGTGCTGCGACTGAAGATCCCAACATGCATATCAGGAATTTTGTCGAGATTTGCAGTACTTTCAAATATAATGGTGTCATTGATGAGGCTTTCAAGCTGAGGCTTTTCCCATTCTCTCTTAGGGATAAAACTAAGGACTATTTACATTCTTTACCAGCTGGGTCCATCACTACATCGGAAGATCTTGCGCAAACGTTTCTAGTAAAGGTATATCCAATGGCCAAGACTGCAGCTATGAGGAGTGCTCTTACTCAGTTTGCGCAACAACCAACAGAATCTATGTGTGAAGCTTGGGAGCACTATAAGGAGATGTTGAGAAAGTGTCCACATCATGGTATGCCTGACTGGATGGTGATCACGGGGTTCTACAATGGTTTGGAGGTACAATCTCAGCCCATGCTTGATGTAGTGCCCTGTAGGCCAAAAGCTATACTGAGGCCTATAATCTCATTGAAACTATGGCTGCAAACGAGTATCAAAACCCAACTCAAAGGATGATGCCTGGGAAGGTAGCAGGTATTCTGGAAGTTGATGCAGCTACAGCTATCGCAGCGCAGCTCCAAGCGTTGTCTATGAAGGTCGATTCTTTAGCCAACTATGGACTCAATCAAATAGCTATTGTCTGTGAGCTTTGTGCAGGCTCTCATGCTACGGATCAATGTTCTCTTGTTAATGAATCTGTTCAGTATGTGAACAATTATCAGCGACCGCAGCAGCCTGTGCCAGCTACTGATCATCCTTATAACAGAAATCATCCCAATTTCAGTTGGAGCAACAATCAGAATATTATTCAGCAACCATATCAGCAAGCTGTAAGTAAACAATTTAATCCACCTGGATTCCAGTAACCTCAGCAATATGCTCAAAGGCAATCATATCCTCAACAAGGAGGTGTTGCTCCACCTTCTAGCGCTGATTTCGAGGAGCTAAGCTATTGTACAAAAGTCAGGATGTTTCTATCAAGACCTTGGAGAATCAAATTGGTCAAATAGCCAATGCCTTTCTCAATCGTCAACCTGGCACACTTCCCAGTGATACTGAAGTGTCAGGCAGGAAGGAAGCTAAAGAGCAAGTCAAGGTTGTTACCTTAAGGTCTGAAAAAGTTGATGATGCTGAAAAAGGAAAAGATGGAGAAGCTGAAGTTGTAGAGGAAGAACAAAAGAAAAAGGAGAAAGAGGGGGAACCAAGGAAGACTACGGTTGAACACACTCTGCCTGAGGGTAATACAGGGGAAAACAGATCTATCTTCCACCACTTTTTCCTAAGCGATTGAAAAAACAAAAGCTGGATAAGCAATTCGGTAAGTTTCTGGAGGTGTTCAAGAAACTTCACATCAACATACCTTTCGCTGAGGCTCTGGAGCAAATGCCTAGTTATGCGAAATTCATGAAAGGTATTCTTTCAAGGAAAGTGAAACTAGATGATCTTGATACCGTTACTCTAACAGAAGAGTGCAGTGCTGTGCTGCAACAAAAGTTACCTCCAAAGCTCAAGGATCCAGGTAGCTTCACCATTCCTTGTACCATTGGCAAGTTGTCATTCGACAAGTGCCTTTGCGATTTGGGAGCAAACATCAATCTGATGCCATTGTCTATCTTCAAAAAGTTGAATTTGCCTGATCCGAAGCCCACCTACATGTCTCTATAATTGGCTGATCGTTCTATTACATACCCACGGGGCATCGTGGAGGACATGTTAGTAAAGGTGGATAAGCTCATCTTTCCTGCAGACTTTTTCAGTTTGGATTTTGAGGAAGATGAGAAGATTCCATAATCTTGGGAAGACCTTTCTTGGCTACAGGTCGTACCTTGATAGATGTGGAAAAAGGTGAACTTACTATGAGGGTGCAAGATCAGGATATAACATTCAATGTATTCAATGCAATGAAATTCCCTACAGAAGATGAGGAGTGCTTCAAGGTGGATTTAATTGATTCTGTAGTAACTTCAGAGCTTGATCATGTGCTAAGGTCTGATGCCTTAAAAAAGCCTTATTGGGGGAATTTGACAGTAAAAGATGAGGAAGGCAATGAGCAACTACAATATTTATATGCTTCTCCTTGGAAATGAAAGTTAGACATGCCATTTGAATCTCTTGGTAATACTGATCTCAAGAATGCTAAGGGAAAGCTCAAACCATCTATTGAGGAAGCACCTACTTTGGAGCTTAAACTATTGCCTGAAAACTTGAGGTATGCTTTTTTAGGTGATGCATCTACTTTGCCTGTTATTATTGCATCTGACCTTTCAGGTAGTGATGAGGACAAGCTCTTGAGGATCTTGAGAGAATTCAAATCGGCCATCGGATGGACTATAGCAGATATAAAAGGGATCAACCCTTCATACTGCATGCATAAAATTCTGCTAGAGGAAGGTAGCAAGCCAACTGTTGAGCAACAACGAAGACTTAATCCCATCATGAAAGAAGTGGCGAAGAAAGAAATTCTAAAGTGGCTGGATGTAGGAATCATATATCCTATTTCTGACAGTTCTTGGGTGAGCCCCGTGCAATGTGTACCTAAGAAAAGAGGTATTACTGTGGTAGCAGATGAGAAGAACGAGCTCATCCCCACTCGAACAGTAACAGGATGGAGGGTATGCATGGACTATAGAAAGTTGAATAAAGCCACGAGGAAGGATCACTTCCCTCTTCCATTTGTTGATCAGATACTTGACAAGTTGGCTGGTTATGAGTATTATTATCTTCTGGATGGCTATTCGGGCTACAATCAGATTTGCATTGCATCAGAAGATCAAGAAAAGACTACTTTCACTTGTCCATTTGGCACGTTTGCTTTTCATAGAGTTTCTTTTGGCTTATGTGGTGCACCTGCCACTTTTTAAAGATACATGATGGCTATATTCTCTGATATGATTGGAAATAATGTCGAAGTGTTCATGGACGACTTCTCTATTTTTGGACATTCGTTTGATGAATGTTTGAATAATCTCCGTTTGGTGCTCAAAAGGTGTGTGGAAACTAATTTGGTGCTAAATTGGGAAAAATGTCACTTCATGGTGCAACAAGGAATCATTCTTGGGTATAAGGTCTCTAGCAAGGGCCTTGAGGTGGATAAAGCCAAGGTGGGGGTCATTGAAAATCTTCCGCCACCTATTTCTGTTAAAGGAATCCGTAGTTTTCTTGGTCATGCGGGTTTTTATCGGCATTTCATCAAGGACTTCTCTAAGATATCTAAGCCGTTGTGCAACTTGCTCGAGAAAGATGTGCCTTTTAAATTTGATGATGAATGCTTGGCAGCATTCGAGACTCTCAAGAAGAGTTTAATAACTGCACCAGTTATTACGGCACCTGATTGGAGAAAACCTTTTGAGATGATGTGCGATGCAAGTGATTATGCAGTGGGAGCAGTTCTTGGGCAGCGCAAGAATAATATCTTTCATGTGGTCTACTATACTAGTAAGACGCTAAATGGAGCTCAAATGAACTACACCACTACTGAGAAGGAGCTCTTGGCTATAGTTTTTGGTTTCAAAAAATTTCGGTCTTATCTACTTGGGACAAAGGTGACAGTGTTCACTGATCACGCTACCATTCGCTCTCTGGTCTCAAAGAAGTATTCGAAGCCTAGACTTATTCGTTGGGTGCTCTTCCTACAGGAATTTGAGTTGGAGATCAAGGATCGAAAAGGTACTGAAAATCAAGTAGCTGACCATCTCTCTAGATTGAAGAATCCCGATTCTACTTTACATGATAAGACATTGATCAATGAATCTTTTTCGGATGAACAGTTGTTACCAGTTCAAGAAGAAGAGCCATGGTTCGCAAACATTGTGAACTATCTTATCAGCAATATAATGCCTCCTAATATGAATGCGGCTCAAAAGAAGAAGTTTCTGTATGAGGTGAAGTGGTACATATGGGATGAACCATATTTGTTTAGACAAGGAGTTGACCAGATCATCAGGAGATGTATCATATTCTGTGAAACAAGGGGGATATTACGAGACTGTCATTCCACAGTTTATGGTGGACATTATGGTGGTGAAAAGAGAGCAGCTCGTATTCTTCAAGCAGGGTTTTTCTGGCCCACTTTGTTTAAGGATGCATATTAGTTCATTTTAAGGTGTGATCGTTGCCATAGAGTTGGGAATCTTACTAGAAAGGATGAGATGCCTTTAAATGTGATGCTTGAAGTTGAGGTCTTCGATGTTTGGGGAATCGATTTCATGGGACCATATATCTCATCCTCAACAATCAGTACATCTTACTGGCAGTCAATTATGTCTCAAAATGGGTAGAAGTCAAGGCTCTACCGACGAATGATGCAAAGGTAGTATTAGATACCAGAGTGATTGGCTTTAGTACAAGTGGGAGATTGAAATAGATATGTCCTAAGTCCAATCATGTATGAGGATTTAGGAATAACTTTTATGTAATCTATTTTGATTTCATTGATATTAATAAAAGACTTGTTTTGTTTTTATTGCGGGTTCTATCTATTTAAATGTTTAAATAAGATATACCACAGTTTACAGTAAAGCTTTTTATGGATTGTGATGAGATCATAATAATGAGACCTAAAAGATGATAACTCTAAACTTAAATAGTTCCTGGTCGTAGGATTACTAACTGGTAATTAATAATCCGCAAAGATCGATACATACTATGCTTGCTTCATTATGAAGGAGGTCTATTCTCTTAGACATTTGTGTGGTGACACTATAGCTAGTATGTAGGTGCTTATTATAGAATAAGTTCACTGATCATGACTCACAGAGCTGAACAACTGATGGAGTTCACTCACGTGTCAGCAGTTGTTCACATAGTGATAGTTGTACAAGTATCCTTAGACTTGAGGTCATCATAGTCATCTTGTGTACACTGAACTATGATTTGGTTTAGTTCTTAGTCTCAAGGGACAATTATAAGGGCTCTACTGGGTATAGGAATTTGTACACGAAGATAGTGTATGATCAATAAAGGATCTACCCCTTCCAGTATAGGAAGAGAATGTTCAATGCTGATCCACTTATGTTAGTTCAGGAATCTCTGGCCAGAGTAAATGAAATTAGAAAGGAGTTTTTAATTTACATTAAATAGAACTAAGCATAGTGAATTGGAAAGCAAGTGATTAAATAAGATAGGTTTGACACAAGTTCCATGCCTTGTATTTAATCATGACAATACAGGGTAGAAGGAATTAATTGTACGGTAACTACTCACTGAATAGGTTATTGGCATTCTAAGCAGTGAATTCGTATTATCCGGATAGTCGCGATATGCCGAGAAGTATCCCTCACGATGTAGAATAAATATGATTAATTAATTAATTATATTTAATGAATTAGAGAATTTATATAAATAATGAAAAAATAGTTTTATTATTATATATTTCTACTACTGGTTTAATATTGAACCTACAGGGTCACACCATAAAAGAGAATGATTTAATGGTGGAGAAATTAATTAATAATGGCTAATAATTATTTATTTATGAAATAAATAATTAATTGGCAAATTTAATAATTGATTAAATGAGATTTAATTAATTATAAATTAATTAAGAAAAAGTTCTTAATATTATTAATTAAGAATTTAATTTTTGGAAATTAAATCAAGTGAGAGAATTATTTCTAAAGTGTTTAGAAAAAGGATTAATAATTAAAAGGTGTTTTAATTATTAGTGAGAATAATAAAGGGTTAATAATAATAATATTTTATGGGAAAATTTTCAGCTAAAAATTTTGACTATAAATATACTATTATAGTCCCTATTTTTGCTTCAACCAAAAGGATTTACAAAACCCTAATTCTCTCCATCTCCTCCAACTTCATTACATCATTTTCTTGGTGGATACCGGTGGAGTGCTTCACACTTGAAGAGCAGCTGCTAAGGATCTTCGTTCATCATTTTTGGATCACCATTAAATACCTCCATCTTTCCATTAAAGTACAGCTTCTTAAGGTAAATATACTGAACTACGAATTAAATATTATTTTTCGCATGGATCCTGCGGAGGGTTTCGGTTTTCTTTTTAAGATTTAAATTTACGTTTTCGCTGCGTTTATGTGCTAAAAACCCTTTAATAGGTGCTCCATCTCAGAATGTGCCAAGGATTGAAGGACCACCAACAAAGGACCAGCCAAAGGCCAGGACATTTAACATGACTATGAATGATGTTGTTCAGAGTTCTGACGTGGTTGCAGGTACGCTTCCAGTCAACTCCGTAGATGCTAAAGTTTTATTTGATTCTGGAGCTACAAGGTCATTTATTTCTCAAAGTTTTGTCGATAAGCTGCATTGCAAAGTGGAATTGTTAGAACAAGTGTTAATGATAGAATTAGCTAATAAGAACCAGGTTTCCGTCGACCGAGTGTGCCCGAGATGTGACATCGAGATAGCGGGACATCATTTTTATGCCAACTTGATACCTTTTAAGTTGGGAGAATTTGATGTTATCTTAGAAATGGATTGGTTGTCGGAGAATAACGCTCAGATTGATTGTAAGAATAGGAAAGTGAGACTTCAGACGTTGGATAATAAAAAGAAGGTGATATTTCGAGGAAATAAGCAAGTGAAGAAGTTCTTAACGATAGCTCAAGTAAAGAAGTTATTGCGTCACAATTACGAGGCGTATTTGGCCCATGTGATAGACACCAGTAAAGAAGTTCCAACACTAGAAGCAATTCCAGTCATCAATGAGTTTCCAGATGTTTTTCAGACGATCTTCCAGGATTACCTCCCGACAGAAAAATTGAATTTGCGATCGATTTAGCACCCGGAACAGAACCGGTTTCTAAAGCTCCGTACCGGATGGCACCAGTGGAGATGAAAGAATTGGCAACTCAGCTGCAAGATATTCTGGAGAAAGGGGTTATAAGACCCAGTATATCCCCGTGGGGCACACCAGTACTGTTTGTCAAGAAGAAAGATGGGATCATGCGACTGTGTATTGATTATAGAGAACTGAATAAGCTGACCATTAAGAATAAGTATCTGTTGCCAAGGATCGATGATTTGTTTGATCAACTGAGAGGCACTGTATGGTTTTCTAAGATCAATTTAAGATCCGGATATCATCAATTAAAGATCAAGCCAGAAGACATTCCGAAGACCGCATTCAGAACCAGATATGGGCATTATGAGTTTCTAGTGATGGCATTTGGATTGACCAACGCACCAGCAGCTTTCATGGATCTGATGAATTGAGTATTCAAAAAGTATTTGGATAAATTCGTGATCGTGTTTATAGAAGACATTTTGATCTATTCCAAGACAGAAGAAGAGCATGCAGAGCATTAAGGAAAGTTCTGGAGATACTGCGATAGGAGAAATTATAAGCAAAGTTTTCCAAGTGTGAATTTTGGTTAAAAGAAGTACGATTTCTTGGGCACGTGATTAGCAATAAAGGAGTGGAAGTGGATCCGGAAAAGATTGAAGCCATAATCAACTGGGAGAGACCAAAGACACCAATGGAAGTAAGAAGTTTCATGGGACTGGCAGGTTACTACAGAAGATTCGTGCAAGATTTTGCGAAGATAGCTACGTCGTTGACGAAGCTCACTAGAAAGAACCAGAAATTTGAATGGGATGAAAAATGAGAGGAGAGTTTCCAAGAATTAAAGAATAGATTAGTATCTTCTCCAGTGCTAGTCTTACCAGATGATCAAGGAAATTTTGTGATCTACAGCGATGCGTCATACAAAGGATTGGGATGTGTTTTAATACAGCATGATAAAGCGATAGCCTACGCTTCAAGACTGTTAAAACCACATGAAGAGAAGTATCCAACTCATGATCTTGAATTGGCAACAATAGTGTTTGCATTAAAGATATGGAGGCATTATCTTTACGGGGAAAAGTGCGAGATCTACACGGACCATAAGAGTTTGAAGTATATCTTTACCCATAAGAAATTGAACATGACGCAAAGAAGATGGCTAGAATTGATCAAGGACTACGACTACACTATCAACTATCACCCAGGTAAAGCAAATATGGTGGCAGACGCTATAAGCAGAAAGGAAAGGTTAAACATGATAACTTCATCTGAGGAATTGATCAAGGAATTTGAGAAGCTTGAAATAGAGATCAGTACCCGAAGTATGTCTATAGATGTGTTGTGTACAATGTCTTTTCAACCAGAACTATTAGAGAAGATAGGAAGATGTCAGGAAGAAGTCATGAGCCATGAACGAGACAGTTTGACAGGAGAAGAGATATGAAGTCAAAAGGATGATAAAGGGATATTAAAATTTTCTTCCAGAATATGGATACCCAACGTAGCCGAGCTAAAAGATGAAATTATTGGCGACGCTCACAACTCCAGATACTCAATTCATCCCGGAAGTACGAAAATGTACAGAGATTTAAGAGAAAACTTTTGGTGGCCAAACATGAAGAAGGAAATTGCATAATGGGTGAGTAAGTGTTACGCTTGCCAGCGAGTCAAAACGGAACATTTTCCAGTGAGTAAGTGCTAGATTTTGAAGGAAGGTGGGACGAACATTTGCCATTAGTTGAATTCTCCTACAACAACAGTTATCATGCCAGCATTGGAATGCCGCCTTACGAAGCTTTGTACGGGAGAAGATGTAGATCTCCAATATGTTGGGAAGAAGTTGGTGAGAGAAAGATTTTGAGTCCAGAATTGATCCAGCAGACAAAGGAAAAGATAGAACTCATTTGGAAGTGATTAGTGGCAGCTCAAGATCGTCAACGCAAATATGCTGATCCTGCTAGAAAAAATATGGAATTTAAAGTTGGTGAAGCAGTGCTATTAAAGGTTTCACCTTGGAAGGGTTTATCAAGATTTAGAAAGAAAGGAAAGCTGAGTCCGTGCTATGTTGGCCCTTTTGAGATTTTGAAGCGTGTGGGAAAGGTTGCTTACGAGTTAGCGTTAACACCTCACATACAACATATTCACAATGTGTTCCATGTGTCGATGTTAAAGCGTTATTTTCCTGATTCGAATCATGTGATAGAATATGAGCCAATCGAGATTCAGTCAGATTTGTCTTTTATCGAGCAACCAGTGCAGATTTTAGATAAGGAAAGAGTGCTTAGGAATAAGTATGTGTCTCTAATGCGAGTCTTGTGGAGGAATCATAAGGTTGAAGAGTCGACTTGTGAATTGGAAAGCGAAATGCGATCCAAGTATCCTCACCTGTTTTCCTAGGCTGATTCTGAGGACAGAATCCTGTTAAGGGGGGAAGGATGTAATATCAAGGAAAATTACATGAATATTTTATGTTAAATAAATAAATATTATGTGTTTATATAAGTTAAAATGTTTACTGCCATGATATTACGTGTTTTAAAATGCTATTTGTGTTTCCGTGCGAACCAGAATTTTTTTTCGATTGATTAATATGTGTTTAAACTGCAATTATATGAATTGATTTGCAATATGGACTCGTATTTAATCGCGTCTTTATCAAGGTACCTGTTTTATCTCGATGTATGCGCATTTGATTATATTTTACGTGTTTTTGGAATTTTCTGTTAATCTAAGTATCATTTTGTTTTTAAAAAATAAATGGACCGGGACCCCATCGGGACATTAAACCCCAAAAAATCTGTGTTTTTATTTTTATAAAATTATTCGTATTTCAAATACCCAATATCTTTGCATTTTTGAATTATTCGCAATTTTTGGGGAATTTTGACATTAATTTTATATATTATTGTTTTTAAAATTATTCCCCATAATTATTATTTTTGGATATAATTATTATAATTAAGGGATAAAAACACCCTTAATCTATTTTGGGATATAATTTCTGTAAAAATATAAATACCAGCTAATCAGTTATTTTATTCATTTTTTTATAAAAAAATTCAGAAAATTCATAAAACCAAGAACAGGTTTTGGAGGTGACAATCTTTGCAGCAACTTCAATCACGGTTTTTGATCGATCTAGTAAACTAAATCAGACTTTCTGGTAGTCAAAATCATCCTCTCGACCAGAGCTTTCTATTGATATCAACATCTTGATCTGAAGCATAGTAATTCAAAAAATCGATTTTTATGCTTTTATTCTTGAAATCGTTTTTGATTTTGGATGATTCTGGGTTGATTTTGATGTTACCAGTGGCTTTAGAATGATATTTACAATCGATTTGAGTAGTTGGTTAATTTTTTTTAGTTCGAAATCGATTAAACCGTATTCTTGAGTTTTGATATTTTAATTTTAGATTTCTGGAATTATATGGACTGTTGTGAATGTTTAGAGTTATGTAGATGGATTATATGTTGTCAAAGCTTTGTATTGATATGTAGAACAGTCGATTTGGTTTAGAATCAAGCGAATTCGATTTTTTCCGATTTGTTCATCGAAGAACTCGAGCTTTTGACCGGAGATCACAACTCCGATGATGTTTGTTGATTCTGGGTTCACAGAGTTGGTTGTATCGTGATTTAGATTAAGTTTGATGCAGAAACAGATTAAAATGATTGTGTTTGGGCCATTCTGGGCGTTGCCGGATTTCTGGCGCGACCACCGGAAACCTCGCCGGTTTCTGGGTTTTCCAAAAATCAAGCGGGTTGTTCTTGGCAACCCGGCCGGTTTCCTGGCAACCTGTTTTGTTTTTTTCCAACCGGGTTTTGATCCCTGAGAATCCATTCTCATTTCTGTAATCTGTTTCCACTAATTTCCTTTTTCTTTTATTTCAAAATTCATTTTTCTAATTTCCAAAAAATATTTATTTTATTTTCAAAAATCATTTACTTATTATTTATAATTCTAAAAATTATTTACTTAATTATTTTAAATTCCTAAAATTATTTTCTTTTATTATTTTCAAGAATATAATTTGATTTAATTAATTATAATTTATTTTATTTAATTATTTATGAGTTTAATTAATTGATTAATTCATTTAATCAATTAATTTTATTTATAAATAGTTAAATAAATGTAAATTATTTATAATTAATTCAAATAATTCCTAAAAATTGTTTTTAATCTTTTAAAAATTATATTTTAGTATTTAAAAAATCAATTAATATTATTATTAATTAATTTATTTCCATTTATTTCTTATTTTATTCATAATAATTAAACCGTTCGTCCGTTTAATACGAAACGAACGTGTATAGACTCAGAAAAACAATAAGCTTCCAATAAAAAATATTTTTGAAACCTACTTTCTTTTGTATTGCAATGTCATTTGATTTGTTAATCCTTTTGAGTCAGTATTTGAGCGGTAAACATTATTATTGACCTGATTTTGATTCTAAGCGTACTGAAACCTATGTTTTGACAACCTGACTTATATGTTACATGAAATATGTGATTACGTGATATATAAATGACATGATTACATGTTACATGATATGCATGCTATATATTTACAGTTTTAAAATGCCATGACTAGTTATAAATGATCGGGTATATGTCAAGACGTATAGTTACGTCGATTGAGTTTGGTTCTGTCAATTAAGATAGTCCTTTTGTTTATAGAATCGAGTAGCAAGGAGTGCGGTCAAGTGTTAGACGGAGATAATAGCCAGCAGCTATAAGCAAAGTTATAGTAAGAGGTTATTGAGCATACCCGGCAAGTACCCCTAACTTCACTTATCGTTCAAGTAACGTTTATTTCGAATCATATTATGTAAGTATTTATATCTTCACTTATCATTCAAGTGATATTGACTTTGAACTCTATTCTTTCAATTTCCATACTATTCTAAGTTCAGAATAGTTAAATGTTTTATATTTCGCTACAAATTACTCTATACAGTGGAACGTTGAATTCAGATTAGCGAATAACTAATTGTTCTAGTTATTACGCCATTGATTGTTGAGATAGCTCTGGACCATGAGAAATGCAGAGTTATGTTATTAAGGATGTCGCTTGATTCAGCTCCTTTGATCAAAATGTTTTATGGATTGGATGAATGCGTAAGTGACCGGGACGGACGGTCCAGCGGAGGGCTATTTCTATATATTGTATAAAATATTATGACACCATTTGTGCCACAGGCAGATATATTGCCTTTTTATTTGAGTACTCGTGTTTTGGGGACATGTTTCTATGAATCATGACCTTGTGGTATCGCACGGGCTGATCAGCATGTGATAGTACGTCCGTCGGAGTTAGATTCCAATCTAAAAATTATCGTTTATTGTTGATAGCTTGGGAAGCTTTTATTATTGATCAAATATTACTGATTTTATTCTGTTGTTCGATTATTATTAAAATGTGGCTTATCATTTCAAGCGCACTTTATACTGCCTGCTGAGCATTTCTTTCGCTCATACTTGTTTACCAATCTAATCTTTCAGCTAAGCCAGAGCAGACTTGAGTTCCGGGTTTGATCAGAAGTCGAGTGCTTGTAGATAGTTTGGTGTATTTTCCAGTTAGACTGTTTTGGGACGCTTGAATAGTCTAGAGGTGTGTAATAAAATTTGAATAAGCTGTAAAACTAATTAGACTTATGGTTGGTAATAACAGTTGGTTTGTATTAGTGTCTGTTTTATACTATAACATGTGATCGATCCAGTTGCATGCAAGGGGTCATATTTATTATATTATTCCGCTGTGATTATTTTATTATGGTTTATTGGCTAGTGACCCCCAAATCTAGACTCCGGGTTTGGAGGGCGTCACAGATATGCTAAGCCAGAAATGGAAGATTTGCTTTTCTATAAATAGAAATGATAAGTGACAGTTTAGAAAAGCTAATAGCATATTTATTATCCACTGTGTAAACCAGCAGTTAACTGAATTATAAAGTTAACACTGGTCCTCTAGTTAGAAGCAACAATTTAGATCAAATCTCTTGTATCACTCTCAAGAAGAATCTGAGCTCTTTAATATCAAAGAGCTTAGAAATTTTGTAGCAATATAGCCTTAATTTTTAATAACAAAATTAAGTGAGTTTTGAAGATTTGTGTTCTTTATTTTCTGTAAGTTTAGATTCCGCATGAACACTTTTCTATACAAGATTTAATTTACATTGTTCAACCAATAACTTTAAAGAAAAGCCTAAAATAAGAAAAACACATTCACCCCCCCCCCCCCTCTGTGTGTGATTCATTACCTAACACCTATATAAACCGAAAATTTGAGAAGAATGGAATAAGAACAAATTCCAACAAGCTCCTTAAAGCAAATCCACTAATAACTTTATACAAGTTCCTTAGTCAATTTTTGAAGAACTTGAAGCTCAAATGAACTCCAACAAACTCCGTGTCATTCCTCAAAAATTTTGGAGCTCCATTTGCTTCTTCAACTATGAGGACACTATGCCATAGATGGCTTTTAGAAACCCCAAATAATTTTTACTATATATGCAAAAACATGTTGCCTTGGACCAAAAATTGTCTATAGAAACACTTTTTAGGTGTTGGGTGTAAGGCAATAACTATAGTTGTCTAACCTAACATCAGGGACACTCTATGGTAACACATCAAAATATGTTGTCATAGAGGTTGCAACATGGTTTTTGTTAATAGAAACACAGATTTCTGTTGCAACAGATGTACCGACTAACAAAAAATTGGTGGGCCCCATATATGGGCCCTACATACAGGTCCACCTGTGGTGCTCACCTAGCACCCTTTTGTAACATACTGAATGCATTATTGCTACAACTTAAGTGTAAAAAATTGAAATATTAATGCATTTTCTGTAAACAAAAACCAACAAATTCAAGCCCTATTTTTATTCCACATTAATAGTAGTAATAAACCATGTTAGGAAATAAATAACACACAGGCGGGGGGTGAATGTGTTTTACTGTTTTTGTGTTTTTCTTGAATGTTTATGGTTGAACAAAGTAAATTAAATCTTGTAATGAAATATGTTCATGCAGAATTTAAGCTTGCAGAAAATAAAGAACACAGATCTTCAGAACTCACTTAATTTTATATTAAAATTAAGATTGTTTTGCTACAAAATTTCTAGGCTCTTTGTCGATAAAGAGCTTAGCTTCTCCTTGAGAGTGTTACAAGAAATTTGATCGAAATTGTTACAACTAACTAAAGGACCAGTGTTAACTTTATAACTTAGTTAACTGCTGGTTTACACAGTGTGTAATAAGATATGCTATTAGCTTTTCTAAACTGTCACTTGTCATTTCTATTTATAGAAAAGTAGATCTTCCATTTCTGTCTTAACATATCTTTAGCATCTCGTGTTCACTTTGATCTGCCTTTGTCAGTTAATCTTTACCATTGATCTTGCCCATTCTTCAAGATGCTTTTTGTAGACTTGTCAATCCAGCTAGTTGGATTATTTGTTGATTGTTTATCTTGAATATTGAACTGGTATGTGATTTTGTACTTTGAGAATTTTACTCGAGATCTCCAGTTTAGGCACATAGAGATCTTGACATCTCGATAAGTATAATGACTTATCGAGATCTCTAATGCTCTAGTGAATTTCACTTATAGAGGTCTCTGAGTTGTCGAATGAAACTTTAGCTTGTCGAGATCTCTCAGCATCATGTCTTCACTTTGTCTTGTTGATAACTTAGAGTTCTTCTAGTGAATTTTGACTTATTGATATCTCTAAGTTCTCTTGTAGACTTAGACTTATCGATAACACAGAGTTCTCTAATGAATGTAGACTTGTCGATAACTCTGAGTTCTCTAGTGAAGAAATGACTTGTCGATATCTCCTACCTTCATGTCTTCTTGACTTGTCGATATCTCTCTGAGTTCTCTTGTAGCTTTCCTGACTTCTCGATAAGTCATTTGGAGTTCTCAAATTACTTCTCTATCACACTAAATCTATGACTTTTAGAGATACTGACTTAGAGTATTTTTATCCAAGAACACAAGAAGATATCGAAGGACTCAAGAAGATATCGAAAAGCCAATTTGAAGGACTGAAGATTGGAGATATCGACAAGTCATTCCTTCACCAGATAACTCAGAGTTGTCGATAATTCTACATTCATTCGAGAACTCAGAGATATCTACAAGTCAAAGTGAAGATGTGAAGAATAGAGATCTCGACAAGCTGAAGACCTCTACAAGCCAAACTCAATATGGAGTGCTAGAGATCTCGAGAAGCCTATGTACTTTTCGAGATGTCAAGTGTACTATTAATTCAAACTGGAGATCTCGAGGTACAGTCTCAAAGTACAGAATTGCAGATCAGTTCAAGATCCAAGATAAACAATCAACAAACAATCCAACAGCTTGAAGAGTGTGCAAGATCAATGGCAAAGATTAACTAATAGAGGAAGATTAAAGTAAACACGGGATGCTAAAGATATGCTAATCCAGAAATGGAATATTTGCTTTTCTATAAATAGAAATGACAAGTGACAGTTTAGAAAAGCTAATAGCATATTTATTATCCACTGTGTAAACCAGCAGTTAACTGAGTTCTAAAGTGAACACTGGTCCTGTGGTTAGAAGTAACAATTTAGATCAAATCTCTTGTATCACTCTCAAGAAGAAGCTGAGCTCTTTAATATCAAAGAGCTTTGAAATTTTGTAGCAAAATAGTCTTAACTTTTAATATAAAAATTAAGTGAGTTTTGAAGATTTGTGTTCTTTATCTTCTGCAAGTTTAGACTCTGCATGAACACTTTACTATACAAGATTTAATTTACATTGTTCAACCATTAACTTTTAAGAAAAGCCTAAAATCAAAGAAATACATTCACCCCCCTGTGTGTGATTCATTACCTAACACCTATATAAAGCGAAAATTTGAGTAGAATGGAATAAGAAAAAACTCCAACAAGCTCCTTAAAGCAACTCCAATAATAACTTTATACAAGTTCCTTTGTCAATTTTTGAAGAACTTGAAGCTCAAATGAACTCCAACAAACTCCTTGTCATTCCTCCAAAATTTTGGAGCTCCATTTGCTTCTTCAACTGTGAGGACACTATGCCATAGATGGCTTTTAGAAACCCCAAATAATTTTTACTATATATGCAAAAACATGTTGCCTTGGGCCTAAAATTATCTATAAAAACACTTTTTAGGTGTTGGGTGTAAGGCAATAACTATGGTTGTCTAACCTAACTTGAGGAACACTCTATGGTAACACAGCAAAATATGTTGTCACGGAGGTTGCAACATGTATTTTGTTAACAACAACACAGATTTATGTAGCAGTAGATGTACCGACTAACAAAAAATTGGTGGGCCCCATATATGGGCCCTACATGTAGGTCCACCTGTGGGGCCCACCTAGAACCCTCTTGCAACATACTGAATGCATTATTGCTACAACTTAAGTGTAAAAAATTGAAATATTAGTGCATTTTCCGTAAACAAAAACCAACAAATTCAAGCCCTAATATTCCCCATTAATAATAGTAATAAACCATGTTAGGAAATGAATAACACACAGGGGGGTGAATGTGTTTTACTGTTTTTATGTTTTTCTTGAATGTTTATGGTTGAACAAAGTAAATTAAATCTTGTAGTGAAATGTGTTCATGCAGAATTTAAGCTTGTAGAAAATAAATAACACATATCTTCAAAACTCACTTAATTTTTTATTAAAATTAAGACTATTTTGTTATAAAATTTCTAGGATCTTTGTTGATAAAGAGCTTAGCTTCTCCTTGAGAGTGTTACAAGAAATTTGATCTAAATTGTTATAACTAACTAAAGGACCAGTGTTAACTTTATAACTTAATTAACTGCTGGTTTACATAGTGTGTAATAAGACATGTTATTAGCTTTTCTAAACTGTCACTTGTCATTTCTATTTATAGAAAGTAGAGATTCCATTTCTGTCTTAGCATATCTTTAGCATCCCGTGTTCATTTTGATCTTCCTTTGTCAGTTAATCTTTACCATTGATCTTGTACATTTTTCGATATGCTTTTTATAGACTTGTCAATCCAACTAGTTGAATTGTTTGTTGATTGTTTATCTTGAATATTGAACTGGTCTGTAATTCTGTACTTTGAGAATTTTACTCGAGATCTCCAGTTTAGACACATAGAGATCTTGACATCTCGATAAGTATAATGACTTATCGAGATCTCTAATGCTCTAGTGAATTTGACTTATAGATGTCTCTGAGTTCTCGAATGAAACTTTAGCTTGTCGAGATCTCTCAGCATCATGTCTTCACTTTGTCTTATTGATAACTTAGATTTCTTCTAGTGAATTTTGACTTATCGATATCTCTGAGTTCTCTAGTAGACTTAGACTTATCGATAACTCAGAGTTCTCTAATGAATATAGACTTGTCGATAACTCTTAGTTCTCTAGTGAAGAAATGACTTGTCGATATCTCCAACCTTCATGTCTTCTTGACTTGTCGATATCTCTCTGAGTTCTCTTGTAGCTTTCCTGACTTCTCGATAAGTCATTTGGAGTTCTCGAATGACTTCTCTATAACACTAAATCTGTGACTTGTAGAGATCCTGACTTAGAGTATTTTTATCCAAGAACTCAAGAAGATATCGAAAAGCCAATTTGAAGGACTGAAGATTGGAGATATCGACAAGTCATTCCTTCACTAGAGAACTCAGAGTTGTCGACAAGTCTACATTTGTGGCGCCCTCCAAACCCGGGTCAGAAGTTTGGGGTCCACAACACATATACAATATATAAACATGAATAAGAAATATATTATTTGCAATGACCCTGCTTTACATAAACACGGATCGCAACAGGTTAAAGTATGAAAACAAGCCATAATCTTAACCTTTATTACAACGTACCAAATCCCAACTAATTTAACTTACAATTGATAATAAAATTATTCTTACAATCTGACTATCTCTATACCGCATGAAGTTTCTGCTAGCTCGATTCAACTCAACTAGAACCTTAGCCCGCACTTTGGACTGAGGAACTTCACTATCATCCATATTCTCTTCAACTATAAAATATATATAAGAATCGCAAGGGTGAGCTAACTAGCTCAGCAAGTCATAATAGTGATAACTGAGGTTAAACACGGATCAAATGAGATGATTCAAAGGAATCAAGTTTCTTTCTAACTAATCATTAGAATTGGATATTCATTTTAAGTTTTAAAAACCAAGGTTAGGCTGCTGATCAGTCACGCACTAACCCCGGGAAAGCACACAGCACTGCTCTAATTACTGGATCCAAGGCACACATTGGCCTAACTTGACCATTTGTATGGTCTGACCACGAATCTGGTCCACATATATAAAAACTATCCAATCCTAAAGCAGTTCAATATGATAACAATATGATTCAATAAAACAAGATCATAATCAATGATGGTTAAACATTTGCATAACAATGTAAGGAAACTCATGGATATCTCAAGGGTATATCAGGGTATGTATAAGAGACGGTTTTCAGATTGTACAAGGGTCAGGTATTTGACCATTAATGATTTTTCAGGATATGGTTCTTTGATGTTATTAAGAATGATTGGAGTATAAAAGTTTCTGTGTTTTCAAATCATTCTCTTTCAGTGTTTGGTGTTTGGTAGTTATACCTTTGAGAAGTAGTATTATATTTGTATGGTTTGGTGTCTGAGGATCAACAAAGGACGGATTACAAAGAATAAGGCTTATGGCTCAAGATCAAGAAAATCAGGGTTCAAGGTTAAATGGTTTAAAGCTCTTACAATATAAAACATGAGTTATTTTGAATAATAGCGACATGTTATAAAACAGTTCGAAAACATTGGTAATATATATCTTGAAGAAAAGTTCAGAAATACTTGCCTTACAAGGCTTTACAACTATTACTGATCAATTCTGGGCCAACCCTGCCACTTAGGCTTTTACGTCCAACCACTATATCACTCTGGATTCGACCTCAATAGTTAAGTCCTTTGATTAGGACCTTACTGAGCTTTTCGACTCACCACCAACTATCCTTTGTCCAATTCCAATTCTCGGGCATTCCGACTAGAACCGACAAGGTCGAGACATCCTAACTTAGACATTCGATTATGCTTGACATATCCCTGCTAACAATCTACCCGAACGTTAATAAAATCCGACTCGTAACATACTTCATATAATAATACACGTATCACTTAGGGTTCACGTTCTAGAAAATCGGTTCAGTGTTCATTTTCGGAAAATACCCATACTCTTTATTTTACGAAATCAGGGTTATCGATTTAGAAAAATATTTCGTCACATCATACCATCAAGTTTCGTATAAATCACACACATACATATATATATATAGTCTCTCAACGTCCCGATATTCATCGGATACGTTTCCGTATTTGCGTAATTCAGTTTTTTCGAAAATCGGACAGCGTTTCCTTTGTTTATCGGACTACCCGTCGAAATATCAATTGACGTCAAATCCCAAACACAACAATCGCAACAATTATCCAATCCAAACCCACCCATTTTCAAATTCTAACTCAATCACAATTATTAATTACAACTCGTATTTTATTTTTATATACTAAGTTAGGACTCAGAATATGATCATCATGGTCCACCGTCCGCTCGTATAAATTCATCGCGGACGGCAGCAAAATTTCGTATAAATTCATCGCGGACGGCGGCAAAATTTATCGGTGCCCGATAATATTCGGGTTTCCAAATAAACTTCGCCGATTAATTACAACTCCCGCACGAAATTATTTTATTTCACGAATCAATATCAATTAATTAACTTCCTGCAAGAATTAATAAAAGAAGAAAAAAATCAGTCAAGGAATTAGATACTATCAATACGCGCCTATGCGCTGCCAAAACAGGGAGGGTCGCCTCACCGGAATTAGGCCGGCAGCAACCAACAACAACAACCACGCTGCATCACAGGCAGCTACACACGCAATACGTACACACCCGAATTACATGCACACGAATTACATACACAGCCATATACATACATAGGTATACATATATCAAAGAAATAGGGATGAATCCGCTTCTAACCGGAGAACAGACCGGAAGAAACCAGGCTGCGGCGTAATACCGGAGAACAGAGGTGACAAGAACGGAAAAAAAGGAACAGGGAACAGAACATAGAGGGAATAATCGGGAGAGGTGAAAGAAAGATTGAGAAAATCAGAGAGAGATTGAGTGTTTAGAAAGGAGATGAGAGATTGATGCTTTGGTCTGGGTCGAGAAACAAAGAAACCAGATACTTAATTTACCCCGTTATCACAAATCAAACCACGTGTCCTGAAATTGGACACGTATCATTTTTGTTCCTAACTGAAAATCCTATCTCTGTCACCAAATTTAACGATTTAACGAGAAATTTTACGTATAAAAATAATCTTAAAGTTTACCAAAATAGTTTTAAAATTTCCGGGATAATTCAAAACCAGTGGAATAAAATTTTCATAATTTCTAGAGAAATTTTGAATCACACATTACACCCCCATTTAACGATTAACCGAAACAACGCGCGGGTGAATTTAATCCCAAAATTTCCAATTTTTTTTTTAAATTCTCGAAATATTCCAAACTTAAATAAATATGAATTTCATAATTTTTGTAGAATTCTGGAATTAAATATGGATTTTACAAATAAAAGTAATTAGAAAATCATTTAAGGATAAATAATTAATAAAATATTGATTTCTCAATTTTATAAAATCCTAAAAATAATTATTATAATTATAAAACCATAAATACAATTTTAGAGACACTTCTAATATTTATACAAATAAATTTGCATTAAATCCACTTTTAAAAGTGAAACAATTCAATACCATTCCTTAATTAATCACGCGACAACCCGGTACACCATAAATCACACATAGATAATAATCAGATAACACATAGCGGGCAAAACCAATACACATATTTTATTTATCTAATAATTCCATAATTACATATTTAAATAATTCAAAAATACGCGAGTCGTTATATCCTTCACCCTTAAAAAGATTCTATCTTCAGAATCTGGTTTAGTTACACAAGTGAGGATATTTGCCAAGCATATCCGACTCTAATTCCCAAGTAGACCCTTCTACTCGAGGGTTCAAGCGTACTTACTGTAGATATATACTCATTTCCAAGGAATTGCCTTTAACAATCAAGAGTTTGGATCAATCACTATATACAAAACAAACTTGGACCAGAGCCCATTGGCTCCTGATCAATCACTTGATTCGAATCAGATACTTATCGTCTTACCCTAACAGGCAAAACACATTATATGTACATACTGTTGCGATGGTAACATCAACTCATGAACAACTTTATCTATACTTATCAATACCTCGAATGGTTCATTAATTTTTAGGACTTAACTTGTCCCTTCTACTCAAACTTATCCAATCTCTTTCAGGATGACACTTTTACTAACACTACTGGTCCTATTTCTATATTCATACTCTCCTTCAATACAATTCCGCTTCTTTCTTTGTCTACTCTGCTGCTTCAATCAATATTGTTACGCCATTGGTGTGTTGGATTAACTTTGAATTTGACAACTTTCTTTCTCCCACTTTATCTCAATAAAATTGGGGAACTACACTTGCTTTCATATGAAGCTTGGTAAAGCAGTATTCCAAAGCTGACATTGCTAATAAATGATCATTCCAGTATTTCCTTAAAACTCAACCTCTCAATATACTTTATATCCTGAATCGCTTCATCATTCTGACCCTTTGTTTAAGGATGATAGGCAGTGCTCGTTTTCAACTTGGTTTCCAAATATTTAAACATTTCTTACTCATTTTCATTAGTTAAGGCTGAAAAGTAATCTTATATACTCACGTATTATCACCTTTAAGTATTTTGAACTTCAGATTCCACTCTTTCCAATCTGTTTATTAACTCCTCGGTAGTCTTAATTACATCCAACCCTTCCTGTCGGTATAGGGCATCTGTTATCATACGACTTTACTTAGGTAGTTGTTACTGGATTAATTCAGAACCTTTTGTTAACCTTAGTCAAAATTTCATTCTTGAAAACTTAACGCATAGTTGCTTTCCTTCTGATCCTTGGAGAAAAATTCTTGGGCATTCCACGCAGACTTTCTTATTCTTTGAGTAGCTGAGGATGTTATCAATAAATACAGTTTGCTTATCTAAGTACTCCTTATACACCATGATCCTTAATTCCTTATAGTCACCTAATACACTTGTTATTTCACAAAATATCACCAAAGCTTGCTATGCTCTTAACTCACTTCAATCGTAATCTCTGATATGTTCTCAGGTCGGATCTTAAGTTAATCCCCGAGATATAACACACTTCTTGGATTAGGTTTCATAGGTAATCAATTCTTTATAGAGTCTCACTTCTCCATATTCGTTGTTTTGTTAAACTCCCGATAATCAGTACATACTCTTATACTTTCATTCATTTTTCTCCCTTAACATCACTGGTACACTTCACGATTCGCTTCTTGTAGAATCACTACCTGTATCTGCCTTATCTACTAGGCTTCCGATATTTCTCCTTAATCCTTTGACATGTCCAAACTTCCTAATCCATCTTGAAATTTCCTTCGTATACCTGGTTATCACTATTTTTCTTTAAATTTCTGTATATCTTAGCATTTCTTCAATAACTTAAATACTTAATATTGTGAATTCCCTGTGGGATCTCATTTCTTAATTCTTCTACTTGTAGCATCCAAGTGCTGGAAGAAAATCTGGAGATATCGTGATCGTTCTCCTGGGTGCATAAATTTCCTTAAAGTTTACCAAAATAGTTTTAAAATTTTCGGGATAATTCCAAACCAGTGGAATAAAATTTTCATAATTTCTAGAGAAATTTTGAATCACAAATTACACCCCCATTTAACGAATAACCGAAACAACGCGCGGGTGAATTTAATCTCGAAATTTCCAATTTTTTTTTTAAAATTCTCGAAATATTCCAAACTTAAATAAATATGAATTTCATAATTTTTGAAGAATTCTGGAATTAAATATGGATTTTACAAATAAAAGCAATTAGAAAATCATTTAAGGATAAATAATTAATAAAATATTGATTTCTCAATTTTATAAAATCCTAAAAATAATTATTATAATTATAAAACCATAAATACAATTTTAGAGACACTTCTAATATTTATACCAATAAATTTACATTAAACACACTTTTAAAAGTGAAACAATTCAATACCATTCCTTAATTAATCACGCGGATAACCCGGTACACCATAAATCACACATAGATAATAATCAGACAACACATAGTGTGGCGCCCTCCAAACCCGGGTCAGAAGTTTGGGGTCCACACACACACTGATTACAACCTGCTTATAACAATAATAAAGATAATAATAATAATATGCAGTGACCCTACTTACCAACTACCACGGATCGCAACAGGTTAAAGTATGCACACAAGCCAAACACACTAATATATTACATATCGATTAAATCCCAACCATTCAAACTCAAACTGAGTATTAAACATATTACAAACTTTTACAAATTTACAATATTCCAAAAGAAGCCTACTAGCTCAGCTTTAACAGCCTTAATCCCTAGCTCTCGCACTAGACTGGGGATCCTTGTTACCAACTGGTTCCTTTTTAACTGGAAAAAATATAAACAACATCGCACAAATGAGCTAACTAGCTCAGCAAGTCACAATGACAAAACTGAGAATAATGATCATCAAGTGAATATGGTTATGATATCAAGTGAACAATGGATTATGATTTAGAATTGGATACTATATTTTTATTTTAAAACCAAGGTTAGGCTGCTGATCAGTCACGCACTAACCTAGAGCAAAGCACACAGCATTGCTCTAACTACTGGATCCAAGGCACACATTGGCCTAACTTGACCATTATATGGTCTGACCACGAATCTGGTCCACAATTTTATAAAAACAATCCAATTCTAACATAATAACAAAATTAAACAATAATAAACAATAATCAGAATCATTAACAACAGTGAGTGTTTAACAATGAAAGGGTTTCAACCCTTGTGTGGATCAACAAGGTACTTTCCAGGCTTGGATGTTGGGTAATAAAAGAATCGGATAACAAAGAAATCAATGTTTCAGGGTTTCAAGAATTTGGTCATTCAAAGCATAAGATACCATGGGTTGAGTATATAATAATTCAGTTCAGTGTTTGGTATTTAGTGTGTATGTATTTATGGAGTAGTATCGTAGATTTGTGGTTCGTGTTTGGGTATACAATAATCAATGGCTTAGAAAGAATATGGTTCATGGCTCAAGAACAATAACTGAAATCAGGGTTTAGGTTTCTGTGCTTCAAAGCACTTGCAATGTCAACAAGACTATCAAGTACTACAATATCTCGAGAAAGTTCAGAACACTTGCCTGGTATTAGCTTAATATCCTGCACTCGCTTCCAATCATAATCGTCTTACTCCTCAACTACCTGTTTCCCTTTCCTACGTCTTGCCTCTTCTGCTCACATATTATAAGCATCTATCAATCATCAACTCATAGAATTCTATTCAACACATACTTCTATCTACCCTTCGTTTTACCCAAATCCAATTAACGGATTGAGAGTTATGCAATAATCAAGTAAACATCGAATGTATAGACCGATAGTCAATCAACAAGTCACATATAACACATAATACATCACATAATCAATGACAAATCATTTATAAAGAAGTCTCGGGTTATAAATAGGCTTTCGGGTATTTAAAAAGATTTTTAAAACATTTTTCGGAATTAAAACGGGTCGTTGGATCAATTTCGGGTTAATAAACAGGGTTTGGCTGGCCAATTCTGGCTCCGAAACAATTTTATAATAATTATCGAGCCTTGGAAATAATTTACAATAATATTTTAAAGCTCGAAACTATTTTTCGGAATTTTTAAATCATTTTTAAATAATTAAATCTAATTAAATAATTAAAATCAATTAATAATTAATTAAATAAATTAATCAATTAATTTTCGAATTAATTGACCAATTAATCAATTAAAAATTAACTGAAATTAATTAACTAATTAATTCAGATTTATTTTTGAATTAAAAATAATTTTTGGAATTAAAATACTAATTTTTTTTAGAATTTTCAGAAATTAAAAATGAATTTTTTTAATAAAAATAAATAGGAAATATGATTTTTAAACATTTTATAAACAGGAATCCTATTTTTGAAAACTTTGCAAACTACAGGGACTAAACTTCACCATCTTCAAAACTACAGGGACTAAACTGCAATTTTGCAGTTCTAGTCGCCGGAAAATCGAGGGTGGCCGGAGAAGACGATCCCGGCGTCCTCACCCCACCAACACCTCCAGATCAACACTACACAACACCAGGAACTTGTTCATGCAATCAAAACATTCTTATCATCCCTGTTCTGGCCGAAAATTGGCCAAGAACATCGCCGGTTTTCGACGAACATCGTAAATCTTTAAAACACAACTCCCTTCGACTCAAGCATCCTCTGTTAACGAGCTATATATCAATCTATTTCAAATTTCATAAGGAACACAACCCACTATAAATCAACAGCTAATAACCCCTGAATCAAAAACCCCCAAATTTCAATTGAAAACATTCATACGGGTTATAAACCCTAATTTTAAAATTCGAAAATCAAACTCAAATTTGAACATGTTATTGAACTCCAAATCAGACGTATAATATACCAAAATCATCAGGAAAACAAGCTCTACAACATGCAATCATCAAATCATACAAACAATCATCCGAACAAAAATTCATATTTTTCATAAAAATAATTCAAAAATAAATAAATTTTTAGAAATTAAACCTTTGATTCTGTAGGTGTATGGATTACAGATTCTGATAGAGCTTCTCAAGACCTTCAAATCCAGTACTCGAGCTTTTTAAACAAAGATCAATAACACCTTCAAAAGTTGGTTTGATTCTTGAAACAGTTTATGAATATAGGATTTTTCTCTGTAAAATTATATATTTATCTGTCTGCAAATGATTTTGATACGAAATAAAATATGGTAAAAGGCTATTTATATTTACGGAAAATTAGTATCCCGTCGGATCATTCCGGATATAAAACGGTACGTTTATTTGTAAAAACTGATCCAAACGGTATCGGTTTTCGGGATAATTATCCAAATCAGTACAATTTGTACTGCGATCTTGGTCTCAGCGCCTGGTTACACGTATTACGAAGTGATAATTGTGATAGTTTAATAAAAAGCTCCCGTTTATCGAAAATACGGGTTTTTATTGATTTACCGAAACGAATACTGTATCAAAAATATTGCGCCGGGACCCGCGCAGGACAAACCGTACGCCGGATCGAAAAAGTCGAAACATGGAAAATGCTCGGAATATTACAATTAGGTTAGGAAGGAGTTCTCGGAAGAGTTTCGGGTTCCAAAAACGTAACAACGGTTGACGTCGGTTGGTTCCTGTTTTTATAAAATAGATTTTAAATACTCGGAAAAAGATTTTATAAATTTCATATGATTCATATAAATTCATAAATCAACATAAAAATAGTTAGGAAGATATGACAATTATCTATATTTTATTTTGGACATATAAAAATTGAAATACTCAATTAATACTATTTTTGAATATTCAAATACAAATAACACTTAACAGTTAATTCACAGAATAGATACTGAACACACATAATAATTATTTAATTAGCAAAAATAATTACACGGTATATCCTAGATATTACATTCTTCCCCCCTTAAAAGGATTCTGTCCTCAGAATCTCCTAAGAAAACAAATGAGGGTACTTTTCTCTCATATCACTTTCTAATTCCCAGGTTGACTCTTCAACCTTTGGGTTTCTCCATAATACTCTTACTAACTTTACCACTTTATTTCTCAATACTTTCTCTCTCTCCTCTAGAATCTCTATCGGACTCTCTACATATGACAAATATGCCTGAAGCTCTATTGGCTCATATTCTATTACATGCCTGGAGTCTGGATTGTATTTCTTAATCATTGATACGTGAAAGACATTGTGAATGTGCTCCATGTGCGATGGTAACGCCAACTCATAAGCTACTTTGCCAATGCACTTTAAAATCTCAAAAGGTCCGACATATCTTGGGCTTAGCTTCCCTTTCTTCCCAAACCTCGTTAGTCCTTTCCATGGTGATACTTTCAATAATACCAAGCTCCCTTCTTCAAATTCCATGTTCTTCCTTGACTGGTCTGCATACTTCCTCTGACGATCTTGTGCGGCTATTAATCTCTTCTGGATAATTTCAACAACTTCCTTTGTCTGCTGCACTAATTCAGGTCCGAGTATTTTGTGTTCTCCTACTTCATCCCAATATACTGGAGATCTACATTTGCATCCATAAAGGGCTTCATAGGGTGGCATCCTAATGCTGGCGTGATAGCTGTTGTTATAAGCAAACTCTACCAGGGGTAAATGCTCGTCCCAACTTCCTTTGAAATCAATAGCACAAACACGTAACATGTCCTCGATTGTCTGGATCGTTCTTTTACTTTGGCCGTCCGTCTGCGGGTGATAGGCCGTACTCATATTCAATTTTGTTCCTAAACATTCTTGAAAACTCTTCCAAAATCTTGAATTAAATCTTGGATCTCGATCAGATACAATAGACACTGGAACTCCATGACGAATTACAATTTCCTTTAGGTACATATGGACTAACTTGTCGAGCGAAAATCTTTCATTTATAGGCAGAAAATGAGCTGAATTGGTAAGTCTATCCATTATAACCCAAATGGCATCATGATTAGCCCTTGTCCTTGGTAATCCAACTATAAAATCCATGGCAATGTGTTCCCACTTCCATTCTGGAATCTCCAAGGGCTATAGCAATCTGCTTGGTCTCTGATGCTCTGCTTTAACCCTCTGACAGGTATAACATTTGCTAACCCATTCCGCAATTTCCCTCTTCATGTCTGGCCACCACTAATTCTTCTTTAAATCTCTATACATCTTGGTACTTCCTGGATGGATGGAATACCTTGAATTATGTGCCTCCTGTAGAATTTCATTCTTTAACTTTATCACCGGTGGAATCTAAATTTTAGATGAAAACCTCAGAATACCTTAATCATCTTTCTGCGTGCATAACTCTTCCCCTACCAAACGATTTATATCTTGATCCATTACATCTTCCTGACATTTCTTTATTTTCTCTAATAATTCCGGTTGGAAAATCATACTATACACTTTTACTTCCTCAGGCTTGCAAACTCTAATTTCCAATTCCAATTTCTGAAATTCCTTATATATCTCTTCAGGTACGGACAACACATTTAACCTTTCCTTCCGACTTAACGCATCTGCTACAACATTCACTTTACCGGGATGATAATTAATCGAGCAATCATAATCCTTGATCAACTCTAACCATCTCCTTTACCTCATATTAAGTTCCTTCTTGGTAAATATATACTTCAAACTTTTGTGATCCGTATAAATTTCACATTTCTCTCCATACAGATAATGTCTCCAAATTTTCAAAGCAAACACTATGGCTGCTAGTTCCAAATAATGAGTAGGATACTTTTGTTCGTGTGGTTTCAATTGCCTTGACGCATACGCAATCACCTTGTCGTGCTGCATAAGAACACATCCTAATCCTTTGTAAGAAGCATCACTATAAATTACGAAATTCCCTTGATCATCTGGAAGTGACAAAACAGGTGCCTTGATTAATCGTCACTTCAATTCCTGAAAACTTTCCTCACATTTGTCGTTCCATATAAACTTCTCATTCTTTCGTATAAGCTTTGTTAATGGTGTGGCAATCCTCAAGAAATTTTGAACGAATCGATGATAATATCCCGCCAATCCTAAGAAACTTCTTACCTCGGTGGGTGTTCTCGGTCTCTCCCAATTCATAATTATCTCGATCTTTGCCGGGTCCACTTTGATCCCTTCATTACTAACTATGTGTCCTAAGAACTGAACCTCCTGTAACCAAAACTCACACTTCGAGAATTTAGCATACAACTTTTTTTTCCTTAAAATCTCCAAAGCTGTCCTTAAATGTTCCGCATGATCCTCTTCCGTCTTTGAATAGATCAAAAATATCGTCTATAAATACAATAATGAACTTGTCCAAGTATTCCTTGAAAATTATGTTCATCAGGTCCATAAATGTTGTCGGGGCGTTGGTCAATCCAAAAGACATTACTAGAAATTCATAATGTCCATACCTTGTTCGAAAAGTTGTCTTTGGTATATCTTCTGGCTTGATCTTCAGTTGATGATATCCCGATCTTAAATCGATCTTGGAGAAATACTTGGCTCCCTTCAATTGGTCAAATAAATCATCAATTCTAGGTAACGGATACTTATTCTTGATTGTAAGCTTGTTGAGCTCCCTATAGTCGATACATAGTCTCAAGCTTCCATCTTTATTCTTGATAAATAATACCGGTGCACCCCACGGGGACACACTGGGTCCGATTACTCCTTTCTCTAACAGCTCTTGCAATTGCTTCGCTAATTCTTTCATTTCGATGGGCGCCATTCTATACGGGGCCTTGGATACTGGTTCTGTTCCAGGTGCTAAGTCGATCGCAAATTCAATTTCTCTATCTGGAGGAAGTCCTGGCAATTCGTCGGGAAACACGTCTGGAAATTCATTTACTACTGGAATATCTTCAAGTTTTGCTAGCTCCTGACTCTTGTCAATCACGTAGGCTATAAAGTGTTTGCATCCTTGTCGTAATAACTTCTTAGCTTGAATTATTGTTAAGAACTTCTTTACTTGTTTCTGGCCCTTGAACGTTATTATCTTTTCTTCAGGCGTCTTTACCATTACCTTCTTATTTCGATAATCTATCTGGGCATCGTGCTTAGATAACCAATCCATCCATAATATAACATCAAATTCTCCTAACTTAAATGGTATCAAATCTGCACAAAACTTACTACCAGAAATCTCAACCTCACAATTCCCACTAACTTGATTCACAGTTACACGTTCTTGGTTTGCTAATTCCACAGTCATTATTTCATTTAAATACTCTACTGGACAATTTAACTTGCTAACAAAATCTTGTGAAACAAACGATCGAGTTGCTCCCGAATCTATTAACACTTTGGCACATAAAGAATTCACATTGAGCGTACCTGCCACGATATCTGTATCCTGGATAGCATCCTTCACTGACATATCGAAAACTCTAGCCCTTGGAGTCTCATTCACTGTTGGGGTAGATCCCATAATCCTCAATGCATTACTGACTGGGTCGGTGTCTTGCAATCCCTGGCCATATGTCCTGGCTTTCCATATTTGAAGCACGTAAATCCAATGGATGGAACCTACACTGCGGATTCCAGATAGGTTGATCCTTATTTGCTGGCTCTCTTGCTGGCTGATTTCGGCACTCCCTCGAATAGTGCCCTTTCTGATTACATTTGAAACATACCACGTTCAACTTGTTACAAACTCCCCCATGCTTCTTTCCACAAACTTGACAATCTGGAAAAGTTAATCTCAACTGATTCGGCTGATAAACATTAGCTGGACGGTTTCCCTGGCCTCTGTCTCCTGCATTTTGTCTCCTGAAATTAAAATTTCTCCCTGGCTGAAACTTGCCCTTCTTAAAATTTGGAAACTTCCCTGGTTGTGACTGACCCTCACTTCCCTCAACCTTCCTTTTCTTGCTCTCTTTCTCCTTCTGTGACATCTCACTTTCTGTCTCCGCAACCATAGCCTTTTGTACAACTCCTGCATAGGTTTCCAATTCAAAGATAGCTACCTTTCCTCTGATCCATGGCTTCAAGCCTTGCTGGAATCTCTTAGCTTTCTTCCTATCAGTATCAACATACGATGACACATACCTTGACAATTCCTCAAATTTACTCTCATAATCTGACACCGACATAGTCCTTGCTTTAACTCTAAAAATTTCAGCTCCATCTGGTCTTGAACAAACTGAGGAAAATATTTTTCTAAAAACAATTCCTTAAACCTTTCCCAAGTAATAACATCTGTACCTTCCAATGTCTTCACCATCTCCCACCAATAGGTGGCCTCATTCTTCAAATAGTAACTTGGAAACTCAACCTTCTGCTCCTCTTTCACTTTTACCAAGGCAAATGCCTTCTCTTTTTCCTTTAACCACACATTTGCTTCAATTGGCTCTAAGGAACCCTTGAATTCTGGTGGGTTTACTGCCTGAAAAGTTTTGAAAGTTACCTGGGAATTGGTCTATCTTTGTTGTTATTGTGCCAGGTGAACTGTTTGTTGGGCCAAGATTTGGAGAATCTGGGCTATTGCTGGGTCTATTGGTCCTGGGTTCACATTCTGGTTTGTCTCATCTTGGTTGTTATTGTTGTTGTTGTTGGTTTCTTCATTCTGGGTGTGGGTGCGGGTATTTCTTCTGGGAGGCATTTTTATGCAATCACAACAACACTGCTCCGCATCTCCATCTCTGAGTCTGTGTCTCAACTCCAAGGAAACTCTGGTCCTGTCAGCCTCTCAAAGTCCTCCATCACCTCAGTAGCCCAGCCCATCAGTGCATCAGGGCCTCTGCCAGGTAGTGTAGCTCCATGTAGCCTAGCCTCAAGGACCCTCCGTGTCACATGAATCTCCTCTCGAAGCTCCCTCACACCACGATCCACATCTGTAGTCCTGATGATATGCTGTAACTCTCTGATCTGAGCCAACAAGGAATCACGCTCCAATAGAAGGGCCTCATACCGGTAATAAGGAACTGGGGGCAATGTAGTCTGGAAGGGGGCACTCGCAACTGAATACCCAGTGGAATCTGAATCAGCTGGTGGGGGTCCTCTAATAGGTGGCCTCATGCCTGGAGGTGGAATAGCCTGCAGTGGTACGGGCTGCAACACCGGTGGAGGTAGAATAGCCAATGATGGTGGAATAACAGGACGGGGATCCGATGCTGGTGCTCCAACTGAAGGCTCTGAGTGATCAGCTGATACAGGAATAAAAGAGTCGGCCATTGCTGATATTTGGTATTATATCACAATATAAGAATCTCGAACCACGACGCGAATTATACTACTACTGGTTATACCGTAACACTCAACCTCTCAACGTTCTTATCATTCTATTCCTTACTTCTAATCCTAACCCTCTACCCATTCCCGTCAACCCAGGCTTGTGTCAGTGACTTATAACCTGTAGCTCTGATACCAAACCTGTGGCGCCCTCCAAACCCGGGTCAGAAGTTTGGGGTCCACACACACACTGATTACAACCTACTTATAACAATAATAAAGATAATAATAATAATATGCAGTGACCCTACTTACCAACTACAACGGATCGCAACAGGTTAAAGTATGCACACAAGCCAAACACACTAATATATTACATACCGATTAAATCCCAACCATTCAAACTCAAACTGAGTATTAAACATATTACAAACTTTTACAAATTTACAATATTCCAAAAGAAGCCTACTAGCTCAGCTTCAACAGCCTTAATCCCTAGCTCTCGCACTAGACTGGGGATCCTTGTTACCAACTGGTTCCTTTTTAACCGGAAAGAGTATAAATAACATCGCACAAATGAGCTAACTAGATCAGCAAGTCACAATGACAAAACTGAGAATAATGATCATCAAGTGAATATGGTTATGATATCAAGTGAACAATGGATTATGATTTAGAATTGGATACTATATTTTTATTTTAAAACCAAGGTTAGGCTGCTGATCAGTCACGCACTAACCCAGAGCAAAGCACACATCATTGCTCTAACTACTGGATCCAAGGCACACATTGGCCTAACTTGACCATTATATGGTCTGACCACGAATCTGGTCCAGAATTTTATAAAAACAATCCAATTCTAACATAATAACAAAATTAAACAATAATAAACAATAATCAGAATCATTAACAACAGTGAGTGTTTAACAATGAAAGGGTTTCAACCCTTGTGTGGATCAATAAGGTACTTTCCAGGCTTGGATGTTGGGTAATGAAAGAATCGGATAACAAAGGAATCAATGTTTCAGGGTTTCAAGAATTTGGTCATTCAAAGCATAAGATACCATGGGTTGAGTATATAATAATTCAGTTCAGTGTTTGGTATTTAGTGTGTATGTATTTATGGAGTAGTATCGTAGATTTGTGGTTCGTGTTTGGGTATACAATAATCAATGGCTTAGAAAGAATATGGTTCATGGCTCAAGAACAATAACTGAAATCAGGGTTTAGGTTTCTGTGCTTCAAAGCACTTGCAATGTCAACAAGACTATCAAGTACTACAATATCTCGAGAAAGTTCAGAACACTTGCCTGGTATTAGCTTAATATCCTGCACTCTCTTCCAATCACAATCGTCTTACTCCTCAACTACCTGTTTCCCTTTCCTACGTCTTGCCTCTTCTGCTCACATATTATAAGCATCTATCAATCATCAACTCATAGGATTCTATTCAACACATACTTCTATCTACCCTTCGTTTTACCCAAATCCAATTAACGGATTTAGAGTTATGCAATAATCAGGTAAACACCGAATGTATAGACCGATAGTCAATCAACAAGTCACATATAACACATAATACATCACATAATCAATGACAAATCATTTATAAAGAAGTCTCGGGTTATAAATAGGCTTTCGGGTATTTAAAAAGATTTTTAAAACATTTTTTGGAATTAAAACGGGTCGTTGGATCAATTTCGGGTTAATAAACAGGGTTTGGCTGGCCAATTCTGGCTCCGAAACAATTTTATAATAATTATCGAGCCTTGGAAATAATTTAGAATAATATTTTAAAGCTCGAAACTATTTTTCAGAATTTTTAAATCATTTTTAAATAATTAAATCTAATTAAATAATTAATTAAAATCAATTAATAATTAATTAAATCAATTAATCAATTAATTTTCGAATTAGTTGACCAATTAATCAATTAAAAATTAACTGAAATTAATTAACTAATTAATTCAGATTTATTTTTGAATTAAAAATAATTTCCGGAATTAAAATACTAATTTTTTTTAGAATTTTCAAAAATTAAAAATGAATTTTTATAATAAAAATAAATAGGAAATATGATTTTTAAACATTTTATAAACAGGAATCCTATTTTTGAAAACTTTGCAAACTACAGGGACTAAACTTCACCATCTTCAAAACTACAGGGACTAAACTGCAATTTTGTAGTTCCAGTCGCCGGAAAATCGAGGGTGGCCCGAGAAGATGATCCCGGCGTCCTCACCCCACCAACATCTCCAGATCAACACTACACAATACCAGGAACTTGTTCATGCAATCAAAACATTATAATCATCCCTGTTCTGGCCGGAAATTGGCCAAGAACATCGTCGGTTTCCGGCGAACATCGTAAATCTTTAAAACACAACTCCCTTCGATTCAAGCATCTTCTGTTAACGAGCTATATATCAATCGATTGCAAATTTCATAAGGAACACAACCCACTATAAATCAACAGCTAATAACCCCTGAATCAAAAACCCCCAAATTTCAATTGAAAACATTCATACGGGTTATAAACCCTAATTTTAAAATTCGAAAATCAAACTCAAATTTGAACATGTTATTGAACTCCAAATCAGACGTATAATATACCAAAATCATCAGGAAAACAAGATCTACAACATGCAATCATCAAATCATACAAACAATCATCCGAACAAAAATTCATATTTTTCATAAAAATAATTGGAAAATAAAAAAAAATTTAGAAATTAAACCTTTGATTCTGCAGGTGTATGGATTACAGATTCTGATAGAGATTCTCAAGACCTTCAAATCCAGTACTCGAGCTTTTCAAACAAAGATCAATAACACCTTCAAAAGTTGGTTTGATTCTTGAAACAGTTTATGAATATAGGATTTTTCTCTGTAAAATTATATATTTATCTGTCTGTAAATGATTTTGATACGAAATAAAATATGGTAAAAGGCTATTTATATTTACGGAAAATTAGTATCCCGTCGGATCATTCCGGACATAAAACGTTACGTTTATTTGTAAAAACTGATCCAAACGGTATCGGTTTTCGGGATAATTATCCAAATCAGTACAATTTGTACTGCGGTCTTGGTCTCAGCGTCTGGTTACACGTATTACGAAGTGATAATTGTGATAGTTTAATAAAAAGCTCCCATTTATCGAAAATACGGGTTTTTATTGATTTACCGAAACGAATACTGTATCGAAAATATTGCGCCGGGACCCGCGCAGGACAAACCGTACGCCGGATCGAAAAAGTCGAAATATGGAAAATGCTCGGAATATTACAATTAGGTTAGGAAGGAGTTCTCGGAAGAGTTTCGGGTTCCAAAAACGTAACAACGGTTGACGTCGGTTGGTTCCTGTTTTTATAAAATAGATTTTAAATACTCGGAAAAAGATTTTATAAATTTCATATGATTCATATAAATTCATAAATCAACATAAAAATAGTTAGGAAGATATGACAATTATCTATATTTTATTTTGGACATATAAAAATTGAAATACTCAATTAATACTATTTTTGAATATTCAAATACAAATAACACTTAACAGTTAATTCACAGAATAGATACTGAACACACATAATAATTATTTAATTAGCAAAAATAATTACACGGTATATCCTAGATATTACATCCTTCCCCCCTTAAAAGGATTCTGTCCTCAGAATCTCCTAAGAAAACAAATGAGGGTACTTTTCTCTCATATCACTTTCTAATTCCCAGGTTGACTCTTCAACCTTTGGGTTTCTTCATAATACTCTTACTAACTTTACCACTTTATTTCTCAATACTTTCTCTCTCTCCTCTAGAATCTCTATCGGACTCTCTACATATGCCAAATATGCCTGAAGCTCTATTGGCTCATATTCTATTACATGCCTGGAGTCTGGATTGTATTTCTTAATCATTGATACATGAAAGATATTGTGAATGTGCTCCATGTGCGGTGGTAACGCCAACTCATAAGCTACTTTGCCAATGCGCTTTAACACCTGGATTGACAAGTTTACAAAAAGCAGCTTGACGAGTGTGCAAGATCAATGACAAACATTAACTGAAAGAGGAAGATTAAAGTAAACACGGGATGCTAAAGATATGCTAAGCAAGAAATGGAAGATTTGCTTTTCTATAAATAGAAATGCAAGTGACAGTTTAGAAAAGCTAATAGCATGTTTATTATCCACTGTGTAAACCAGCATTTAACTGAGTTATAAAGTTAACACTGGTCCTCTAATTAGAAGTAACAATTTAGATCAAATCTCTTGTATCACTCTCAAGAAGAAGCTGAGCTCTATAACATCAAAGAGCTTAGAAATTTTGTAGCAAAGCAGTCTTAATTTTTAATATAAAAACTAAGTGAGTTTTGAAGATTTGTGTTCTTTATTTTCTGCAAGTTTAGATTCTGCATGAACACTTTTCTATACAAGATTTAATTTACTTTGTTCAACCATTAACTTTCAAGAAAAGCCTAAAATCAGAAAAACACATTCACCCCCCTGTGTGTGATTCAATACCTAACAAGTGGTATCAGAGCAAAATCTGAAAGTAAACAAATTCAAGATCTTGGAAGAATGAATACACAGAAAATCAGTAGCATCAAAATTCCTACCTTTGACAAAGCTAACTACACTCTTTGGAAAAAGAAAATGATGTTGTTTATCAGGATGGCCAATCCACTCCACATTCAGATCCTCAAGAATGAACCCTTCATTCATATGGTAAGAGTTGAGGAATCTATAGATGGAGACATGGTCATACCAGCTCATTATGCTCCTAAAGATCCAGCTGAGTATTCAGACCCTGAAAATGAGAAAGTCTCTCTAGATAGTAGCTTGCAATTGATATTGATAGAGTCACTTGATAATGTGATGTACAACAGTATTGTTAACTGTGACACTGCCAAGAAAATATGGGAGAAGATTGAAATACTGTGTGAAGAAACTGAGCAGGTTAGATCTAATCAAAGAAGGATACTGATTTCACAGTATGAGGGTTTCATGGCTAAGCCTAAAGAAAGCATTACTGATGTGTTTGAAAGATTCAATAAGCTGATAAATGACTTGCAACTTCATGAAAAAACTATGAAGCTGAAGAGGTGAATCTAAAGTTCTTGCTTACTCTCCCTGACCATTTGGAACAGAAAATCTCAGCAATCAGGAAAGGGAGAGACTTAAGCAGAATCACTCTGGAAGTTCTATATGAAATTCTCAAAACATATGAACTAGAGATGATTCAAAGGCAATCGTTGAGATCTGGTCAAGGACATGTTGTGGATGGCTCAAGTGCTTTAATTGTAAATGAAAGCCAATCCTTCAATGATTAACTAAGATCTCAAACTTCAGTTGCCTCAACAAGTGAGCAGAGAACAAATGATTCACAGGAGCAAGTCATACTGGAGTTGGAAAAGGATGAGTTCTACACTATTGAAGAACTGGATGAGATAGATCAGTCAATGGCCTATCTAGCTAGAAAATTCTCTAACATTAGAGTAAATAAGCCAAGGTACTTCAGAAATAAAGGACAATCCTTCAACAAAGACAACACCTGGAAGGAGAAATGGAAGTATAATTATGACAACAAGAGTGGTTACAAAACTGGATTTGTTGACAAATCTAATATAAGGTGCTTCAATTGTGATGAACTAGGCCACTTTGCTACAGGATGCAGGAAACCGAAGAAGGCGAAGAAAGACAAAGCTTACCTTGAACTGGTAGCAAAGTATGAAGCTCTTCTGAAAAAGCAATAGAGCAAAGCTTACATTGCGGAGGGAAAGAGTTGGGGTGATTCAGATAATGATGAAGATGAGGAAGTTGGAAACTATGCTCTAATGGCTTTGGAGCAAGGTGAATAATCCTCATCAAAAGCACATACACCAACTCTTACCACTACTGATTTAAACGTGAATCAATACAAGGAAACTGTTAAAAAGATGAGCACAAAAATGTTTCACATTCACACAAGCATGGTTGCTGCTAATGAAGAAGTTAATAGATTAATAATGATAAATAAGAAGCTCGAGAGTGAGAAGCAAGAAACTGAATTGTTGCTAGTTGAGCTTGAAGCTTTAAAACAAGAAAATGCTTATTTCAAGAACAAGCTCAAGTGTGCAAACGAAATTGAAGTAGTGTTAAGGGAGAAGCTAGAAAAGAATGAAGTAAAGATGAAATCTTTCAGAAATGCATCTGAACTGGTCGAAAAATATTATGAGAAGAATAAGCCATGTGCGAACATTGCTATTGGCCTTGACTATGATGACATGAGTGACAAAAAGAAAATTGTAGGTGACAAAGGGAAAGCAAAGAAGACTGAGAATGCTCCAACCTTTTTGAAAGAGGTTAATTGTAATGCCCCCTAATTCGGGATCAGGAATCTGGGTCATCACGCCATCCTTCACTCATGTGTAACTTGTATTGATTCAATAATCCAACTGACCCCAATCTCTCTCTCTCACACACACACAAGTTATAGCCTTAAAAATAATGTACAAAATGTAATCTTCTTTTATTACGCTCAAATGTACTTTACAGGATCTCAAACAATTATTCGTAACCTCTACATGAAGTTACAATAATTACGACTAATATCTTATACCTATCTGATACTCTGGCCCACCCGAGACAAAGCTTCCAGGGATTCTCCCCATGAATGCAAGCGACTAAGTCCCACACCGGCATACTGGTTATCTGTAGTGTTGTGACATTTAAAAGAAAGCAAGAGTGAGCTATAATGCCCAGCATAATAATGTATAGTATGAAATGACTATATGATAAACTCAAGTATAATACCATATATGATAAATGCGTTTTATTCTTGGTGATACACACCTTCTTTTGAAAATGATTCTTTAGTGGATTTATTATCCTGCGAATACCTTAATGGTAAACCCAACACCTAGGCTTGGGTTACGGTATTGCATCACAATTCCAATTGGAAGAATATGACATTCACTGAAGCCCCCGAGATACGATAATCAGTCGTATAACGGTAACAGTAACCTTTTCTACATGTAGAGGGACGACTTCCTAACATCCTGGTTGTCACCCAAGCCGCATTCGGGCTTTATATGCTTCCCCATTCCACCCGGGTATATTTTGCATACTTTGTATGTCCTTCAGTACACATGGTACCTTCTCATACGGAAAATAAATATGGCAGTCTCACCAGTCCACGAAGTACTGGATCTCTACCCCTTCTTGTCTTTTTGAGAATCCTATCATATACTTGGAATCATCGAACTATATCGAAGTTCCCCAAGCATTTTACTTGTTGATAGGCACAACTTTACCTTATATATATATATATGTACTTCCGAAAGTTTTCGGAGGAAGTACTAAGGATGTGAGTTGACTGTTGTCAACAAATAAGTAAATAAGGGGGAGTTTCTTTTGAAACTATATTCAAAATATTTAAAATAAGTGAAGATAATATTCTCCGACGATCTGAAATTATTGGAATGATTTTCCAAAAATCAGAAAGTATTTTAAATCAGGTTTTATGATCTTTAAATCATAATAAATCATTTAATAAATAATTAATAATTAAATATTAATCATTAAATATTTAAACTTCGAATAATTATACTTTAAAAGAATATTTGAAATAATATTCCTCAACTAATTTATGTTTAAGTAATTTAAATTAATCTTTAATAATAAATCGAGTTTGAAATAAATAATCGTTGGAGAATACTTCTCCTATAATAAATGAATAGTTAAATAATATTCATTATTTGAACAATAAAATATAGTTGAGGAAATACGATCTTTGGAAATCATTTTAATAAAAGTTCAAGGTATTTAATGTTTCGTAAGTGGACGTCGAGTCCTTTGGAACACAACTACTACAAACTTTAATCGTCCTAAAATATCACCAAGATGATTCCCGGGTTTTTACTGTAATATACATACCGACCGATTCTCGGTCTACAATATACATGTCACGCTACTTTCTAGCGTTAAAATTTCTCAAATATAACAACTCCGGAATACTTCCGGGTTTTTATAAACTTACACCGACCAATCCTCGGTCTAAATATATCATTTCAAATCCGGTACTTTTATTATACCAAAATCATCATATCTTATGATTCAATATATAATAATTTGTAAATCACTGTAAAATATTTATCATGCATATATCGCAGTGTTTAAAAGCAATCACAACACAACAGTTCTAAAAAGGTAGGGTTTGAAAACTTGCCTGGAATCCAAGATACGTTTTCCGACTTCCTCTCGTTCCGGGTTTTCTATTCAACAAATATCATAATCTTAATCAGCAATCCTACTCTCATCACCAACTTATATTCTAATAAGTTCAATACTTCATAATTTTCAATATTCGACCGACTCAAAATAAATATCAATCCTTGGTCGAAATGGACGGTCAAAGTAGTATTCTAGAGTTGACTTTACCAAATGTAACTATTACACGACTCGCACTCTATCATTTTTAATAAATCGTAAAATTAGTATTTTAATACGAAACCACCTCGAGAAGCTTCTTGAGTGATTTTAATATTTATCGTAAAAGTTTCATTTTGATAAAATGAATTTAACTAGGTGAAAAGCATTTTAAAAGGTCAGTCAATTACGAAATTTTACTATTCAAACCGCTTTCACTAAAACATTGATATCTCTCAAACCGTTAACTCAATTTACACACCATTTTTGCGTGTGTGATTTATAAAAAATTTAGAACATATCATTTGAAAATTGTTTTCTGTGCAGAGAGCTAAAATCCCGAAGTGGCAGTTTCCTAACAGGGGTTGTTTTTAACGTTCGTACTCTGCGCGACCTCGGCTTCGACATTTTTATAAATTTGAAATTCAAAATTTTTACTTGAAATTTTTATGGCAGCTAAGAAAATATATTTATTACTTTCTGTAAAAATTACATTATTTTTAAATATTTTTAAGTCGATCATTTATATTTATAAAGTTCGTAATTTGTAGCAGTTTTGTCGCGTAAATCCCTTTTACTAAAACGGTCATAACTTTTGATCTATAAATCGGAATCAAGAGATTCAAGCGCCTAAACGATCTTTATAACATTTTTTTTATCATAATAAAGTGTTACTTTTTAAAAAACTAAAGTTTAATCATTTGGGAACTAATACAGAAACTTAAGTTGAGTTTTGTTCATTTTAACGAGGTTACGATTACGATTCGAGTTTCGTTTACGCCTTAAATCATTATACCACCATCAACAATCATCAAATCATCATCTCAACACTAACTCCTCTCAAGAACATCATGTTCTTGAGGCAAAAATCATCAACCTTAAAACTAATTAACTGAACATCAAGATAATATCAAATCAATCATCAAAACCATACTTATATCTAAGATCCTTACTTTTCTTGAAACTTAAAATTTAAAAAAAGTTTGGATGAATGTTTATACCTTCCTTGAAGCTTGTTAATACTTAATAAAGTCCTAAGATCCTTGATGAAGCCTTGTTCCAGCTTTAGGAGCCTTAAACTTTCATGAAAAATTAAGAAAACAAGTTAGTAATTTTCGGAGTTACTATTCACCATCAATTTTGAGCAAGTATTTGACTATGCTATACTAATTCAATGGACATGAAATTTTGTACGTACCTTGTACATAGTATGAGGAAGCTTTGGTTAAAATTTGGTAATTTTTAAATGAGTAGATCATGAAATTTGGTAATTTGGTAATTTTGTACGTACCTTGTACGTTCCAGAAGTACCTTTAGCACAAAGTTCTTCTGGGCAATATTTGCAAAATGCTCTTAGAACACCATTAACTTTCCTCCTAACAAAATGGTTTCATACTTCACTTCTTAATTTTGTACCACCCTTTCCTTCTTGAATGTTTGATTGTACTTGAGCATCATTATTACGGTTTAAATCCGGGCCAGTTACATCCAGGCTTGAATTACTATCATTGAAACCAGACTGAGGTTCTGGGCCAGGGGGATTTGATTTTGTAGGTTCAGAACTTTCATCTACCGGTGACTCATAGTTCATGATATATTGATAATGATTGTGTGTCGGTGACTCGGTGTCGGAGTCTGCCACAAATAAATAAGAACATAAATCCAAATTAAGAAAAAAAATCAACACAGGAATATTATATAGGGTTCAGAGTTCAGACTTAATTAATAGGATACGAATCCTGTATTCTTAAATCTCAATAAATTATTTAAACTATCAAACAAATATAGAAAACCTAGGGTTTACATTCTTACTTGCTATGTAGTTAAATCGAAGAAGTAAGAACGTTGTAATTGAATCTGATTGAAGAACGTTGTAATTGATTTGAACCTGCTCCGCACGTTGTTGATTTGAACTTAGGGTGAGTCTGTATTTTATGAAGAGGGAAAGGAGAGGAACTGTCGAACTGAGGAAGTAAGGAAGATGCTATTAGAAATAATAATTAATAAGTAACGTAATATAATATTATTAGTATATATATAATATAATATATTTATATTTTAAAACGGTTTTCGGTTCGGGTTTGGGTTCGGGTCGGATTGAAACGGGTTTCGGGTTTTCGGGTCGGGTTCGGTGGGTCAGGTTCGGAACGGTATGGCCTAAAACCAAACCCGACCCGAAAATATTTCGGGTTTAAAAATTAAACCCGAACCCGAACCCGAACCCGAAAAATTCGGGTTCGGTAAAACCCAATCGGGTCGGTACGGATCGGATATCCATCGGTTCGGTATAAATTGCCATCCCTAGCTCCCAAGCCTACAGAATTCTGCATTTGAAGATGCTTATGGGAGTCCACCAGGGTTTGGAAATCTGTTTTTTGGCTCTTGACAAGAGATGTCAAGGCCAGAACTTGTGCAGTGAGAGAAGAGTTAGAGTCTTTCAATGCAGTGACTTGACCTTGTAGAGATTGAATCTGTAGATTTGTTGATGTAGATACAGGTTAATGGGAGCTTGATGTAGAGATAGCAGTGGAAGACCCAAATGTAGCTTGCACAAATTTCTGAATTTCATCCATGACCAAGGGAGAAGGAGTGTATCTTGTAGTGTGCATCTGATCTAGCTTCAACCTTGTGTCATTAGAGTTAGTGATATGATTTTGAACTTGCTTGTGCAAGGAAACAAAGGAGTCCTTTAGTTGTGTCATGCCCTTATCTACTCCACTGAGATCATATATGCACATTTGTTCTGAGAAGTATTTGAATTAATTTTTTATCTCAGTTTGAGAGGGAATGAGTTCATCCATCTTTTTCCTCACCATCTTCCTGATCCTGTCTTCATGACCAGTCAATTTGACTTCAAGAGATTTACCAAAGAGGTGAAAAGCCTTGAGTTGAGCTTTGTGCACTTCTGTGACTGCATCATATACTTCTTGTGGAGTCAAGGCCTTTGCATTGCTTCCAAGGATAGTAACATACTCTTTCCTGAATCTGGCCAAGACTTGATTCATCTCCAAAACAAAGTCATCAGATAGCCATGCATCCACATTTCCATCTTGCTCTGCATCATTTATAATTTTCTCTTTCTGTTTCCCAACATCATCATTGTATGTAAGCATGATAGCTTGATAATCTTGATTGCTAATGTTGGAAGTCAGAAGATACTGAGAGATGTTGGCCAGTCCAGAAATCTGCTCCACTAGTAGATCATCTACAGAAGTTGGTTGAGAGCCAGATTCTTGGAGGATATGAGGTTGTTGAGGTTGTGAGGTGGATGGTTCATCAGAAATACCTGTGACTGGGGTCACAGAGTTTGACTCACAGATTGCTCTGTGGTTTTGATAGTGTGTTGTTCTTCACTTGTAGTGGGAACCTCCAACTGAATTGGAGGGGATTTGACGGGGTTACTGTCATGTACACCAGACTCAAACCCTTGCGTGTCTTGCAACACACTGTCACTTGAATGTGCTATGCTTGCCTCCTCTATGATAGGATCATGGGCAATTGTACTCCTAGCTTCAACTGCCAAGGCAATATCTTTTAGGGTTGTGAGGGGAGTTGTCCCTATATGAGGAACCTCCAATTGAATTGGAGAGGATTTAGATAGCTCCCCCCAGGAGTACTACCATCAAACCTTTCAGTCTGTGAAGACTATTTTGCACATGAAGGTGCAGTATAAGTATCCATGAGGTCTTCGGTAAAAACTGATGAATCCCCCATGTTTGTGATAGTGTCATCAAGGTCTACCCCAGCATGTAGCCTCTCACCATCTAAATAGAGTGTCTGGGTGGTGAGCAAAGCTTCCTGAGCTAAGTCACTTGATTTTTGTTGCACTTGAGAGGTGGATTCAAGTGGAATTGGAATAGAAGAAATTCGAGTCATAAGAATTTGGTACTCAGTTGTGAGTGTTGGCAGCTCCCCATGAATGAATGAGGGGGCTTCAAGAGATGTGTCCTCATAGTGTGTGCCTTCCTTGTTTCTCCTACCATACAATTGAATTACTTCTCGTACTGGCTGTGTAGACTCACTCCTGGTTGTTTTTACAACTGCATCCTGTTGCGAGGATGCAAAGGTGGCTAGAGTGGTCAGCTCAGGTTGTTTACTTCTTTTGGATCTTTTGACCAGAGTTGAATCTTTTTCAGCTATCTCCTCACCACTCTCAGTTATGACAGTCAAGGTTGCCTCATTTCTCTTCTTTTTACTCACCTTATCCTTTTGAGAAGATGAGGCGGTTGGTTGCCTAACTTCTAAAGGTTTTGAAGAAATGGTTGCAGCTTGGGAAGATCCCTGTGGGTGTTCCCGTGTTTGTACTTCCACGGGTTCAGGGATCATAGTTGTGCTAGATTGATTACCAATACTTCTCATGTCTGGCATAGAATAAGGATAAGTCTTAAATCTTTCAATCATGAAAGGTGTTAACTTAAGACTTACTAGAATCTTATTCTTAGTAAGAAGTGATCCAAATAGAATTTTGGATACTTGCTTACAATTTCTAATTAGTGTTCTATTCACACCTTCTAGCATGTGCATGTCATTTACCTTATAATTTAAAGCTGACATAATAAATCTAGGCAGAAAGATCTCCTTACCTCTTGATTCCAATGGCATAGTCAACCTGGTGCTCAGCTCCTCCAATATGTAGTGTCCTACACTTATCTGTTTATTGTGAGCCATCGAGTAGACCATCTTTTGGAAAATACTGGATATGTTGTCAAATCCTGACTTTCCGCTAGTAAATGCCCTTATCACAGAGTCAAATAGGAATGACCATTCCCTCCTCAGATACTTCTTATTCATGCTAGCCAGTTTAATCCTCTCAGAATAGTTTATGAAGTCCATGAACTTATGCAGCATATCCTGAGTTGGAGCCTCCACCAGATTGTCAGTGGGAATACCCAAAGCCTTGTTGACATCATCCTCAAGAATCTCCACTTGATGCCCCTTAATTGTGCAGTTTGTCACTATAGTCGCAGCTTGATTCTCATGCACAACTGTCATGGTTGTTGCTGTGTTCCAGAAATCACCTAACACATCTAAGTACAGCACATGATTAGTAGTTAGAGAACCTACAAAGTAGGTCTCAGAAAGGAACTTAACAAAGCACTGAAAGACTTCAGGTGCTTGATTTGCATCTAGATTTGCAAGAAAGTTGGTTTCCTTGGGGAGAAAGTGTATAAGATTGTTGGCTTCCATTGATATGAGTACGAAGTTTAGTGGGTAAAAGATATTTGTGAGAAAGAAGGAAAAATGAGAGAGAAATCGGTTTTGGATTGAAAGCTAGGTCACTTTAGATCTCGAAAGTTGTAAGTAAGTGTATGTATTGAGAAGTCTGGTTATTTATTGTAAAAGTAAATGACTTGTCGAGAACTCAAACATAGACGTTTGGCGTTTTCTTGTCGAGAAGTCATTTTTAAGAGATGAAATACATATCGGGAAGTCATTTTAAATTACTCTTTTAGAGAACTCAAAATTGACTTATCGAGATGTCAAATAGATACCCGGTTTGTCCAAAAAGTGGACTGAATTAATTTCAACTTTTATTTGAATAAATTCAAAATAAAATTAGAATAAATTTTCCAAGAGTATTTTACCAAAATAATTTATTAATGTAAATTATCTCAGTTCTGAGTTATTGATAAGTTAAGAGTTGTACTTGTAGAGAACTCTGTGAATAAACACTATTAGAGAACTCTACAAGGACTTATCGATAAGTCATTTTTAAGCCTATCGAGAAGTCACTCGAAAATCATTAAATTGACTTATCAAGGACTCACTCGAGAAGTCCTAACATGACTCGTCGAGAAGTCAATTTTGACTTATCGAGAACTCGGTTCTCTATATATACTTTTGGTTTTTGTAATACTGCTTTGTGTTAATTTTACATATCAAGAATGTAAATTAACAACTAAGCAGTTTACTTAAAATTTGAAAAATTCCAAGTTGAATTTGAATTTTAAAAACAAATATGCAGAGATTTCTGAAATATTTATAATTCATATTTCAGTTAATTTCCAATTAAATCAAATTGATTTTGATTTACTGGAGATTAAGCTGCTGCAAAACATTAGCTGAGTTCTTGCCTTAGGATGAAGAATTAAGCATTTTAATTTCACCTACAAGTCTAGTGAAAGTTGCTTCATCCAAAGGTTTAGTAAAAATGTCAGCTAATTGTTTTTCTGTTGGTATAAAAATGAGATCAATGGTACCATTTGTAGCATGTTCTCTACTAAAATGATACCTTACATCATTATGCTTTTTCCTAAAATGATTAACTGGATTAGCCACTATAGATATAGCACTAGTATTGTCACATATAATAGGAATTTTGTGTAACACTAGGCCATAGTCCAATAGCTGATTTCTAATCCAAGGCACTTGAGCACAGCAACTTCCTACAACTATGTATTCAGCTACAGCTATAGAAGTTGATATAGGTTATTGTTTCTTGCTATACCAGGATACAAGTCTTTGTCCAAGAAATTTACAGCTTCCACTGGCACTCTTTCTATTTACCCTGCATCCAGCAAAATCTGCATCTGCTTAACCAACAGCTTCAGAACTAGTTCCCTTAGGATACCATAATCCCAAGTTTGGAGTTCCCTTTAAATATCTGAAAATCCTCTTTATAGCCATAAAATGTAATTCTTTTGAATTGGATTGAAATCTTCCCATCAGAATCACTATCAATGTTGAGGTTCTCAAATGCAAGAGCTTCATCTCCATTATTATCAAGGCATTCCAAGCCTGGATGTTTGTCATCATTAAAAGTCATATATGTGCTCTCCATAATCTTCTTTTCGATTAATCACATAAACTTTTTAGGCTGTTCTTTCCAGTGAATATCCCAGAAAAATTGCTTCAAAAACCTTTGAGTCAAATTTTTCCACATACTCAGAGTTGTCTTTCAAAATGTAACACTTGCTTCCAGACACATGAAGATGCTTTACAGTAGGCTTTCTTTCAGACATGATTGAGGTGTTCTAGTAGCTGAGAATTCCACTATCACTTCTCAATCTTTTCACACAATTGTAATCTTCGACCTATTTTTCTATCTTCTTGATGTGCTCAATTATGATATGTGGAATTTCAGCTTCAGAGTGCATAAACTCTACCCAAGTGTATATTGAGAAATCATCCACTATCACAAGTGCATATTTGTTCCTTGAAATTGATAAGACATTTACTGACCCAAACAAGTCCATATGAATTAGCTACAAAGGAGTACTGATAGAGTTTACAGTTTTTGACTTGTGACTTGATCTCTTCATTCTTCCTCTCTGACAAGCTTCACAAACTTCAACTTGAGCAAACTCCAGTTTAGGAATGTCTCTTACCAACTCCTTTGAGACCAAGGTGTTAATTGCCTTGAAATTCAAGTGAGACGACTTTTTATGCCAGAGCTTGCTTTGTTCTTCTGATACCTTGGTGTAGAAGCAACAAGCACCATCCTTATATGTTGAGTCAAAATCTGCAACAAAAAAGCTTCTTTGTTGAATAAAACTTTAAAGCCTTTATCTGCAAATTGGCTAACACTGAGAAGATTCACTTCAAGACCAGCTACCAGCGCTATATCATCAATGACAACATTTTCAGAAACAATCTTGCCATAGCCCATTGTGAATCCTTTGTTGTTGTCTCCAAAGGTCACCAAAAGGCCAACTTTCTCCTCAACCTATGATAGCAGGGCTTTATCACCTCTCATATGCCTGGAACATCCACTGTCTATGATCTAGATGACTTTCTTCACTGTGCCCTACGCACAATGAGTTCTAAGTATGTTTAGCAACCCAAGCAATGTTGGGTAAGTTCTTCTTGTTAACTGATTTAGCAAGAGTAGAATGAGTAGTTTCAGATAAAATAGAGTTCATTGACTGTTGAGCTTTTCCCTTTCTGTTGTAGATCCAATTCTTGTTTCTTTAAGGTCTACTCTCAGTTTGTAGCAGCTCTTCATCACTTTCAAATTGTAAGGGATGCAGTCAAACTTGTCACAGAATAAGTAGGGCTCATTTGCATTTGCTTCATTGTATTTGCAAGCTCCTTCAGTTGGCTTGCTATCTGCCATTTTACAAAGGTGAGTTTGGTGATTCACCGAGCCACATTTTTCACATTTCTTTCTTGGAGCATCTGCAACAGAAGCAAAATTGTTGCTTTTGTATATCCTTATTTTTCCATTTCTATTTTTCTTTTTTTTTCTTCCATCTCCAGTTTTAGTTTCTTTAACAGGAGTCTTGGGACTTTGTTTGTTCATAAGCTTCTCTTCAGTATTAGAAGACTGAACTGATTCTTCAGTTTTCTTCTCTTAATCCTCATCAGCAATTTTTTACTTGATAATCAATTCATCTTCACTAAAGTTGACTTCACATGCTTTGAATATAGGTGCATTAACCTATTTCAAAAAGGTTGGAGCATTCTCAGATTTTTTGCTTTCCCTTTGTCACCTAGAGTCTTCTTTTTGTCATTCATGGCATCATAGTCAAGGCCAATAACAATGTTTGTACATGGCTTATTCTTCTCATGATACTGTACGACCAGTTCATATGCATTTCTGAAAGATTTCATCTTCACTTCATTCTTTTCCAGCTTCTCCCTTAACATTGCTTCAATTTTATTTACACACTTAAGCTTGTTCTTTAGATATACATTTTCTTGTTTTAAAGAATCAAGCTCTACAAACAACAATTCAGTTTCTTGCTTCTCACTTTCAAGCTTCTCATTTATCTTTGTTAATCTGCTAACTTCTTCATTAGCAGCAACCATGATTGTGTGAATGTGAAACATTTTTGTACTCATCTTTTCAACAGTTTCCTTATATTGATTCATATTTAAATCAATAGTGGTAAGAGTTGGTGTATGTGCTTTTGATGAGGATGATTCACCTTGCCCCCAATCCATTAGAGCATAGTTTCCAACTTCCTCATCTTCATCATTATCTGAATCATCCCAATTCTTTCCCTCTGCAATGTAAGCTTTGCTTTGCTGCTTTTTCAGAAGAGCTTCATACTATACTTCCAGTTCAAGATAAGCTTTGTCTTTCTTTGCCTTCTTGGGTTTCCTGCATTTTGTAGCAAAGTGGCCTAGTTCATCACAATTGAAGCAGCTTCTATTAGATCTGTCAACAGATCCAGTTTTGTAGCCATTCTTACTATCATAATTGTACTTCCCTTTTTCTTTTCAGCTGTTGTCTTTATTGAAAGACTGTCCTTTACTCCTGAAGTATCTTAGCTTCTTTACTATAATCTTGGAGAATTTTCTAGCCAAATAGTCCATTAACTGATCTAGCTCATTCAGTTCTTCAAAAGTGTAGAACTCATCTTTTTCTAATTCTAGAAGGACTTGTTCCTGTGAATCATTTGTTCTTTGCTCACTTGTTGAGGCAACTGATATTTGAGATCTTGACACATCAGTCGATGTTTGGCTTTCATTGATAATTAAAGCACATGAGCCATCTACAACATGTCCTTGGTCAGATCTCAATGATTTTCTATGAATCATTTCAAGTTCATATGTTTTGAGAATTCCATATAGAACTTCCAGTGTTATCCTACTTAAGTCTCTTCCTTCCCTGATTACTGAGATTTTCTGTTCCAGATGATCAGGGAGAGTAAGCAAGAACTTCAGGTTCACTTCTTCAGCTTCATAATATTTGTCATGAAATTGCAAATCATTTATCAGCTTGTTAAACCTTTTAAACACATCAATAATACTTTCCTTTGGCTTTGCCATAAAACCCTCATACTGTGAAATCAGTATTCTTCTTTGGTTTGACCTAACTTCTTCAGTTCCTTCACATAGTATCTCAATCTTTTCCCATATTTGCTTGGCAGTGTCACAGTTGACAATGTTGTTGTACATCATATTATCATGTGACTCAATCAATATTAATTGCAAGCTACTATCCAGGGAGACTTTCTCCTTTTCAGGGTCAGAATACTCAGAATGTTCTTTTGGAGCAAAATGAGCTAGGATAACCATGTCTTCATATGTAGATTCCTCAACTCTAACCATAGGAATGAAGGGTCCATTCTTGAGGATCAGAATGTAGAGTGGATTGGCCATCCTGATAAACATCATCATTTTCTTTTTCCAAAGAGTGTAGTTAGCTTTTTCAAATGTAGGAATTTTGATGCTGCTGATTTTCTGTGTATTCATTCTTCCAAGAACTTGAATCTGTATACTTTCAGATTTTGTTCTGATACCACTTGTTAGGAAACGAATAACACACAGAGGTGGGGTGAATGTGTTTTACTGTTTTTGTGCTTTTTTGAATGTTTATGGTTGAACAAAGTAAATTAAATCTTGTAGTGAAATGTGTTCATGCAGAATTTAAGCTTGCAGAAAATAAAGAACACAGATCTTCAAAACTCACTTAATTTTATATTAAAATTAAGAGTGTTTTGCTACAAAATTTCTAGGCTCTTTGTTGATAAAGAGCTTAGCTTCTCCTTGAGAGTGTTACAAGAAATTTGATCTAAATTGTTACAACTAACTAAAGGACCAGTGTTAACTTTATAACTTAGTTAACTGCTGGTTTACACAGTGTGTAATAAGACATGCGATTAGCTTTTCTAAACTGTCACTTGTCATTTCTATTTATAGAAAAGTAGATCTTCCATTTATGTCTTAGCATATCTTTTGCATCCTGTGTTCACTTTGATCTTCCTTTGTCAGTTAATCTTTACCATTGATCTTACACATTCTTCAAGATGCTTTTTGTAGACTTGTCAATCCAGCTAGTTGGATTATTTTTGATTGTTTATCTTGAATATTGAACTGGTCTGTGATTCTGTACTTTGAGAATTTTACTCGAGATCTCCAATTTAGGCACATAGAGATCTTGACATCTCGATAAGTATAATGACTTATCGAGATCTTTAATGCTCTAGTGAATTTGACTTATAGAGGTCTCTGAGTTCTCCAATGAAACTTTAGCTTGTCGAGATCTCTCAGCATCATGTCTTCACTTTGTCTTGTCGATAACTTAGAGTTCTTCTAGTAAATTTTGACTTATCGATATCTCTGAGTTCTCTAGTAGACCTAGACTTATCGATAACTCAGAGTTCTCTAATGAATGTAGACTTGTCGATAACTCTGAGTTCTCTAGTGAAGAAATGACTTGTCGATATCTCCAACCTTCATATCTTCTTGACTTGTCGATATCTCTCTGAGTTCTCTTGTAGCTTTCCTGACTTCTCGATAAGTCATTTGGAGTTCTCGAATGACTTCTCTATAACACTAAATCTGCGACTTGTAGAGATCCTGACTTAGAGTATTTTTATCCAAACAGATTTATTCAACTCCAAGCTTCTTCAAAATTCTTCGGAGGCATGATCTTCTTCCAGATAGAATCCTTAGGCTTGATACTGTTTCAGGAAAAAACTCCAGACTGCTCCTTTGACATTTTTACAGACTTTAAATGTTACAAGTATAAAATACAGATTAAGATAACAATACAACTTACTTAGGGTTGACAAAATGTCTTAGTCTTGTTAAAGTAGTGGCATGTCTTTTACAATAAACCACATTCATCAGTACTATCTATCAACACCAACTAAAGAATATAACCCAATATTATCAATCAACACCAACTAAAGAACATAGCTCAAGATGTACAAGTCTTGCAAATAACTTAAAGCTTAAAATTCTTGCAAAATAACTTATCGAGTCTTCACATATAGGTCTGCAAAGTTGACAAGCATCCATAAATTCATAATATCGATTACATTTAAAAGATGCATTCAACTTGTATTATTTACAAATTGAAACAATCAAAAAAGTATTTAGCAAAAAAAAAGTAACATCATATAAAGTTTGGGCATGCCCTAGTCCTTAAAACATGACACTCTCGCTACTATTTGTTGACTAAAAAAACTAGGACTAATTCGTTATTTTCTGGAAATTCAAGTTCAACTATAGAACATAAAATCAGTTTGAGCTAAACATGGATTTTAAAAAGAAAAAACGGTGTTGAGCAAATCGTACTATTTGCGATTATACTTGAGAAAGCCCTGATAAATTTAATACAATTCACACATATTAATTAGCTACATATGTACTAATACTTTAAAATAGTTCAAATTTAGAAAATTCAGTTCATCAAACTTAATAAGCATTAATGAATAGTAGCTAAAACTATTCGTTATTTCTAATACAATTCACACACATTAATGAAGGCAGACAACTTTAATAAGAAATATGACAAAATCATTTAACATGAAACTTACCCGATGTTCGGACCTAGAAGTATCATAATACATTTTCATCCTATGTTATAACCTTTTCAGTCTTGAAGATTGTCTATAATACCAACGAACATCACAACATTGTAGTACTCTTCATGTTGGTTCCCCTATTAGCTGAAACTTGTCTGTTCTTTCGTCCCGTGCTGGTATGTTCACTCCCTATTGGATGCTAGCTCACCTGCAATATTATATATATGCTGTCAGTTATCAAGTATCGGGTATCATGAAATTGAAATCGAAAAGACATGACATTTATCATTAAGTATGCGCACACATATTTACCCTACAGGGTCTAAAAGAGGCTGATCTTTTTCTGCTTTTGAAAGATGATAGACTGAATTAGAGCCCGATTCACCATTATCCGCAATGAAGAGGACACCACGGACTTCGTACTTTCTTATTTAAGAGCAGGGGTCGAGTCAAACTCCGATCTTAAATATATCTAACTACTAGCTTAAGAATTGCACGACAAAATAATGTAAGGATCACCTAATGAATGGCATACTTGTGGGTGTTAAGTATGAAATGCACACAGGAGGGGTGAACGTGTGTTTCTTGATTTTACAACTTTTTTAAGTTACCTTTTTGGTAAATCAAGTCTTGGTGTTTTTGGGCTTGGTTTGAACTTAATAGCTTAAGTATATTTGTAGTGATAATTTAATCAACTATAAAGACAGATAAAGACAATTATCAAAACTCACTTGATTTTATTTCAAAATCAATTGGGATGTGCTAAAAATCTAAGTTCTTGAATATTAAGAACTCAAATTCTACTTTAGAGAATTACAAGAGGTCTAGACTGTTTTGTTAGTTCCTGGACAAAGGACTTGTGACATGCTTTATAGAACAGTATGCACAGTTTACAGGAAAAGCACTAAAATAGATTGACACAATTTTTAAAGCTCTTTTTTCCATTTCTATTATAGGGAGTACAGATCTGCAGACAATCTTTCAGAACTATTACACTCCTTTGTCCAGTTCATCTTAACCCTTGATCTTTGTACTCTTCAAACTGCATTTGTAGACTTTCCATATTAATGATAAAATGGTTTGTTGACTAATAATTTGAAATCTTCAGGATAATTGCATTTTATAAATGAAACTGTTATCCAGATCTTTTAAGTATAAAATCCTTGTCGATATCTCCACATCGAGATATAAAATGACTTATCGATAACTCCATATCATCGTATAAGATGACTTGTCGATAACTCCATATCGCGATATAAAATGACTTGTCGATAACTTCACATCTTTGTATAACTTCACGATAGAGATATATGTAACTTGTAGGGATTTCTCTATAGCTTCCGTCTATTTATGACTTCTCTACAAGCTTGGACAGTTCTCGATATGACTTCTCTATAGGATTGAACATTTCTATATATGACTTTTCAATATTCCTTGATCTGTGACTTCTCGATATTTCACTTAGAACATTTTTTAATCTACAACATTATTCTTCTTCAAGCTATGTTTCATGATTCTGAGGCATGATCAGGCTTGATCTTCTTCCAGAGCTTTATTCATTAGCTTGATGATTGTTCATAGAAAAATATTCCAGTCTAGTATTCTAATCATTTTTAAACACTCAAAGAATACATTTATAGATTACAAAACTATTACAAGTCAACTAATTTTTAGGATTGTCAATATGACTTAGTCTTATTATGTTAAGGCATGTCTTGCACAACAGTGGTCTTTAATTCAGAACTAATGATCTTCACTAATTAAAATCAAGAATTTGTCCATAAAAATAAAGAATACACATACATGTAGGTATATATAACATTCTGACGTAAGCACTATAGTATCTGCTCCATGTGCTTCCTTGAATGTGACATATGCAAATCTAGTCAATTCAGTCTCCCTACATAAGATAGCACTAAAGTCTGAGGAAGAAATTCGGAAAAGAGAACTGCATCGCTCCACCAGCTTAAAATGTTAGAAGATAAACAGCGGCTTAACTGGAACTTTTCTGAATTTTTTAAACAATTTCTCCTTTTTTTGTGTCCCACAAACTGAAAGAGATGTGTCCTAAGTCCAATCATGTATGATGATTTAGGAATAACTTTTATGTAATCTGTTTTAATTTCATTAATATTAATAAAAGACTTGTTTTGGTTTTATTGCGGGATTTATCTATTTAAGTGTTTAAATAAGATATACCATAGTTTAGAGTAAAGCTTTTTATGGATTATGATGAGATCATAATAATGAGACCTAAAAGATGATAACTCTAAACTTAAATATTTCCTGGTCGTAGGATTACTAACTGGTAATTAGTAATCCGCAAAGATCGGTACATACTATGATTGCTTTATTATGAAGGATGTATGTTCTCATGGACATTTATGTGGTGACACTATAGGTAGTATGTAGGTGCTTATTATAGAATAAGTTCACTGAACATGACTCACACAGCTGAACAACTGATGGAGTTCACTCACGTGTCAGCAGTTGTTCACATAGTGATAGTTGTACAAGTATCCTTAGACTTAAGCTCATCATAGTCATCTTGTGTACACTGAACTATGCTTTGGTTTAGTTCTTAGTCTCCAGGGACAATTATAAGGGCTCTACTGGGTATAGTAATTTGTACACGAAGATAGTGTATGATCAATAAAGGATCTACCCCTTCCAGTGAAGGAAGAGAATGTTCAATGCTGATCCACTTATGCTAGTTTAGGAATCTCTGGCCAGAGTGAATGAAATTAGAAAGAAGTTTCTAATTTACATTAAATAGAACTAAGCATAGTGAATGGGAAAGCAAATTATTAAATAAGATAGGCTTGACACAAGTTCCATGCCTTTTATTTAATCATGACATTGCAGGGTAGAAGGAATTGATTGTACGGTAACTACTCACTGAATAGGTTCTTGGTATTCTAAGCAGTGAATTCGTATTATCCGGATAGTCGCGATATGCTGAGAAGTATCCCTCACCATTTTTATTTTCTGGTATGAAACAAACAGAAAGTAGCAAATATAGAATAGTTAAGTTCAAATTAGCGAAAATGGTATAGGAGGAATATTTTGTTTTCTCAAGTTAGGAATGTCATATATGATAATTTTATTTTGTAGACAACCTCATTTACAGGTGTTTGTAATTAGAGAGAGTAATCCCAGAATTAAACAATTTCTTCTTCAATATAACATTACAATACGATTAGATAATAACACAATAAATTAATGGAAAATATTAGATAACAAAAGGAAAATAAAAATTATGACAGCTTCAAAGAAATAATACTTGAAAATATAGCTTCTAGCTTGAAAGAAACTAGGGACAATCCGACCTTGGAATTTATTAAATTTGAGCGTCGTTGATAGTAGTTTCCACCTCCCGCACCTTCTCCACCACCTGAGCACTAATCGAAACCAACTTCTCCTGATAATATGCCCACAATTCCATCTTCATGTCATAGTGTTTCCTGTCCATCAACTTGTAAAGCTGGGGAACAGTTTCCAAAGCACATTCTGTTAGCAGCTCGTCGAGCCAAATAAAGTAAGCACGCGTCCGGCTAACAAATCGCTCCCAAAGCCTACAGGCATATTCACCGGTCCATGTATTAGATAGCTCAGGTTCTACACCACAAAAGCACATTTCTTGCCTCTCCATCACAGTAATGGTTAAGATAAATATGAATAAGATTATAAACTTATGTTAGAAATGACAATTGGAAAGTGGTATTTATAGGCAAACATTTAAGGCAACCTTATCCCTTTGGATTCACATCTTATCCCATCAGATTTTCTGGTCATCCACTGTATCTATATTATCAACATTTAAGAATCAATTTTCATTATGTTATCTGAATTACAACAAAAGTCACATGTATTCTTCTTCAATTAATTTTAATGACTACTCAGTATGTGTATTGAAGTTTGAAAAAATCATTGTAATTGTATAGTCACTTTAGCACGTGAATAAAGATTGAACATGCAATTTGAAATTGCTTGCTGCTGTTGATAAAATTTTAGTGGTTACTTCTATAAGTGATTTTGTAGAAATTACATTTATCAGTTATAGTATATGCTAAGTCACATGCAACTCCGAATCCCTTTGAATTCACAACCTATCCCCTTAGATTTTTTGGTCATTCAGTTTTTCTATATTAGTCCATCATCTATTACTTCTAGGTATGCAAGCAATTTATCACCGCAAGAGTCACTTGCAAACGTTTCTCCATAAATCTAAAACTTATGTCATACTTTATCACAGATTTTTTTTGTCACATTACTTGGTCATTAAATATTTCAACAATGCTGAGTCAATTTTCTTTTTCTATATTAAGTCATAGTATGCAAAAGTAATTATGTCATCCACATTTTCTATATTATCAACATTACAGAATCAATTTTCACTACGTTATTTGAATACTAGCAAAAGTCACATGCATTCTTCTTCAATTAATTTGAAATGACTACTCAATGTTTGTATTGAAGTTTGAAAAAATTCACTTTAAATGTATAGTCACTTCAGCACGCGAATAAAAATTTTACATCGCTTGCTGCTGTTGATAAGATTTCAGTGGTTACTTTTATCAGTAATTTTGTAGCGGTTACTGTTCAATTATAGTATATGCTAAGTGACCTGCAAGTTCGAATCCCTTTGGATTCGCATCTTATTCCCTTCAATTTATTTGTCATTATTTTTTTATTATCACATCATAATTGCTTGTTGGTATGCGAGCAATATTAGCATTGTTTCTAAATCTTTTTCCGTACTTTATCACAAATTTATTTTGTCACATCACTTTGTGATTAAATATTTCAAAATTACAGAATCAGTTTGCTTTATGTTGTCATGAATAGTTGCAAGTCTGAATTACAACAAAGGTCACATGCTTTCTTCTTCAATTAATTTGAAATAACTACTCATGGATTTTATTGAAGTTTTAAAATATTAAATCTAATTGTATAATGAGTTCAGCACGTGAACGGTCATTCAAAGTAGTTTGCTACTGTTGATAATATTTTAAATTTATTTATTCTTTACCAAATCACTTATAAATAGAGAACTACAACCTCATGAAGTCACACTCGTCAAAAGTAATTATGTCTTAACTCCCAAATTTGGATAACTATTTTTGTGAAAAAATAGCTGTTGTAGCGCATTACTGGAAGGATATTGACGCAGGCAGACGTTTTATCAAATGTCCCGATGGTGTTTGCATTTATGAACGTTGGATAGAAGAGCCACTTGAACCCCATTCAACAGTTCTCATTGAAATGTTTAGGGAAAAAATTACCTTGCAAAATATAGCTCATCATGCGAAAATTCATAGTTGCAGCGCGAAAATTTGAAGGCAACGAGGGAATTCCAAAAAATGAAGGCGTTCATCGACTCCCACACCTGGAACATCAATAAAGATGATGATGACTCCAGTGATACAGATGAATGACCTGCTCGATATATTACTCCCTCAGTCCCACTGAATTGTTTACGTTACTTTTCGGCACGCTTTTCAATGCTCGTTTAAAGTATAATTCTATAATATTTTTTAAAAAAATTTCTGAATAAAAGATTTATGTTTAAACTTTTATTCAAAAAAAATTAAAAAAAATATTATGAAACTATACTTTGTAGAAGCCTCGAAATGCGTGTGAATAGTGTACGTAAACTTCCCAGCAAGACGGAGGGTGTACTGTTTATCATATATTTGTATTGTTGCATCGTACTAATTTCTATTTATGTATCGTGTTGTCATTATCTATGGACAATGTAACGTGTTCTATTTTTTATTATTATGTAACTGTGTATTTTTTAATTTCAATGAAATACGTAGTATTGGCATTTTAATACCAAATTTCATTTTTTTGGCTTGTATCAAATTAGGATACAGTTATTTTAATACGGTTCAATAATTTTAAATTTAATTTAAGAAAAAACGTGTTTTATAAGCTCTTGAACATGCATTCGTGAACTAGTTTAACAACATTTGGAGTATAATATATTGGAAGGGATATTAGTAAGTTGCTCTGATGTTATGTGATGGCATTTGTGTTTGAAGTTAAGTTGCATTAATAAATAAATAAATACATAAATAACGAATGGGAAGAAACAAGAGAACACATAATTCAAAGGAATCATCGAACATATAATTGTCGGAAAGGTAGTTCAGATTTTGTAATAGGTTGTGTTGCTCCGCTTCTGTAAGCTCTCTCCCGACAACACGAAGTGAATCTTATGCCAGTTGAAACATATAATGATGAATTTTACGTAATAACATTCAGTTATTTTCCCTCCTAAAATGTGCCACAACGTTAATCACTTTTCGCCTAAATTGTGACCAAGTAGGACTTTCCCCGACTTTAGCATACATTATAAGGAATTGAAGAACTGGAACCCTTACACCCATAACAATCAGGTCATCTCTCAACTGATCAGATTCTTCATGTCGATAAGCTCATTCACGACGTACACCGGAAAAGTACTCTTTTCCATCACTAACCCTAAGACTACGATAATCTTCATCTCTTTCTATATGGGCAAGCAATTACGATTTGTTTTTGATAACATTTTAATAATGTTATTAGTCGTTTTGCATATGGCTTAGTATTTTATATAGGAAACGTTGTTGGGTGAATACTTTTAAAAGTATTATTATTGAGAAGCATATGAAAATGTTAAAGATAAGATAAAGTGGATATCGTGCATAATCTCAGTGGAAATAGTAGTTTATGTAAAATAAAGTTATGCAATAAATTACATAGATTACTGTATGATTGGACAAGTCATCTATATTTTTAACATATAACTAATTACATTATTTTCTGATTGGAGTCATATTTATTTTCATGTTTAACATATATGTCGCTATTGAGAAGCATTTGAAATGTTATAGATGATATAATGTTTACATGTAACAAAATTATGCAGAAGAAATAATGTGCAACTCAATGATATCTGATTGGGAAAGGCATGATTATTTTAATATTTAAAATATTGTAAAATGAAGTGGATTATCAAGTCTTTTTATGTTATAAATACAATATGTTATGATCATTGACACAATGTAGTAATCGAAGAATAATGAATTATACTCCTTGTGATATTAACCGAGCAATACGTAGGAAATTGTTTTGTGATGACGATTTTAGGTACTCAATGGATCTGAATGTACGTTACGTATGGAGTTCAGTAATCACGATGCAAAGGGAGTGGGAATGGCGTGTTGGATGTCTCCAAAATTGTATAGGGTAATGTGTTGAAGAAGAAGTATGAAGATCAAAACAACGCGACATACATATGCAGCCAGACACCCCTCAACAGTTGAAAAACAACATTGTTACATGCTAGAGAGGAAGAGAATCGAATAAGGATGCGCCTAAATCGTAAAGAGCTACAAACAGGAAGTATTGAGTATGCTGAAGACGGTGACCTACACAATGCAAGGATGTATCATGATTTCGCTATAGGCCCTGATTCCGTTTTTGATTTTTTATCTAGCTTAATTTAAATATTCTAATAAGATATATATAAAATTTTCTAATTAAAATTTTTAATATCTTAACTTATAAAATTCTAATTATCATAAAAGATAGTATAAATTTTTCTAATTAAAATTTTTATTATCTTAAATTATAAAATCTATTAATCATTTAAGATAGTATAATTTTTTCTAATAAAAATTTTCAGTATCTTAAATTATAAAATTTTAATAAAAATAAAAGATAGTATAAATTTTTCTACTTATATTTTTTTATATCTTCAATTATAAAATTCTAATAATCATTTGAGATAGTATAAATTTTTCTAGTTAAAATTTTTAATATCTTAAATTATAAAATTCTAAAAATCATTTGAGATAGCATAAATTTTTCTAATAAAAAATTTTAATATCTTAAATTATGAAATTGTAATAATCATAAAAGATAGTATAAATTTTTCTAAGTAAAATTTTCTATATCTTCAATTATAAAATTTTAATAATCATTTGAGATAGTATAAATTTTTCTAATTAAAATTTTTAATATCTTAAATAATAAAATTCTAATAATCATTTGAGATAGTATAAAGTTTTCTAATAAAAAATTTCAAAATCTTAAATTATGAAATTGTAATTATTATAAAAGATAATTTATATTTTTATAATTAAATTTTTTTATATCTTCAATTATAAAATTCTAATAATCATTTGAGATATTATAAATTTTTCTAATTAAACTTTTTAATATCTTAAATAATAAAATTCTAATAATCATAAAAGATAGTATAAATTTTCTAATAAAAATTAACAATATCTTAAATGATTAAATTGTTATAATCATAAAAGATAGTATAAATTTTTCTGATTACAATTTTTAATATCTTAAATTATAAAATTCTAATAATCATTTCAGATAGTATAAATGTTTCTAATAAAAAATTTTAATATCATAAAATATGAAATTGTAATAATCATAAAAAAGATTATATAAATTATTTAATTAAAATTTTAATATCTTAAATTAAAAAATTCTAATAATCATTTCAGATATTATAAATTTTTCTAATGATAAATTCTAACAATCATAAAAGATAGTATTATTTTCTAATAATAAGTTTCAATATCCTACATTATAAAATATTAATACTTTAAGATATGTCGTAAACGTATAATTACACACCTTATCTTATCTTTTTGTTGGAGATATAAATTTGAAAACATATTTCAAAACTCTAAATATTTATCAACAACACATCTTATCTTATCTTTTTGTTGGAGATATCTCTCATCTTTATTATTCTTATTTTCTGCATACAACTCAATAGATTTTATGCAGACTTTTCATCAGATTTCCTTCTTATCATATCACTTTCATTTCTCATTAAAGCACCTTGACCCTCCATTGCATTTTTTCATCATAACTACAACCACTTTCTTAACTACAAAGCAACACTCAACACACTTTCGTACTATTGTAATTCAGGGAAATGGATGGTTTGGTGCATGTAAATTTCATTTGGGGTGGAGAAATTGTTCAAGATAATGGCAATATCCATTATTTAATCGATCCTAAAAAGTTACAGTATATTACACCTAGAACCACATATGCCGAGCTCACAAATGTTGTGTACGATCTAATGCAAATCGATCCTCATCTTTGGAATTTAAAGATGGTTTCAAGTATCCTCGCTTAAGAAAATTTAACCTTGTCAAAGATTTCTATCTTGGCGATATCAATTGTGATGGTGATGTCACAGTGATGTTAAGGATTCCTGAAAATATGCTTAATGGATGTGGCGATATTTCATTGTTCATTGAAGCTGAGCATATACATAACGATGACCCCTACTCGTTTTAAAAAAATTGGGGGCCATAACCTGCGCAGACACAACTTGAAGCAGAAAATTAGGGAAGTCAGTACCCTGCAATGGAGGGGGAGTAGTCAGCAGCGTGCATATGAAGAGGAGTTTACTCAACAAAGCTATGGAAGGGGGATCTACTCAACAAGGTGGATATGGAAGGGAGTTTAGCCAAGAAGGTGGAGGATATGAGGGGGGTTTCAACCAATAAGGTGACTATAGAAGGGAGTTTACTTCAAATTATGGAGGCTATGAAGGTGGTTTCGGTGCACAAGGTCAGTATGGAAGGGAGTTTACTCAAAATTATAGACCGTATGAAGGTGGTTCCAGTCAACAAGGTGGAAGTGGTAATTATGATATGAATATCTCTACAGCGAGTAATATAGCAACAACAAGTGTGGGTAAGCAGTTAGCCCTTACTGAACCTGATTTTGAAGGGTAGGAGGCAGAAGAAGATCATGAATCTAGTGATGACCTTTTTGAGCCATATGATGAAGATGAAGATTCAGAGAGCGAGGATGATGACTAGGGTAGTTGTCCCTCATCATCAGGTTGCTAGGGTGCCATGGTTTGTCACCGAGGAATACACAGTTCCTACGGTGGATAATCGTAACGACATGTATCTTGATTGGGAAGAAGATCATGCGGACCTATATTGTAAAAATTTATTTCATAACAAAGACAGCCTCATTAATGCAATAGGGAAGGTTCATATAGCGACTGATAAGAACTATATTGTGACAAAAAGTAATAAGTCTAAGTTAGTTGTAAAGTGCACCGAGACGGGTTGTAATTGGAGGTCAACGGCTTCGAAAAAGAAGACGTATGGATATTTCGAGATAACAGTTATTAAAAATGAACATGTTTTCATGGTTAATCAGCCATTGTAGGATCACATGAAATTATCTGCAAGAATGATTTCGAAGCTTGTCAAACCAATTGTAAGTGAATTTATTGCACAGTTCAATACAAATGTTAGTTATAAATTTTTAAATATGTTATTTCTATTCTTTACGGGATTATTTTAGATGTATTTCATGATTGACTATCACAGGTGATAGAGACTCCTGAAATAGCAATCAAAATGATTTTTCCACTTGTCATCAACGAATACAACAACAAAGTAAATTACAACAAAGCATGAAGAGGGAATCAAATAACCATTGAAGAACTATATGGCAGCTGGGCTATAACGTATGAAAGTCTTCCAATGTTCTTCGCAGTAATCTTAACGGCTAATCTTGGAGCTGCTATTGAGATTGATGTTGTTCCTCATTCTGAAGAACGGGGTACGTCTATTTGTAAGCGTATATTTTGGTGTCTCAAAGCAATGATTGATGAGTGGAAACATGCATGACTAGTCATTTCAATTAATGAAAAATTTTTGAAGGGAAAATATAGATGGAAGATACTTGTTGCTATGGGTGTCGATTCAAACAACCACCCTTCTCCTCTTTGCTATGCCTTGGTAGATGAGGAGACGTATTAGAATTGGTCTTGATTTTTGAAACTTTTGTGAATACATGTGTGTCAACAAAGAGTCACGTATGTATAATTTCATACCGTGGAACAAACATTATCTCTGCAATGAGAGATCTCCATAATGGATTCATTGAGCCATTAAGCATTTATATATTTTGCCTCTTCCATATCAGAAGCAACTTCAGTTCGAAGTTTTTCGACGGCGAATTATGAAAGTTGATGTGGAAAGCTGGAAGTACCACACAATTATAAAGAGTATTGGTGAGATATCCCCTCCGGCTATGGAATATCTTCGCAGAATACCGTCCGAAAAGTGGACATTGTGTTACGAAACAAATGGTTATCGTTACGGTCAAACTACCACATACATCATGGAAGGTTTCAATGGCAACATATGACGGGCTCGTTTCCTTCCATTTACAATAATGATGGTGTATCTATTCTATAAGGCTGTACGAATTCTGGAAACACGTTGAAATATTATTAAGGATAGAATGCAAAGAGGGGGAAATTGTGTTCACGTGCATCAGCTATGCTTTTTAAGATTGAAACCAAGGCTACCGCACACATGGTCACAACTTATAGCCGTATACAAGCGATGTTCAGTGTACGTACGCACCAGTACATGTTCAAAGGTGGGGTAAAGGAGGGAATACATGCAAGTTGTTAAGCTAAAAGAGAGTAGTTGCACGTGCGAAAAATGGGCAACACATCATATGCCTTGTTCTCATGCAGTTGCAGGATGTATCAAAAATAGTATTCAGTAGAAGCATCTCATTGAACCTTTCCACTACAACCCAGAACAACAGAATTTGTATATGCCATTAATATATCCACTACAACCAATTGAATATTGGAACTATTAATTACCCCTAAAATGGCAGACTTATGCTAAGTGGTGGTCGATGAGTCCCTAAAGAGGAAGAAGAAAAAATGTGGTAAAAAGGGGAAATCTGTGAGAATAAGAATGGAGATGGATGCTTCACATTCGGCCAAGAAATGCAGCGTCTTTCATCAAAAAGATCACACAAAGTGGAGTAAGAAATGTTCATTATGACAAGCTGCACAAATCTAATCTTGTAATTTTCACTATCATTGTAATTTAATTTTCACGTCAATTAATAAGTTACAAGCACACAAAAGTACATTACGAAGTCTTAAATTAATGCAAATTTAATTTTAAACACTCTTACAATAACATAACATCAAAACAACATACTAACATCTCTTCCAACATATTATGATATTGCACTACACAACACATCTCATATAAAATAGCTAAACTATTTGAGTACCCACCATGAATCATGGACCAATCATATTTCACATGATCTCGTCTACTAGTGGTTTCAAATTGATAATCTAGATTCTCATTATGGATAATCTAAATCGACAAGAAATTAAATGAATTTATTATTTAAGAGAATACAATATTCTTAACTTTTACAAAATGTAACAAATAAAGTTGACTTATCAACTTTTACAAAGTAAAGTCGACTTGTCAAATTATTTTACAAAGTTCACATCCCGTTATAGAGGACTGTCACGCAGCATGACTATAGCCCACTATTTTGATATTCTTATACAATATGTTAGATATATTTGAAAAGTCATGTCTAATATGCAAAATTGGTGACAAGTCACTCAGCCTTCTTCAAGGTCTACATCTAGTCACTAAACTCTCAGTCACTATCACTGCGAGTGAGGTCACGCACCCTCCTCATCGCTCCTGCAATCATCATCTCTGCATCCACTACCGGGATGTATCCTCCCACTGCTGTCATCCTCATCTGAACCCTGGTACGGAGCTCGATCCCATCGATCTCTTTGCGGGCTATGGCTGGGGAAGCAGTTCTGAAATCTCCTGGGTATCCTAGTCGGGTGGCTCTCTCAGCTGTCAGTGCCTGGCGTAACTCAGCAATGCGAGCAGATGCCGCAGTGATCTCAGCGTTAAGTTGACCCCCTACCCAGTCGTGTACGGCTATATGCATGGTCACCGGTGGTGGTAGAGGTGAATCTGGGTTGCTAGAGGATATGTCATGGACCTCATGGAACTGGGCGCATATCGCCTCCACATCATCGTCATCAATATATGACATAGGGCTCTGGATCCCTGGGGGTTGTGTAGGAGAGCGAATAGCCTGGTGTGGGTACATCTCTACATCTCTCCATACTACACTATTAGCTACGGGGGTAGGAAGCTCAGTCTCCTCCTCTAGGACATCCTCAGTAGGGTCATCGTCTGAATCATCAATGGGTGGGCTCTCTGGCTCGGGAATAGGGTCACGCTCAGGAATCATGACATCATCAACAGGTTCAACCTCCCTCCTAGGCTCCACTGGTACTTGACACAATAGGCAAGGTATTACTAACTTAGAATTGGAATTCCCTTGAGGGTAAAACAGTCAAGACTACCCGTGTAGCCTGACGATGAACTCGACTTAAGCTCAACTTGATTGTTTTATTATTCTTAGGTCTACGTATTTTATATCCTATCGTTTCCAAGATTTGATAACCTAGTAGCACCCCAAAACCCGGGGTTAGGAGTCTCGGAAGCCACGCCATCTAAACTCACACAACTCACACTACAATATGTAAATACTCACGCTTCACGACCCCACACTTATCACATACACATTTATTACACACACACTTACAGGTTAAGTACTGATTTGTCCTGTTTAAGTAAGATCTGAAAACTAAACATAAATCACATTAGTCATGACATTATCAAATATATCTAACAATCTCCCTCAACTTGTAAATTAGTATAATATACAAGTTAACAGATATTTGATGATGTCAAAAACATTAAGTACAAATGCATGAGAATTTGACTAGATAACTACAACTTATAGTCCTTAAAGCTTTACCAACTTTAACTTCTGATAACAACTTCAGTCTGTATTCATATCAGAATTTGAGCAGTTGTAGATCTTGACTTGGCTTCATCTTCTGATTTCTCTGATGTCAAGAGTTGTTCTGAGATAGTTCTTTAACAAACATCTCTCAGCATATCTGAGTTCATCAATCATCCTCCTTTTAGCATCTTTAAGTTCTGCAGATCAAATACGCCCTAAGATCATTAATTTTAGCTTTCTTTATATCCTGATCCAGTCTGATCAAATACGCCTTGTCAGACTCAAGATTGAATTCCACATCCCTGTAACCCAGAAAAGTAGTTATAATCTTAGTAGAGTTGGGCTTCATCTCAACAATATCACCCTTGTGATCTTTGTACTTTGGAAAATATGTGCTGCCAGACTTAACAGAATAAAGCCTTTTCTGTCTCTGAATCTGATTCTTCAAATAGTTTGCAGCACTTTCTGTTATTTTGTCATTCACTTGAAGTAAGAATAATACATGTTCCAATTCTTCATAATACTTCAGTGGAATGGCATTTTCCCTTATATGATAAACCCTACTATAACACCCTCCAAATCCGGGGTATAGATTTGGGGCATTATTAACAACAATAACCAACTAAACCTGCACAAGCGGAATATAAATATAATAATTACCCCGAACTATCACTACTCAGGATCTTTTAAGGTCTAAGTTAAAAACAAGAACCACATACTACACTTTATTATAAACCCAACTAAATAAAACTTGTATCAAGAACTCTCTTTGTTACAAAACTTTATTCTATCTACAATCTCACTACACATCTTTTATTCAAACTACACAAGACTTTTATTCAACCTAACATTACTACTTATTTTGCTACACCTGATCTGGCAATTTAAAGCTCTCTTCGAGAATAGGAAGGAACACTCTTGGTATAAGAGGGTCCTGCTGCTTGACTCGCTTCTTAACTATGCGGGTCCTGATGGGTTTCATTCTCTACCTTAACTGTAAAATAATATGAATAACAATAAAGAGGGATGAGCCAAAATTGCTCAACAAGCCTGCAACAATATATATAGTATAAAGAAAGAGAAATGAGTGAACCAATAAGCTGCTGGTTGGAACAACCATCTGAATCTGTATAGGATAGTAATTTGCCAATGCCGGCGAGTACCAAATAAACAAGACTGGAAACAAGAACCAATATATGCACTATAACCTGCTGATCAGTTAGAATATAGTGCGGATCTATACCCAACTGTATAGACCCAACCAACATAAGGAGTACTCAGGCAACTATGGCCTATTAAATAATGGTTTGGGTAAAACCCAGCCCGTATAGTAACCATCCAGTCCAAGGCTTAGCATCCGGAATAATCAGAATGCTATTGATATATCCCAATACCAGGATATACCAGAGTATATGTAACAAGGGTAAAGGAATTGAAATATGAACAGGGAATTCAATAAATTGGGTGAATCAAGAATTGAAATGAAATTGGAAATAAGCAATAATAATTGGATAACAGTGTATATGAATAATGATTATCAAAGAGAACTGATACGATAGAAAAGAAATATAAATCACTATTCTGAATTTAGAATAGGGGAAAAACTTGTCTTGCGCGTACTTAACCTGGTTTAACTCGCCGCCTTCTAACCCTAGCTTGCTCTGCCTTGCTAACATTGAACAAATCATGGAAAGATAGGCGTTTAGATAACTTACTATATACGTGTATCTTGAATTGATAACACGCAACCTTATCGGTCTACCCATGCGTTTCTATCTGACTCGCATATATACACATACATTTATATAGCACATCTATTCACATAATCACGTAAAGCACGTAGCACATAAAGCACATAATCAATTTCTAGACTTATAATTATCTTTAGAATCAATTCTGGACTCATATCTGCATTACTAGTCTTATATGATTTTATTATAATTTTTCAGGATTTATTCGGCTCAATTATACCCCTACTAGGACCTACGAACTGTCAATTATCACCAAACCACTCTCTTTTCCGAAGAAATTATAACTTACAACTATTTTTATTGGATTCGTCTCATTTTTTTGAGTCTAGGGGTCTTCGTTTCGCTCAAATCGGACTAACGGTTGAATTATTATGAATTAAACAAGATTTAAGTAATTAATAATTAATTATAAATAATTAATTATAATTAAACAATCCTTAATTATATTTTTAAATAATTAATTAATAATTATTATATTTTAAAATAATTAATCCCTAATTATTCGGAATTATTATTATTTATTACAAATTATTATTACTTATTCGATCAGATCGATTATTTACAAATAATCAATCGATTTAATTAACCGATACGCTATTTATCGAATAACTACGAATTACTCGAATTATAACCCAACTTAACGATTAATCACTCGTATAACTAGGAGCTACTCGCAATTCCCACATAATTATCGAACTATTCTATTATTATTGCTACTCGTACGATTCGCTAAACAGATAATTACCGATAACTAGTTATACGATACGAATAATTACCACAATATTATTCGAATAACTAACGCTCAAATAATAATTCTAATTATCAAATCATTATTCGCATTATTAACTAATTATTAGATTATTAATCATATTACTTAATTATTTCTAATCTTTATTTATTAATTAATTACCTAATTATTAATTAATTACCCAATTATTAACTAATTAGATAATTAATAAATAATTAGATAAATAATTAAATAATTAATTAAATAAATAAATTCTAATTTATAATTTAATAAAATAATTCAGAAATTATTAATACTATTTTTCAGAATTAAAAACTAATTTTTTTAATTAATTTTTAGAATTATTAAAAACTGATTTTTAATTACTAAAATATAAATAAATAAATAATTTAATCAGAAACACAAAAATAGGAACAAGGGTTGGACTTTTAGGATCAAACCCGGGTCGTTTCCGGGTTGCAAACCGGGTCGTCCCCAACCCAATTGGGTCGGGAAGAACACCGCCCTGCACCTAGAATCCGACACTGGCGGAAATTTCTGGCGAACCAAACGAAGGGCAATCAACACGATTCCAGGCTCATTCGGCTGCGTTTTTGTTCGATAATCAAGCCCAGCTTCTCCCCTCGTCCACCTCCGTCTTCGTTTCGACGTCCCGACGCCGCAACCACAAGAACAGCAACCATCGACGGCGGTTCTCCGGCGATACCAAAAACAACACCAACATACTCAAACCCGGTGTCAATCGACTCCATAATCGACGATCTAAACGCTCGTGGTAACGAAATCATCAAACAACTACCAGAAAATCAAACCCGAATTCAAGAATTAAACCCGAAAATACAAATCAAAAATCAAGAAATCAAACAACAAAAATGGTTACATAATTATAAACTACGAATCACCAGCTTCAATTTGACTATTTACATGAACGATTTGGACTCCGGAATCACCCTCAAATTCGCGATTGATTCTGCTGCTGTTCTTCACAAAACCCTAACCCTAATTTCCTATTCTGATTTTCTTTTTATTTTCTGATTTTTAAGTATAATTAACTGATTTAATTAATAATAATTCAGGTATTTATATTTATGAAAATAATACCCCTAAGTAAAATTAAGGGTCTAATTACACTCCGAATAAAAATATTTGGCCCCAATTTTTATAATTTTTGGGTATAAATATTGAATTTTTAAGTATCCAATAAATACAAAATAAATGCTAAAAATTCCCAAAAATTGTGAATATTACAAAAATACAAAGAAAAATGATATATGATAATTTCATGATCATATAAAAATAAAAATGTAATTTTTGTGGGGTTTTTGGTACCCGAAGGGGTCCGGAAAAGTCGTTTTTCGCGAAAAAGGTCAATTTGTAAAACGTCTAGGGGTTCAGAATAGCGATATGGTATAGGGCATTTTTAATAAAATAGAGCCAATGATTTTGTTTGAAATATGGGCTTTTAAAACATAGTTTTGAGCTGTACAAGTTTTAATATAACATATATAACTGATGATAAAACGCTCAATAAATATCCAAAATACGTTTGGATCAAAACAACCAACACATAACACATAGCAGTTAGGGTTTAACGACTTAACATATTTAATCACATAATAATACACATAATTTAGCATTATTATAATATAATACAAGCGTAATTCCTCGGTCGTTACATTCTCCCCCCTTAACAGGATTCTGTCCTCAGAATCACACTATGCAAATAACTGAGGATACTTTTCTAACATTTCACTCTCAAGCTCCCAGGTTGATTCTTCAACCACTGGGTTTCTCCACAAGACTCTTACTAATGACACAGACTTATTTCTTAATACCCTCTCTTGCCGATCTAAAATCCTTATCGGCTGCTCTATATATGACAAATCTGCCTGAAGTTCTACTGGTTCATATTCTATTATAAGCCTTGTATCAGGATTGTACTTCTTAAGCATAGATACATGAAATACGTTGTGAATGTGCTGCATATGGGGTGGTAGAGCTAACTCGTACGCAACCTTCCCAATTTTCTTCAAAATTTCAAATGGTCCAACGTATCGTGGCTTCAATTTCCCTTTATTGCCAAATCTGGTCAATCCTTTCCATGGAGATATTTTGAGCAATACGTGTTCTCCTTCCTGATATTCCATATCCTTCCTTATTTGGTCTGCATATCTGCTTTGCCTGTTTTGCGCTGTCTCGATTCATTTTCGAATAAGTTCAATCTTTTCTTTTGTCTGCCGAATTAATTCTGGACCCAAAATCTTGCGTTCTCCAACTTCATCCCAATGCACTGGTGATCTGCATTTCCTCCCATACAATGCTTCATACGGTGGCATTCCAATACTGGCGTGATAGCTGTTATTATAAGAAAATTCCACTAGGGGTAAATGTTCATCCCAACTACCTTCAAAATCGATCGCATAAACTCGTAGCATGTCTTCAATCGTTTAAATTGTCCTTTCACTTTGACCGTCAGTTTGCGGATGATAGGCTGTACTCATATTCAACTTCGTTCCTAGACATTCTTGGAATTGTCTCCAAAATCTTGAATTGAAACGAGGATCTCGATCCGATACAATCGATACTGGTACTCCATGACGCATCACAATTTCTTTAAGATATAAGTTCACTAACTTGTCCAATGAAAACCTCTCGTTAATTGGAAGAAAATGTGCTGATTTTGTCAATCGATCAACAATAACCCAAATTGCATCGTGATTTGCTTTCGTCCTTGGAAGTCCCACTACGAAATCCATCGCTAGATGTTCCCATTTCCATTCTGAAATGTCTAATGGTTGCAATAACCCACTCGGATGTTGATGTTCTGCTTTAAATCGCTGGCACGTGTAGCATTTACTCACCCATTCTGCTATCTCCTTCTTCATATTCGGCCACCAAAAGTTTTCCTTCAAATCGCGATACATTTTCGTGCTTCCTGGATGAATGGAATACTTCAAATTGTGCGCATCTCGCATAATCTCTTCTTTTAATTCTACCACATTAGATATCCAGATTCTTGACGCAAAATGTAAAATTCCTTCATTATCTTTCTGAGTTGTAATCTCCTCTCCCGTTAAGTTGTCGTCTTGACTCATCACTTTATCTTGACAATGGCGAATCTTTTCTAGCAACCCTGGTTGAAAAGTCATAGCGTAGATAGTTCCTGCAGATTCATGGGGAATACGAATCTCAATTTCCAATTTGTCGAATTCTTTAATCAATTCTTCACATGAAGTTAACCGATTCAATCTTTCTTTTCTACTGAACGCATCTGCTACAACATTTGCTTTTCCTGGATGATAACTGATTGTAACATTATAATCTTTAATCAATTCCAGCCATCGACGTTGTCGCATGTTCAGTTCCTTTTGCGTGAAGATATACTTCAGACTTTTATGATCCGTGTAGATTTCACATTTTTCACCGTACAGATAATGTCTCCAAAGCTTCAATGCAAATACAATTGCTGCCAATTCTAGATCATGCATAGGATATTTCTGCTCATGAGGTTTAAGTTGTCTCGAAGCATATGCAATGACGTTACCATGTTGCATCAACACACATCCTAGCCCGCGATACGAAGCGTCACTGTAAATAACAAAATTTCCTTGCTCGTCTGGCAGTACTAATACTGGTGCAGTCACCAACCGATTCTTCAACTCTTGAAAACTTTCTTCACACTTACTATTCCATTCAAACTTTTCACTTTTTCGAGTTAACTTGATCAACGGTGTTGCTATCTTCGCAAAATCTTTGACAAATCTTCGATAATATCCTGCCAATCCTAAGAAACTTCGAACCTCTGTCGGCGTCCTTAGTCTTTCCCAATTCAACACAGCTTCAATCTTTGCTGGATCAACTTGAATGCCTTCTCTACTGATGATATGCCCTAGAAACTGCACTTCTTTCAACCAAAATTCACATTTTGAAAATTTTGCGTAAAGCTGCTCCTTTCGTAATATCTCCAATGTCGTTCTTAAATGCGCTGCATATTCTTCTTCTGTCTTTGAGTAGATCAAGATGTCATCAATAAATACAATGATAAACTTATCCAGATAATTCTTGAATACTCGATTCATCAAATCCATAAACGCTGCAGGTGCATTTGTCAATCCAAAAGCCATCACAAGAAATTCGTAATGTCCGTACCTCGTTCTGAACACTGTCTTAGGAATATCTTCGGCCTTGATCTTTAACTGATGATAGCCTGATCGTAAGTCGATTTTCGAAAACCATGCTGCTCCTTTTAGTTGATCAAATAAATCATCGATGCGAGGTAAAGGATATTTATTCTTGATAGTTAACTTGTTCAGCTCACGATAATCAATACACAGTCGCATACTACCATCCTTCCTTTTCACGAACAATACTGGCGCACCGCATGGGGATACACTTGGCCTTATTATTCCTTTGTCGAGAAGTTCTTGCAACTGCTTTGCTAATTCCCTCATTTCAACAGGTGCCATTTGATATGGAGCTTTCGAAATTGGTTCAGTCCCTGGCATCAAGTCAATAGTGAACTCGATTTCTCGATCTGGTGGAAGTCCTGGTAGTTCGTCTGGAAAAACATCAAGAAACTCACAAACTACAGGAATATCTTCAATTTTCAGATTTCCCTTATCAGCATCCCGTACATAGGCTAAGTAAGCTTGACATCCTTGGCGTAACAATCTTCTCGTCTGCATTATTGATAGAAATTTCTGCTTTTGTTTCTCACCTTTAAATATTACCGTTTCATTTTCTTCAGTTTGCAATTTCACTCTCTTATTTGCACAATCAATCTGAGCATTATTATTAGATAGCCAATCCATTCCTAGAATAACATCAAACTGCCCTAACCTAAAAGGTATTAAATCAACTGAAAAATGACATCTCCCTATCTCAATATCACAACTCGGGCATACTCTATCTACTGCAACCTGATCATCATTTCCTAATTTTATGACTAACACTTCATCTAACCACTGGATCTCACAATCTATCTTAGAGATAAAATCTTCAGAAATAAAAGATCTAGTAGCTCCTGAATCAATCAATACTAAAGCATTTACGGAATTTACAGGGAGTGTACCTGCAACCACATTCGGACTCTGTACCGCTTCCTTCATTGACATATTGAAAGTCCTTGCTCTGGGCTGATTTTGTTGTGGTAGTGGAGGTGGAGGTAATGCTAAAACTCTTGGAATACTAGCGGCCATTGTAATTCCTCTGCAGTCTCTGGCGATATGTCCTTTTCTCCCACATTGGAAACAAGTAACTTCTGCTTTTCCCATTGGACATTCTCCAGAATAGTGTCCCTTTTGCTTGCACTTAAAACACGTAACATTTGGCTTGTTGCAAATCCCCGTATGCTTTTTACCACACGTTCTGCAATCAGGTATAGGTGGTCGAATAAGCCTTTGCTGAGTTGGGGCAGGAAGTTGATTACCCATCCTCTGGTTGTTTTGTTCCGGTCTCCTAAAATTAACTTTTACTCGAGCTGGAAATCCCGGCCTTTTGTTGAAACGATTCTGAAAATTTCCTGGTCCTTTCTCTTTCTGAGCTGCTTCACTTTCACCTTCAATAATCATAGCCTTCTGAACAACAGCCGTATAAGTTGTCAGTTCAAACACAGCTACCCTGCTATGAATCCATGGTTTCAGTCATTGCTGGAATCTCTTGGCCCACTTCTCGTCCGTATCTACTTGTTCTGGAACAAATCTTACCAATTCAGTGAACTTGATCTCATAATCCGCAACCGATAAGTTGTCTTGCTTCAGCTCCAGGAATTTGATCTCCATCTGGTTCTTCATAAAACGAGGAAAATATTTCTCCAAGAAAAGATCAGTGAATCTATCCCAGGTCACCACACCTTCTTCTTCCAAAGCTTTCTTCGATTCCCACCAGTAATTAGCTTCACCTTTCAGAAAGTAGCTAGCGAAATCCGTCTTCTGTTCTTTCTCAACCTTTACCAACGAAAAAGCCTTTTCCATCTCTTTCAGCCAAGCTCTCGCTTTTGTAGGATCCGTGGAACCCATAAATTCCGGAGGCTTCACTGACTGAAATTGCTTAAAAGTGACCGTAGGTGCTACTGGTTGTACTTGATGTCCTGGATGAGCGGCTTGCTGTAACATCTGTTGCTGGAACTACTGTTGTTGCTGCTGCATTTGTTGTTGCATCATCAACATCTGCTGTTGCATGAGATTAAACATCTGATCTATCTGGTTCTTATTGTTTTGGCCCTCGGTGTTTCCATTTGATGAGTCGGGTTGTGCTTTTCTTTTAGGTGCCATCTTTCTGGTAAATAAACAATGGGTCTTCTTTAATAACAGTATACTAAACATATATTAAAACAATCGATTTGGGAAAATAAAACAGTTTATTAAATAACTGAATAAATAAAACAGTATGATGTGTTTTTTTTTAATTTTATTTTTTTTAAAACATAAGGGTACAACATGATCGTAAATAAAACAACATTTGTAAATATGCAATGGTACTGAAATAAATGTAAATGCTTAAATAACTGGAAATAAAATAAAGAAAACGTGCAAAAGATCATCTCATATATATATATATAGGTAGAACACCAGCTGCAGGTGTTAGTGCTTGATACAAAAACCTATGATATAACAGTCATACTGCTACTACCATCAGTCAAAGTCAGTAAAGTCAGCAACTATACTCATACAAACTAGTCATACAGTACTATGTTGCCTCTATCTACAAAATATACATAATACCACACTCATCGATCTGCTAGTCTCAAAATCCTGGTGGCACGTGGCTCAACTCCTCCTGCAATGCCTCTAGCACTGCCTCGGTAAGTCCTAATGCTCTGCGATATGCTGTCTCCACACTAAGATCCTGCTGTCTCAAATCAGTAAGCTGCTGAGAACTAATCCGGTGGATCTGATGTAGTCTCTCTCTCAGTATATAATCTGGTCGTAATGCTCTGACAGGACCATCTGCCTGCGTCTCATACAATCCAAGGATCTCTCTACACTGGTTCTGCCATCTAATCCTCTCCTCCCTCTCCGCCTGAAAGCGCTGGTAAGTCACTGTATGATGCTCACGAAGATCAGTGCTGGAACCTCGAGAAGGTAATGGTCCATCTACCACGATCTCATCCATAAACTCTGGCTGAGGAAACTGATAAACTTCTGGAACAGGTGCATAAATGGCTAATGGGGCAGGGAATAAGACAGGCTGCTCCATAGGTGCATACACTGGCGGCTCTGCCTCTGACTCCATCTGTGGCATCTCTGGAATCTCGACTGGTGGCATAGGAATATGAGGCTCTAAATCCTCCCACTGCGGAAGATCAACCATGTCAGGAATATCGAATATCGAAAACTCTAAAGGTGGAAAATCTGGTATCTCTGGCTCAAAATATGGAAAATAATCTACAAAACCTGGTACCTCTGGGGGAAGTGGTATCTCTGGTGCTGGCTCATGTGGCAATGGTGGAGGTAGTGGCAATGGAGGTAAGATCTGCTCTGACACTGGGGCTAATACCGGTGCATCCACTGGATCTGTCTCGGTCCTCTCCGTAGACGATGATAAAGAAGCCATCTAATATACATAAAAATAATAACACAAAAACAATCAAATCACAATTCCTAAAACTCATAACTTCTAATCACATAAACAAACAATCTTAACACTCTTACTTCTATCCTATCTCATTTTCCTATCTTATCTTAGCCCTAACGTTCTTGTTTTCAAAGGTCAAACCTAAGCTCTGATGCTAACTATAACACCCTCCAAATCCGGGGTATAGATTTGGGGCATTATTAACAACAATAACCAACTAAACCTGCACAAGCGGAATATAAATACAATAATTACCCCGAACTATCACTACTCAGGATCTTTTAAGGTCTGAGTTGAAAACAAGAACCACATACTACACTTTATTACAAACCCAACTAAATAAAACCTGTCTCAAGAACTCTCTTTGTTACAAAACTTTATTTTATCTACAATCTCACTACACATCTTTTATTCAAACTACACAAGACTTTTATTCAACCCAACATTACTACTTATTCTGCTACACCTGATCTTGCAATTCAAAGCTCTCTTCGGGAATAGAAAGGAACACTCTTGGTATAAGAGGGTCCTACTGCTTGACTCGCTTCTTGACTATGCGAGTCCTGATGGGTTTTATTCTCTACCTTAACTGTAAAACAATAGAAATAACAATAAAAAGGGATGAGCCAAAATTGCTCAACAAGCCTGCAACAATATATATAGTATAAAGAAAGAGAAATGAGTGAACCAATAAACTGCTGGTTGGAACAACCATCTGAATCTGTATAGGATAGTAATTTGCCAATGCTGGCGAGTACCAAATGAACAAGACTGGAAACAAGAACCAACATATGCACTATAACCTGCTGATCAGTTAGAATATAGTGCGGTCTGTACCCAACTGCATAGACCCAACCAACATAAGGAGTACTCAGGCAACTATGGCCTATTAAATAATGGTCTGGGTAAAACCCGGCCTGTATAGTAACCATCCAGTCCAAGGCTTAGCATCCGGAACAATCGGAATGCTATTGATATATCCCAACACCAGGATATACCAGAGTATATGTAACAAGGGTAAAGGAATTGAAATATGAACATGGAATTTAATAAATTGGGTGAATCAAGAATTGAAATGAAATTGGAAATAAGCAATAATAATTGGATAACAGTGTATATGAACAATGATTATCAAAAAGAATTGATACGATAGAAAAGAAATATAAATCACTATTCTGAATTTAGAATAGGGGAAAAACTTGCCTTGCGCGTACTTAACCTGGTTTAACTCACCGCCTTCTGACCCTAGCTTGCTCTGCCTTGCTAACACTGAACAAATCATGGAAAGATAGGCGTTTAGATAACTTACTATATACGTGTATCTTGAATTAATAACACGCAACCTTATCGGTCTACCCATGCGTTTCTATCTGACTCGCATATATACACATACATTTATATAGCACATCTATTCACATAATCACGTAAAGCACGTAGCACATAAAGCACATAATCAATTTCTAGACTTATAATTATCTTTAGAATCAATTCTGGACTCATATATGCATTACTAGTCTTATATGATTTTATTATAATTTTTCAGGATTTATTCGGCTCAATTATACCCCTACTAGGACCTACGAACTATCAATTATCACCAAACCACTCTCTTTTCGGAAGAAATTATAACTTACAACTATTTTTATTGGATTCGTCTCATTTTTCTGAGTCTAGGGGTCTTCGTTTCGCTCAAATCGGACTAACGGTTGAATTATTATGAATTAAACAAGATTTAATTAATTAATAATTAATTATAAATAATTAATTATAATTAAACAATTCTTAATTATATTTTTTAAATAATTAATTAATAATTATTATATTTTAAAATAATTAATCCCTAATTATTAGGAATTATTATTATTTATTACAAATTATTATTACTTATTCGATCATATCGATTATTTACAAATAATCAATCGATTTAATTAACCGATACGCTATTTATCGAATAACTACGAATTACTCGAATTATAACCCAACTTAACGATTAATCACTCGTATAACTACGAGCTACTCGCAATTCCCACATAATTATCGAACTATTCTATTATTATTGCTACTCGTACGATTCGCTAAACAGATAATTACCGATAACTAGTTATACGATACGAATAATTACCACAATATTATTCGAATAACTAACGCTCGAATAATAATTCTAATTATCGAATCATTATTCGCATTATTAACTAATTATTAGATTATTAATCATATTACTTAATTATTTCTAATCTTTATTTATTAATTAATTACCTAATTATTAATTAATTACCCAATTATTAATTAATTAGATAATTAATAAATAATTAGATAAATAATTAAATAATTAATTAAATAAATAAATTCGAATTTATAATTTAATAAAATAATTCAGAAATTATTAATACTATTTTTCAGAATTAAAAACTAATTTTTTTAATTAATTTTTAGAATTATTAAAAACTGATTTTTAATTACTAAAATATAAATAAATAAATAATTTAATCAGAAACACAAAAACAGGAACAGGGGTTGGACTTTTAAGATCAAACCCGGATCGTTTCTGGGTTGCAAACCGGGTCGTCCCCAACCCAATCGGGTCGGGAAGAACACCGCCCTGCACCCAGAATCCGACACCGGCGGAAATTTCCGGCGAACCAAACGAAGGGCAACCAACACGATTCCAGGCTCGTTCGGCTGCGTTTTTGTTCGATAATCAAGCTCAGCTTATCCCCTCGTCCACCTCCTTCTTCGTTTCGACTTCCCGACGCCGCAACCACAAGAACAGCCGCCATCGACGGCGGTTCTCCGGCGATACCAAAAACAACACCAACAGACTCAAACCCGGTGTCAATCGACTCCATAATCGACGATCAAAACGCTCGTGGTAACGAAATCATCAAACAACTACCAGAAAATCAAACCTGAATTCAAGAATTAAACCCGAAAATACAAATCAAAAATCAAGAAATCAAACAACAAAAACGGTTACATAATCATAAACTACGAATCACCAGCTTCAATTTGACTACTTACATGAACGATTTGGACTCCGGAATCACCCTCAAATTCGCGATTGATTCTGCTGCTGTTCTTCACAAAACCCTAACCCTAATTCCCTTTCTGATTTTCTTTTTATTTTCTGATTTTTAAGTATAATTAACTGATTTAATTAATAATAATTCAGGTATTTATATTTATGAAAATAATACCCCTAAGTAAAATTAAGGGTCTAATTACACTCCTAATAAAAATATTTGGCCCCAATTTTTATAATTTTTGGGTATTAATATTGAATTTTTAAATATCCAATAAATACAAAATAAATGCTAAAAATTCCCAAAAATTGTGAATATTACAAAAATACAAAGAAAAATGATATATGATAATTTCATGATCATATAAAAATAAAAATGTAATTTTTGTGGGGTTTTTGGTACCCGAAGGGGTCCGGCAAAGTCGTTTTTCGCGAAAAAGGTCAATTTGTAAAACGTCTAGGGGTTCAGAATAGCGATATGGTATAAGGCATTTTTAATAAAATAGAGCCAATGATTTTGTTTGAAATATGGGCTTTTAAAACATAGTTTTGAGCTGTACAGGTTTTAATATAACATATATAACTCACGATAAAACGCTCAATAAATATCCAAAACACGTTTGGATCAAAACAACCAACACATAACACATAGCAGTTAGGGTTTAATGACTTAACACATTTAATCTCATAATAATACACATAATTTAGCATTATTATAATATAATACAAGCGTAATTCCTCGGTCGTTACACCTACCATCTGTCATGAAGTACAACAAGATGTGTTCTTTCAAGTAGGTATGGTAAACCATCTGTACAGATTCTAGTTGATTCAATCTTTCAGGAGTTGCTCCAATACCTGGTGCACTTAAGGAAGTTGGATCACTGGTTGTGTTCTGTATTCTTCTTTCATCAGCACTTCCCAATCCAGTTTTATCTCTTGCTTCCTTTCCAATAACCACTCTTGCTTCAAAACCACTTGCAGCAATCTTCAAAGGTTGGGTCTGTTTGGCTTTGGTGAATCCTGGTATGAGTATCTTTGAAGGTTTAACATGAGCAATGTCAGAGGTTTCCTTTGATTTCTCTTCTGATATCAAGTTAACTTGAGCTATGTCAGAGGTTACTTGCTTCTTTGAAATATCAGAACTAACTCTATCTTTACCCTGAACAACTTAAGCCATGTCAGAGGTTGTCTTAGAAATTTCTCTTGAAGTCAGAGCAAGATCATCATCTTCAACAGTAATTTCTTCATCCACAGGAGGCACATAAACCTTGATAGGTTCACCAATTTTCTCTTTGCCCTTAGACCTTGGATCTATCTGCAATTGTGATTTAGCCTTGGTTGCTTCAGGATTTGTTCTTTCTTTTATCAAAATGCCTTTAACTTTTGGAAGTTTCTTTTTACCAACAGAAGCTTCAGATTTAGATTTGACTTTTTCTGACTTAAGTCTAGCTTCTTCTTCCATCATACTTCCAGTAGCAGAAGTAATTCTTTTTCCAGCATCAGAACTTGTCATGTGACTTGTAATTTCAGCTCTTCTTGATGAGAAACTTCTACCTTGACCATGACCTCCACCCATTCCAGAGTTTCCCTGGTCATCTTTTTCATCATCCTTCCCCTTCAGTGTCTGATCAGTTTTGCATTTGGACTTAATTACTTTCTCCCCCTTTTTGGCATCAGCAAGTAAGAGAAGAGGGACAAGCAATTCCACTGAGGCTTGGATTTCATCGAGTTGAGATTGCTGAGAAGCTTGATTTTTCAAAATATCATCAATCTGAGACTGTTGCTTCTCTTGGGTCTTCTCAATGTAAGCAACTCTGTCAAAGGTAGGTTTAAAGAAACTTTTCTTTTCAAGTTTCTTAACCGTTTCTTGCTTGAGCAATTCTTCCTGAATTTTATGTAACTCTGCATGAGTTTTTGAATGGAGACCTTAAAGATGTCTAGTACTCAATGCAGTGACTCAAAGATGTGTCTTGAAATCATCATTAATTAACATTTCATCAGCTTTTTCCAAGTGCTCAGCAAGAATCTTTTCAGATGGAATGAAGGTAACTGAGTTCTATTCCTTAGACCACTCCTGTCCTCGAGGAGTTTCACTCCAAGGTACTGGTGCTTCTCCTCGTACAAACTTCTTGACTAGTTCAGATTTAGAAACAGTTTGTGGAGGTGCATGTCCTGAAGGACCTGCTTCATCAGCATCTGCATTTGGAGCAGCATCACCAGTATCATCAGCATTGTAGCATCAGAACTTACAGAATCAGTATCTTCTGATAAAACAACAGTATGAGAAGCAATCGAGGCTTCAGCATCATCATCTAAGTGCTGATCTGTTTCCAAGTTCTGATCAACAGCCATATCCTGATGCCCACCTAAATTCTGATCATCAACATCTAGATGTAGAGAAGGTGTAGTAGACAATTCTGGAATTTGAGTAGCATCAGTAACAGGTGTTGTTGATGGATTAATAGCTGTTGGAGCTTCTAAGTAGAGAACCTTAGGCACAACCAGGTTTTGAGTGTCAATTTCAGCACTTGTGCCTGGGTCTACAGGAGATACAGTTTCATGTGCAGGAGACACAGATGGTGTTCGCCTTGTCTGTAGCAGCTTCCTGAGTTGGAGACAATGAAGAAGGAGATGCAGTAGCTTCAGCAAATTCTGGTTCTTTTGAGATCAGAGATTCCTGATCTCCTTCCTTAGCTGCTGCTTCCTCATCATCTGAAGCTGGCCTTTTTGCTCTCTGTTTCTTGTATCTCTTTGAAGATGGGGATTCCTTGGGAGGTTCAGCAGAAGTCATTCTTCTAAGCCTTTTGAGAAGCTTAGATCCCCCAATTCCAGAATCCTTCTGAGAAGGAATCTTCTCAGCTTCTGTAACAACAGGTTCTGATGCAGAAACCTGTTCCTCACTATCAAACTGATCTCTCTGAACAATCTTCCTTCTCTTCTGTGGTGTCTGAGGAACAGTCTTTGTCCTCTTGGGCTTAGAAGATGAAGGCTTCACAGTAGGGGCTGAGGATGAAGGGTTAGCTGTCTGTGAAGGTGTGAGATATGTTTTAAGATATGTTCTGAGGGAGGGTTGAGGTATAAATGTATCTATGGTTTGTTCTGATGGTTGGTGTGGTGTTTGAGATATGGTGGTAGGTTGTACATCAGGATAAACAGATCTATAGGTTTGAGGATCAGCATTTACCAAGATCTGTTTTACAGACTGAGGAATCTGTAAAGGTCTAACCACCGTTTTCTTAAGATCAGCATTTACCAAGTCATTAAAGGCTCGTTTTGCAATTTTGAAAGGTGGATATAAGTCAGTGGTAGGTTGGGGTTCATCAGCACAACAGAAATTATATATAAGCTGACAGAATCTAGCAAAGTAGACAACATTCCTATCCTCTGTCATCCTATCCCCAATAAAACCTATCACAACACTTGCAAAATCAAAATGAGTTTGGTTAATAATAGCATACCCGATGTGCTTACTCATTATAGGAATGGCATCAAAGTTAGAACACTTATTCCCGAAGGCTTTAGTGATGCAGTCGAAGAAGAAGCTCCATTCTTTTCTGATGTGTGCTCGTTTCAACTGTCCAAGCTTGGCCAAACTCTTCTCATACCCCAAATTGGCCATGAGCTGTTGTAGAGCTGGTTCCTCCGGTGTTGAGAAAATGCAGCCTTCTGGTAAATGTAAAGCCTTACGAACTGTTCCAGGAGTTACCACATGTTCAGAATCATCCACTTCAAAAACAATGCTGGGAGAACCATTAGTACCACTGTGACGACCTCAATCTCGGGGTTAGGAAATGAGGACTCACACACCTCTAATCTACTAATTAAATATGCATAAACCCCGATTAACTACTAATAGGATCAACAGGATAAAGTATGAGACAAGATTACAACTACCAATCACAGAATATAACTTACAAACCCAAAATATTATTAAATAATCAATATCGATTCCGGCTGGGAACCGAGAGATAACCCATTGTATCTTTAAACACCACTTTCTAGGCGCGAGCTCACTCATAACCTGCACTACCTGCTCTGGCAACTGGAAGCCCTCAACACGGTAGGGACCACCAGGTACGCTCTTACGAGCAGTGCGCCTAAGCCTGGCCATCTTCTTGCTTAACTGCCATGGTTAGATTAAGACAAAACAAGTGAGTAGAAAACTCAGCAAGTAACTATATAGCAGTTCTACAATATCAATTCTCAATATACTTTGAACAAACTAGGGCATTCTATTTTAGCTAATCTAGGTGGCAGATTTCCATATATTTATTTTTTTTGTTTTCTTTGAGATAAGGAAAGGGTATCCGAAGAATAGTTGGGCTTCCAAGGAAACAAAGCTCGAAACAGGACAAAAGTCGACATTCATCACAATTTATTATAGGATCAAAATAGATCTTTCGATAGAGAAAAGCAACAGTATGCAAGATATAGAATCATTCATATGATCAACAATTTCAGGGATAGGGTTCTGAGCTTTAAACTCCATAATAACATAATCAAGTCTTTTCAAAACAGTATAAACCATTTTCATTTCCAAAAATCAATTTACTGAATAAAAGTTTCAGTTCCCTTTCTTAAATAATCATTTAGAACCCTTGATTGGATCATTTATCTTTCCATTTCATTATATACGGGTGATCAGCCCGTATCGACCTCCATTCCGGTCTTTAAGGTACCATTCGGCATAATTTCAGCCTTAAATTGGACTAGTCCCACTAGCCTCTTACCATGACTGGACTAGTCCCACTAGCCTCTTACGTCTCAATCCAATCCATCAGGAATTCATTTGGAAAACCTTGAGTTGGAAAACAATAGGTTTTCTAAAATTCATTTTATCATTACCAAGCCTTTGAAATCATTCGGACTCTTTCAAGTCGAAACTCATTCTTAATTCAGATTTTAAAGAAACAAAGTTCAGGGAGTGAATCAAAGATACGCAAAGAATAATTCTCAAGAATTCTGTATCAAGGATAACAAGGCACTAAATTTGAAGGATCAGAAATAACTTAGGGATCATTAGGGCGATCAAGAGAAACAGGGTATCATTAACAGAGTTATCCAGGATAATTTAAAGGTTTAATATGATTCATGGCATTATAGGAATCTTAAACAGAAAGGCAGATTATCAACGGGTGAAATCAATAGGATTATCAATAACAGGTTATCAAGAACAAAGGGTACTTCAAATCAATATCAGGGTTTAATAAAGCAAGGGTTTTATACTTTAACAGTTCCATACTCTACATGGTATGAACAATATTTCCTTTATAATCATTTACACAAGTAATCAGAGTTACTTGCCTGAAATTGCTTTCCTGAGGGTTGAACTACTGCCACCTAGTATACTTTTCCCTTTCCTAGCCCGAATGCCCTCACGTTCCAAATCTACAATATAAACCAAAAATCTTAATTAGATTCCCAACTCTCGTTCCCAAAACGATCTCTCTATACGATAACTCGATTATATCTTTGACTCGAGCATACGAATATAGCTTATACAAATAAGCACACAGCACATAGCACATAGCACAATCCTTTCTCGAAGTTTTTATATCCTTATATACCTAGCAATCAAAGCGTACTCGCTTGACCTTGGCTATTTCTCAAATCAAACTAACACGACTCTTTTACGAGTACTAGACCCATTTACAACCAAACATTTACGTGCATACTATCACTTATATCAATCGACTTAATTCCCTTTTCTTTTGTTCCTTAATTCGAACCAAAACAACAATCCAATCAAGCAAAATCAAAGATTTTCACATATAACACTCAATCATTCTTTCAATCAAGTTTTGACCTTTATTTCTTATGGCCTATTCGGCCTTAACACTTATCACAATCAAGAATCAAACATGCAAAAAAAAAGATTTTGACATGCAAGGTTATATACCACATTTCTTTCTTGTTTTAATCCCCTATTAAATCATTCCATTCATTAAGTCACCAAACCATGCACTACTTAGTGATTTCAACTTAATCAATCCATCAAATTAACATGCATACACTTAATCACCAAGTTATCCCCTTTTTATCTTGTTTTCATTCGGCAAGAACATAATTTTCAGCAAAAGAAACAAAACCCTTTTTCAAGCTTTCAAGAAACCATAACATGCAACATTAAAATCCAACAATCACATCATGGAAAACCCACCGGCTCTCCTTTGGATCATGGTCGGTGGTGGTCGAACTTGAGAGTGCCCATAACGGGTCTCCTCTTGAGTTTTAAACCATAAAATCACTTGAATTCTACTCTTATGATCATATATCAAGAAATTATATTTCCTTGAACATAACCATAGAGATGGAACCATAAACACTTATACAAACACTTACATGCAAGTGAAATCAAAGAAGTATACCGAAAATGGAAGCTATAGATGGTTATATCTTTGAATTTGGATGAGTATTTGTTATTGCATGCAAGAGAGAGAAAAGAGATGGGGAGAGAGCCGAGAGAGAGAGTGTCCGAGAGAGAGAGAAGAGAAAAAAAAGAGAGAAAAGAGTGAGTGTTCGGCAAGAAGAAGAAAATAAGGAAGGAAGGGAGTATTTATACTCCACCAAGATTAAGGGCAAAATAGTAATCTAATAACTCCCTTTTTAGTTTGCATTTTCTTTCTCTTTTTACTTAATTACAACGAAATTCAAAATAAAAATATTTCTCTCTCGGAAAGTCAAGAATTATTGAAAATGACATTTTTAACGCGTAGGCCTCGAAATTAGCTTTTTATCCATTACTCATAATAAGAATTTGAGCGAGCGGTTGATTTTATATGAATTTCGCAAACTCGCTTTAATAAATACCTTTTCCACATAAATTCGATTTAAAAATGCAAAGATCAACAATTAAATTCACTTATCATTTTTAAAAAGTCTCTAAGACCTCTACGAAGATAACAGAACAAATCCCATGTTTTTATCCATCTCAGATGATTTTATAAAAATGCACGAAGGTTAATTAAACCTTTACCTAAATCACATAATTCCTTTAAAATTAACAAAAATTGACACAGAACATATAATCATGCACACAGTCAAGCAATCACACGCATATAGTCACATAACGACTCAGGTCTAATCATAGAATATATCACTCTTAAATCTTTATCCTCTTTTACGCGTACCGGGTCACGTTCAGCCTGACGGCCCGACGCTCAGCGTTTCGATTACGCTTCTCATTATCATTATCGACTGACACGTCACTTAGGACAAAACACTTTACTGACACATTCATTTCATTCAATCACAAATAATTCCCCTTTTATATATTCTTTAACTCTTTAATGGAACGGGTTCCGTTCTACCTGACGGCCCGACAACACAGATTAACTTCTAAGCTGACTCTTTAAATTGGAACGTTTTTATCCAAGCTCCTTAACTCTAGTATATAGATAAGAAAAATAATCACCGCTTAATCACATAATCTCATCACATAACACATACTTTACTTTCTTAATTACGACGCAAAATTCTCGGTCGTTACAATCTACCCTCCTTAAAAGGATTCTGTCCCCAGAATCTAATCTAAGCAAATAGATGGGGATACTTTTCTTTCATTTCGCTTTCTAATTCCCAAGTCGATTCCTCGACTAGTGGATCTCTCCACAACACTCTAACTAGAGGTACAACTTTATTTCTAAGCGTCTGTAACACCCCCAAATCCGGGGTCGGGGATCCGGGCTGTCACGAGTTCCATTTCCCTTAATAACACCCAATCTTATTAAACAATCAACTACTCTGTACTGTGACCCCACAATATACACACACACACCACAAGTTATATTCTCAGAGATGAATTCCCAAAAATAATCACAAGTCACTTTATTCCATAATTATCTGTCAATACACCTTAAAAGGTATTCTGAATAAATTTACATTTTCTTTGCCATTATTACAATTGATAAAGATACATAAGTCTGGTACATCAAAAGTTGAAAGCCTAGCCTATTGGTAGTTCCTACCTCAGCTACAGCGACATCAACGCCTATAGGAAACTGCGGAACGTTTCCTAATCGCTTGCGAATTGGAAGCTTTGTCCTGTTCATCTTATCTATCTGATGTTATGTGATGAAAGAAGATAGCAAGGGTGAGCAGCAAGCCCACCAAAATAATATGTATAATGATTAACAATATATGAGCCTTCTCATAGTACTCATGAAAGTCTTGGTCAAGAAGAAATGAACCAAGCTAATATCTTAACGCGACCAAGTCGCAAAATATTCAGTATATATACATATATACTTTTCAAAATATTGGAAGTCCTCTTCCATGCATAATACACACAGAGTTCTAGTTTATAATTGTATAAAACTATCGTTGCAAGGTGATCTTATATATCTAACCTTGTCTCAACGTTTTTCTGAAAATCTTTGACATGCACCAGATAATCATTTACTAGATATAAGTTTAAAAGATGAAGTTACAAGATACTCCAATATACTTATATCTTTTCCAAATACTGCTTGAACTACCACCGTTCAAGTTATAATGAGCTTTCAACAGTTCATCACATAGATGAGACTACAAGACAAGATTTGAATAGATTAAATCTTTAAAATATCATCAAAATAAAATGAAGTTATGAGATACTTCATTTGATGCAAACATCATTTTGAAAACTTGACCCTGCCAACACTCAACAATCGCCCAACCGTAGCCTTTCTATCGAAGTGCTCTGGGTAGTGTTGCAGAAATATCCAATTGGATGATGAACTCATTAAGGGAGTTTGCCGCGCCAGGAAGACCACTTACGATGATCAGTCGTAGTAGTACAACCCCACCATTTTCTACATGTAGAGGAGAACCTGTCGGATTTACTTGTCAACCGAACACTGAACTCCTAAGGAATGGACCGCCTTAGCGGAACTTCCGGGCCATTTGGGCCAATATAATAAGGCTGGGCCGGCGCTACTCGACCACTTACGCCACTCCTAGTTCAGATGAAATCCATGACTCTGAAACGTAAAGCTCGTCCCCCCTTTCCCCAAGTAGAAACTTGTTGGTACGGCTCCACCAAGAAGTCGTATCTAGTTGGAAAGGAAAACTCACCAATATTTCCCAGGCGATGCCTGTTAATGGATTAACTTGTTCCAAGAATTTTACTTCCCGAGTGTTGGGTAAGTAATCAAAAACTCTTTTATCAGAATAGCAACCTTGTTGCGCATATAAAATATACCACAGAGCCGGATCCCTCAGGTTTTGAGCGAGTATTTAAATCCCTTCGAAAGGAGGATCTTAAATATAAAAATGAGTTTTGGGATCCGCTCTAACTTTTAAAAATCATTTTGAAGACTCGAAAACATTTTTAAGAATGTTTGGAGTGATGCTGATTTAATAAAATAAATCAGTCCCAATATATAAAAATATCTGAATATTATTATTTAAATAATATTCCCATAAAGAATAATATTTATAAAAATAATTGAAGTAGATGTTGTAAAACTTATACTTGAAATGACTCTTAAATAACCAAAGATATACTTATACGAAAGTAATATCTTTATTTGAATAATCAAAAGTAAGTTTGATTATCGACACATTATTCTATAATAAAATAAAGAATATTATTAAATAATAAGCGGAGTCATAATACCTCGAATGAATATTATAAATAATATTCATTAAATAAAATAACGGAGTCATACATCCTCAAATGAATATTTAAATAATATTCATCAAATAATATGAACTGAGTCATAAGCCCTCGAATGAATATTCAAATAATATTCAATAAATAATATAAAGGAGTCATAAGTCCTCGAATAAATATTCAAATAATATTCAATAAATAATATAAAGGAGTCATAAGTCCTCGAATGAATATTCAAGTAATATTCAATAAATAATATAAAGGAGTCATAAGTCCTCGAATGAATATTCAAGTAATATTCAATAAATAATATAAAGTTATCGAATAAACCTTATTCGATTAATAGTTTTGAAAACTATTACCATACATATATATAAATATATATATATATATATATATAAAATCTACTCGGGATCCTCGACTCCCGGTTTTAGAAAATGTTTTCACCTTTGGGTCCCTATACTAAGGGTATATGCAAATTACCGCTATTCCCAAGCATAGGTATTATCAACTGAACCAACAGATATATATGGCAAGAATACGAAACAGGCATGCATATGTACCATATCACATGCTACAATATATCGCAAGAATTTGCTAATTTAACCATCATGCATCTATCACAAGATAATGCATATACAAGTGTATACATCACAACAACAGTATAACGGATAGAAAACTTTCCTGAGTGCTCCCGGATAGACTTAAGCTTAGAGTGGGTCCGATAACCTATGAACAACAACATAAGTCGGAATTAAACCCTGGTCGCTTAAGAAACTAGACTTTAACCATTTAGAGTCCTAACGTTCGCTTTCGCGCTTAACGATTCACTTAAGTCGCTCGAGTACTCTCGGCTCCACCATTTTTAATAAATTAACCATTAAGGGTTTTAAGGCGATTCTTTCGCGAGTGTCTTACCAACTGCCTAACACACTTAACATAATTGTTTCATACTTCAATTAGTCTTTAAGGTCTTTAACCTATCTTTCGAAGTAAGGCGAGGGGTAATGATTCGTTCGTGAAATGTCGTTACTTAAAACGGCCGTTTCTCCTAAACCGTTCATCGGAATCAAACGAACCACATATCAAAACGAAGCTCGTAACATGAACAATCTAAACATAGAAATGGTCAAAACCTAGAAGGGAGTTCTCGGGTCCTAATGTTATGAACAAAAGCAGTCTAAAGTAAATCGGACATTACGACGGCTATGTTTACGCGATTTCCCAAATTTTTACCATTCCAAATCATATCGATCCAACTACCAATCAACAACAACTCAAGATACACATCAATGCTACTGATTTCAGTCATAATAAGCTCAAGGATCTCAATCCAATCATATATTATAACATCTCTAAATTCAACTAAACTACTTAACAATTAAGCTCGAATCATGCTTATCATTCAAATTACTACTCATCCATCCAAACCATCTCCAAACTTCAACATTCAAACTTATTACTAAAGGGTGTGAAGATTTATACCTTCCTTGGGAGGTGTTAAGTTGCTAGGAAGCCTTAGGGAGCGTCCTACAAGCTTGATCTTTCCAAAGAAATCAAGAACACAAAGTTAGGCTTTGAAGTTTCTAAAAGTCCGATTTAAAGAACTGTAAAAATGAGGGTCTTACCCTGCTTATTTGGAAGAGACTTGTGAACAAGAGTTGTAGGACATCTCAATACCTTTCCAACGAGCTATAGAACACAACATTTGAGTGAGTATTGAAGGAGATATGGCAGTTTGAAGTTGCTGGGTTTGTTTTAGCCGAGAGCTTTCTTCTTGAAATGGGAAAGTCAACTTCTAATTTTTGTGTTTTATGATATTTGCTTGGTTGCTTCTCCTTTTTGGCCTTGGAAAATGTTTTAGCTTTTTACCATGGTAAATTTTACATGGCCCAAAATCAACCAACAAAACAAAACCCCTTGTCATGCTTATGTCATCTTGCACATGTCATAATGCTTCCACTTGTCCATACCTTGTTGGTTTGATGACATCATCATCCCTAACCTCCTTGATTAACTCCTAATTGCTTGCCTAATGACCGCTGATCTGTTATACGGTTCGCTTAACTTTCGTTTTCGTTTATCGTTTGAGGGATCATACCCGGGATCTTATTACTTAGGTTTCTTTAACCTTTCTCAATACATTATATTTCTTTCATGATCCTCTCTTATAATCCTTGAATTTAAATCCTTTTTATTCTATTACCTTATACTCAATTCTTTCTGTATCTGGTAGATTTTCGGGAAAAATCAAAGTGTTCGGAATTGGATTCTGACGATCTTTACATACACTTATATACCATATAGAGTACTAATAAAATCTCAGAATATCCATAACAGAACCCCTACATAGTGTGGCATGAAAAGTTTTCTCATTCAGCATAATCTGCAAAATCACTATTCATAAGGGTTTCAAAAATTTCCAAAAATTGGGGTTATTACAGCGTCCTTTCTTTTCGATCCAAAATTCGCACTGGTTGTTCTATATAGGATAAATCTGGTTGGATTTCTACTGGTTCCGACGCCATCACATGGCTCGTATCAGCATTATACTTCTTCAGGAGAGATACATGAAACACATTGTGCAGATGTTGCATTTGCGGCGGGAGCGCTAATTCATACGCTACTTTCCCAACTTGTCGCAATACTTCAAATGGTTCAATGTACCTTGGACTCAGCTTTCCTTTCTTTCCAAATCGAGTTAAACCTTTCCAAGGAGATATCTTCAACAAGACCTTGTGTCCAGTTTCGAATTGCACATCTGTCCGCTCTTGATTCGCGTACTTTGCCTGTCGGTCTTGAGCTGCAATTAATCTCTTTCGTATCATTTCAACTTTTTCCTTCGTTTGCTGCACTAGCTCGGGGCCAATTAACTTGCGCTCACCAATTTTGTCCCAATAAGTAGGGGATCTACATTTTCTTCCATACAACGCTTCATAAGGCGGCATGCCAATACTTGCGTGATAACTGTTGTTGTAGGAAAACTCAACTAAGGGCAAATGATCGTCCCAATTTCCTTTGAAATCTATTGCGCAGGTTCGCAACATATCCTCAATTGTCTGAATTGTCCTTTCACTTTGTCCGTCTGTCTGCGGATGATATGATGTACTCATTTTCAATTTCGTTCCCAAATGATCATGGAATTGTCGCCAAAATCTTGAATTAAACCTTGGATCTCTATCAGACACGATAGATACAGGAACTCCATGAAGCATCACGATTTCATCCAGATACAATTTGACCAACTTTTCTAATGAAAACCTTTCGTTTATTGGCAAGAAATGTGCTGACTTTGTCAATCGATCAATTACCACCCAAATCGCATCATGATTAGACTTGGTTTTAGGTAATCCTACCACGAAATCCATCGCGATATGTTCCCATTTCCATTCAGGTATGTCCAGTGGCTGAAGCAATCCACTTGGCCTTTGATGTTCCGCTTTAACTCTTTGGCACGTGTAACATTTGCTTATCCATTCCGAAATTTCCTTTTTCATGTTTGGCCACCAAAAATTTTCTTTCAAATCCTGGTACATCTTTGTACTCCCAGGGTGAATTGAAAATCTCGAGTTATGCGCTTCTTGCAAAATCTCGTGCTTTAGTTCCACAACATCATGTATCCAAATACGTGAGTTAACACGGTATATCCCTTTTCCATCCTTTTGAGCTTTAATTTCTTCTCCCGTCAACTTATTCCTTTCGCGATTCATCACTTGCTCTTGACAACATCTAATCTTTTCCAAAATTTCAGGTTGAAACCGTATTGCATAAATGGCCTCACCTCCACATTCTGGAGTTTGCACCACTATTTCCATCTTTTCAAAGTCCTTAATTAATTCTTCTGATGACGTTAACATATTCAACTTTTCCTTTCGACTTAAAGCATCAGCTACCACATTTGCCTTTCCAGGATGATAGTTTATCACACAGTCATAATCTTTGATCAATTCCAACCACCTTCTTTGTCGCATATTTAGTTCTTTCTGAGTAAAGATATACTTTAAGCTCTTATGCTCCGTATAAATCTCGCACTTTTCCCCGTACAAATAATGCCTCCAAATTTTAAGGGCAAATACAATTGCTGCCAATTCCAAATTGTGTGTTGGATACTTTTGCTCATACGGTTTGAGTTGCCTTGAAGCGTATGCTATTACCTTCCCGTGTTGTATTAACACGCATCCAACTCTTTTATAGGAAGCATCACTGAATATCACAAATTCACCTTTATCATCTGGTAATACCAACACAGGGGCGGTTACCAACCTCTTCTTTAATTCTTGAAAACTTTCCTCACAGTTTTCTGTCCAAATGAACTTCTCATTCTTTCTTATCAATTTTGTCAATGGAACGGCAATCTTTGAGAAATCTTGCACAAATCTTCTATAGTATCCGGCTAATCCCAGAAAACTTCTGACTTCCGTCGAAGTTTTGGGCCTTTCCCAATTCATTACAGCTTCTATCTTGGCTGGATCCACTTTAATTCCTTCTTTATTAACTACATGACCAAGAAATTGCACTTATTTTAGCCAAAATTCACACTTTGAAAATTTTGCATACAGCTTCTCTTTTCGTAGAATTTCCAAGGAAATCCTCAAATGCTCCTTATGATCTTCCTCCGTTTTGGAATAAATCGGTATATCGTTGATAAACACAATCACGAACTTGTCCAAATACTGCTTGAACACTCTGTTCATAAGATCCATAAATGCAGCTGGCGCATTCGTCAAGCCAAATGCCATCACCAAAAACTCATAATGTCCGTATCTTGTTCGGAACGCTGTCTTGGGTATATCTTCCACTTTGATCTTTAGTTGATGATACCCAGATCTTAAATCAATCTTTGAAAAGCATGAAGCTCCTTTTAATTGGTCAAACAAGTCATCGATCCGCGGTAGAGGGTACTTATTCTTGATTGTCAACTTATTCAGCGCACGGTAATCGATACACAATCGCATACTTCCATCCTTCTTCTTTACAAACAACACCGGTGCGCCCCACGGGGATACACTCGGTCGGATTACTCCTTTATCCAACAACTGTTGCAACTGAGCTGCCAATTCCTTCATTTCAACCGGCGCCATGCGATAGGGAGCTTTCGACACTGGTTCCGTACCAGGAGCCAATTCAATCGTAAACTCGATCTCTCTGTCTGGAGGTAGTCCAGGCAATTCATCAGGAAACACGTCCGGAAAATCTCTTACTACCGGAATATCGTCGATCTTTACAGATTCTTTCTCCACGTCCACGACATGAGCCAAATAAACCTCGCATCCTTAACGCATTAATCTTCTCGCCTCAATAACTGTTAGAAATTTCTTTTCTTGCCTCCTTCCTTTAAATATCACTTCCTCACCATCCTTGGTTTTTAACTTCACTTTCTTACTTTTACACTCTATTTGCGCCTCATGATTTGACAACCAATCCATTCCTAGAATAACCTCAAATTCTCCTAACTTAAAAGGAATTAAGTCAGCAGAAAAGTGCCGACCTTCTATAGACATATCACAGCCAGGACAAAACTTATTAACAAGAACTTTCTCTTGATTGGCTACCTCAATCAAATTAGGCTCTAGAGGGTACGCAACACAATTTAACTTATCAAGAATGCTTTCAGAAATAAAAGATCTGGTTGCTCCAGAATCCATCAAAACTTTTACTTCTACTGAGTTTATAACAAGCATACCTGCTACCACATCCACATCTTGCATCGCATCTTTCATTGACATATTAAAGGTCCTAGCTCTGGGTTGAGCTGATGGCGCTGGGAGAGACGGCGGTCCAGCAATTCTGAGAATATTAGCCTTCTGCACAGGCTCCTTGCAATTTCTAGCCATATGGCCTACCTTGCCACACTTGAAACAAGCCAAATCAGGCTTCCTTATTTCATTTGAACATTCCGAAGAATAATGCCCCTTCTGGTTGCACTTAAAACATGTTATATACAGCTTATTACACCTCCCCGGGTGTCTCTTTCCACAGTTCCTGAATTCTTGCATCTGGGGTCTGCTTTCCTTTCCCGGTTGTCCAGCTTTCTGGAAACGGTTCTTCTGAGCTCCATTCCCGGGTCTAAACCTCTGGAACTTTTTGTTCTGACCTCCACCATTCTTTCCAAACTTTCCTCTGAACTTTGAACTTCCTTGCTCTTGCTCAGAGCTTTCAAACTTCCTCTTTCTTCCTTCATTTTCTCTTCGAGCAGCTTCCCGCTCACCTTCCACTATCATTGCCTTCTGAACCAAAGCAGCATAGTTCTTGATCTCCAACATTGCTATTTGACTCCTAATCCACGGCTTAAGTTCCTGCTGGAACCTCTTAGCCTTCTTCGCTTCAGTATTCACGTACTCTGGCACGAATTTTGCCAACTCCGAAAACTTCACCTCATATTCTGCTACCGACATTTCCTCTTGTCTAAGATCCAAAAATTTCATCTCCAACTGATCTTGCATATAACTTGGCAAATATTTTTCCAGAAACATCTTAGTGAACTTCTCCCAAGATAAGTCTTCGCGTTCCAACAACGCCTTAGAAGACTCCCACCAGAAACTTGCTTCATCTCTCAAATAATAACTTGCATACTGAGCTTTCTTATCATCCTTAACTTCGGCTAGCTCAAAGGCTTTTTCCATCTCTCTCAACCACGACTGTGCTTTAATCGGATCTGGCAAACCTAAGAACTCTGGAGGGTGAACAGATTGAAAGTGCTTGAAATTTCTAACTTTTGGGGCCACAGGTTGTTGCAAAAGCTGAGCAAGTCTGCTCATCAAAGTGGTTTCTGGGTTTATTTCTGGGTCTTGGGTGGGAATTTCTTCTTCTTGGTGATCTGGTGAGTTGGCCATTTCTTACAAACCTGATTGAGCAATTATTTAGCAATACGATGGCATGGCATATATAACAACAAATTTTTTTTTTTATGAAATCTCTTTTGTGGGTTTTAAGTTTTACCCAATTTGCACATGCAATCCTATTACTACATAATTCTCATATCAGTGTTGTTTTATCATGGCACGGAATAGGGTTTTATGATCTTTAGACATGGTTGTACGAAAACATAGCTGTATTTAAAACATGGCATTGAGAACAGTTTATAAGATAAACAAGGTGCACAAAGGAAAGCAAGATAATAGATTTATTTAAATCAAGGGTTACATAGGAAATATTCTGGATTTTAAGGTTCTGAAACAAGGTACAATAAATAGCAGGGTTAAATAGAGGAAAAACTGGAAAACATCCCCCTATCTACCCCTAACTTCCAACTACTACTACTACTACTGCACTGGTCTGAAATATAACAAGATAAATGAAAAAGGGATCCCGGCATCTGACCAAGTATCCCAAAGCCTACCGGCGCTGAAAATAACAATAACAATCTACGGGCTCAACCAACAGTCCCGTCTAATCATCTAGGATCTCTCTCAACACAACCAACATCCAGCGAATGATCTTATGCAGCCTCCGGGCCTCAGCATCAGCATCACTAGTGGATGGTCCCTTATCCAATCTCCTCCTGGCAACCTGCTCCACCAACTGAATCCTAGCTCTCCACTCCTCAACCACCACTGAAGTCCTCTGCCTAGAGTCTCGAATCAACCTATCTACCAAAGCTCCCAGCTCAGGAATGCGGGAGTACACAAAGTCTCGGTCCTGGGCTAACTTGCCACCAATACTGACAGGAACAGTCTTAGGCATCTCCGACTCTGGCTCAGGGGCAGGGGTCTCTGAATCAGGCCTCAAGGGTGAAATCTGCATAGGGATATCACTACTCTCAGAAGGGTCCTCCTCTGGGTCTGAACTAACATATACAGGCTCCTCTGGAGAGGGTGGAATAGGGTCCACAGGGGTACCAGTCAAGCTAATCTCTGAGTCTGAGTCACTACCACTACTAGGATCCTGAGAGAAAACGTAAAACAGCAACCAAGAAACAATGTTAGGGTCAAATAAAGCTTCCAGCTAACTCACACCCTAACTCTAGTTTCTGCTTTACCAATCAAACACTTTCCTTAGACTATACCTAATAGTCTAACTCAACTCTACATGAGTCGAACTCTCTCGCGATATAGATATATTCCCAAAATACCCCTTTTTAAAAAAAACTAACTTGTCTCAGGGACTAGATCCTGTAGCTCTGATACCAACTTGTGACGACCTCAATCTCGGGGTTAGGAAATGAGGACTCACACACCTCTAATCTACTAATTAAATATGCATAAACACCGATTAACTACTAACAGGATCAACAGGATAAAGTATGAGACAAGATTACAACTACCAATCACAGAATATAACTTACAAACCCAAAATATTATTAAATAATCAATATCGATTCCGGCTGGGAACCGACAGATAACCCATTATATCTTTAAACACCACTTTCTAGGCGCGAGCTCACTCATAACCTGCACTACCTGCTCTGGCAACTGGAAGCCCTTAACACGGTAGGGACCACCAGGTACGCTCTTACGAGCAGTGCGCCTAAGCCTGGCCATCTTCTTGCTTAACTGCCATGGTTAGATTAAGACAAAACAAGTGAATAGAAAACTCAGCAAGTAACTATATAGCAGTTCTACAATATCAATTCTCAATATACTTTGAACAAACTAGGGCATTCTATTTTAGCTAATCTAGGTGGCAGATTTCCATATATTTATTTTTTTTGTTTTCTTTGAGATAAGGAAAGGGTATCCGAAGAATAGTTGGGCTTTCAAGGAAACAAAGCTCGAAACAGGACAAAAGCCGACATTCATCACAATTTATTATAGGATCAAAATAGATCTTTCGATAGAGGAAAGCAACAGTATGCAAGATATAGAATCATTCATATGATCAACAATTTCAGGGATAGGGTTCTGAGCTTTAAACTCCACAATAACATAATCAACTCTTTTCAAAACAGTATAAACCATTTTCATTTCCAAAAATCAATTTACTGAATAAAAGTTTCAGTTCCCTTTCTTAAATAATCATTTAGAACCCTTGATTGGATCACTTATCTTTCCATTTCATTATATACGGGTGATCATCCCGTATCGACCTCCATTCCGGTCTTTAAGGTACCATTCGGCATAATTTCAGCCTTAAATTGGACTAGTCCCACTAGCCTCTTACCATGACTGGACTAGTCCCACTAGCCTCTTACGTCTCAATCCAATCCATCAGGAATTCATTTGGAAAACCTTGAGTTGGAAAACAATAGGTTTTCTAAAATTCATTTTATCATTACCAAGCCTTTGAAATCATTCGGACTCTTTCAAGTCGAAACTCATTCTTAATTCAGATTTTAAAGAAACAAAGTTCAGGGAGTGAATCAAAGATACGCAAAGAACAATTCTCAAGAATTCTGTATCAAGGATAACAAGGCACTAAATTTGAAGGATCAGAAATAACTTAGGGATCATTAGGGCGATCAAGAGAAACAGGGTATCATTAACAGACTTATCCAGGATAATTTAAAGGTTCAATATGATTCATGGCATTATAGGAATCTTAAACAGAAAGGCAGATTATCAACGGGTGAAATCAATAGGATTATCAATAACAGGTTATCAAGAACAAAGGGTACTTCAAATCAATATCAGGGTTTCATAAAGCAAGGGTTTTATACTTTAACAGTTCCATACTCTACATGGTATGAACAATATTTCCTTTATAATCATTTACACAAGTAATCAGAGTTACTTGCCTGAAATTGCTTTCCTGAGGGTTGAACTACTGCCACCTAGTATACTTTTCCCTTTCCTAGCCCGAATTCCCTCACGTTCCGAATCTACAATATAAACCAAAAATCTTAATTAGATTCCCAACTCTCGTTCCCGGAACGATCTCTCTATACGATAACTCGATTATATCTTTGACTCGAGCATACGAATATAGCTTATACAAATAAGCACACAGCACATAGCACATAGCACAATCCTTTCTCGAAGTTTTTATATCCTTATATACCTAGCAATCAAAGCGTACTCGCTTGACCTTGGCTATTTCTCAAATCAAACTAACACGACTCTTTTACGAGTACTAGACCCATTTACAACCAAACATTTACGTGCATACTATCACTTATATCAAAAAACTTAATTCCCTTTTCTTTTATTCCTTAATTCGAACCAAAACAACAATCCAATCAAGCAAAATCAAAGATTTTCATATATAACACTCAATCATTCTTTCAATCAAGTTTTGACCTTTATTTCTTATGGCCTATTCGGCCTTAACACTTATCACAATCACGAATCAAACATGCAAAAAAATAGATTTTGACATGCAAGGTTATATACCACATTTCTTTCTTGTTTTAATCCCCTATTAAATCATTCCATTCATTAAGTCACCAAACCATGCACTACTTAGTGATTTCAACTTAATCAATCCATCAAATCAACATGCATACACTTAATCACCAAGTTATCCCCTTTTTATCTTGTTTTCATTCGGCAAGAACATAATTTTCAACAAAAGAAACAAAACCCTTTTTCAAGCTTTGAAGAAACCATAACATGCAATATTAAAATCCAACAATCACATCATAGAAAACCCACCAGCTCTCCTTTGGATCATGGTCGGTGGTGGTCGAACTTGAGAGTGCCCATAATGGGTCTCCTCTTGAGTTTTAAACCATAAAATCACTTGAATTCTACTCTTATGATCATATATCAAGAAATTATATTTCCTTGAACATAACCATAGAGATGGAACCATAAACACTTATACAAATACTTACATGCAAGTGAAATCTAAGAAGTATACCGAAAATAGAAGCTATAGATGGTTGTATCTTTGAATTTGGATGAGTATTTGTTATTGCATGCAAGAGAGAGAAAAGAGATGGGGAGAGAGCCGAGAGAGAGAGTGTCCGAGAGAGAGAGAAGAGAAAAAGAAGAGAGAAAAGAGTGAGTGTTCGGCAAGAAGAAGAAAATGAGGAAGAAAGGGAGTATTTATACTCCACCAAGATTAAGGGCAAAATAGTAATCTAATAACTCCCTTTTTAGTTTGCATTTTCTTTCTCTTTTTACTTAATTGCAACGAAATTCAAAATAAAAATATTTCTCTCTCGGAAAGTCAAGATTTATTGAAAATGACATTTTTAACGCGTAGGCCTCGAAATTAGCTTTTTATCCATTACTCATAATAAGAATTTGAGTGAGCGGTTGATTTTATATGAATTTCGCAAACTCGCTTTAATAAATACCTTTTCCAAATAAAATCGATTTAAAAATGCAAAGATCAACAATTAAATTCACTTATCATTTTTAAAAAGTCTCTAAGACCTCTACGAAGATAACAGAACAAATCCCATGTTTTTATCCATCTCAGATGATTTTATAAAAATGCACGAAGGTTAATTAAACCTTTACCTAAATCACATAATTCCTTTAAAATTAACAAAAATTGACACATAACATATAATCATGCACACAGTCAAGCAATCACACGCATATAGTCACATAACGACTCAGGTCTGATCATAGAATATATCACTCTTAAATCTTTATCCTCTTTTACGCGTACCGGGTCACGTTCAGCCTGACGGCCCGACGCTCAGCGTTTCGATTACGCTTCTCATTATCATTATCGACTGACACGTCACTTAGGACAAAACACTTTACTGACACATTCATTTCATTCAATCACACATAATTCCCCTTTTATATATTCTTTAACTCTTTAATGGAACGGGTTCCGTTCTACCTGACGGCCCGACAACACAGCTTAACTTCTAAGCTGACTCTTTAAATTGGAACGTTTTTATCCACGCTCCTTAACTCTAGTATACAGATAAGACAAATAATCACCGCTTAATCACATAATCTCATCACATAACACATACTTTACTTTCTTAATTACGACGCAAAATTCTCGGTCGTTACAACCACCATTATCAAAATGTCCAGTCCGCCAAAACGTCAAAACTTGTTGGCTTGAAAAGACTGAAGGCTGGGTCAATGCATACCCAATTTCACCGTGTGCAAGAAGATCTTGCACAAAATGCAACTCAGACGGAGCTTCATGATGGTTTAGGATTGCAGCATAGTTGTTGGGAACGAACTTAGCTCCATCGATGATCAAATCCTTAGGTGCCATGAGAAAAATTGAAGATTAAGATCGCTTGTTGGGTGTTTGATAAAATGTCTGTATGAAAAACCAACGTCAGAAGATGAGAGAGAGTAAAAGTAAAGAAAGAGAGATAAAGTGTAAAAGTAAATAAAAGATTGTATAATCTTCTCTCTCTGACTTATACTTGGTAAAAAAAATATAACCGTTGGACACCTCTCAGACATGCAGCAATAATGAATAGTTAATGGGCACGCGAAAACAGTAATCATTACTTATCACATGCAGTTTTTCAAGGAAAAAACGTTCCACTTACCCAGTAATCCCATTAATTGAGGTAAGTCAGTTTTAATTCAAAATTTAAACTGTTCCCACTAATTCAATTATTTTCACTACAAAACCAATATTCTATAAAAATTTCGAGTGTGAGAATGACCAAAATAAAATAAATCAAGTAAACATGTACTGATATTTGAAAATCAGAACTTAATTTAAATAAAAAATTAAAAATGGTCATCAGAATATGGATATATCAGGATTTAACAGTGCAGTAAAATTGCAAACATCTCAGAGACAAAATCTTGCAAAAATCAGAAATTCCATTAATATATTAAGAGAATACATTCATGAAATTTAAATTACATCAGAGCATTACAAGACTGTCCTAAGCTTCTAAACCTAACATCAACAGCTTTTGTCCTTGGCTAAAAAGCCGGACAAAGCTGAAGATGAAGAAAAACAGGAAGAAGAAAATAAATTATTTATTCTTCCGACTCTCTACAAAAAGAATAGCTAGTCGAATGATTCGCTCTTGTTGGCGGAGAGCTTCCAGCCTTTCTTCTTCCAATCGCTCCAGATGGCGATGGTAGTCCATGTAAAAGAACAGGAGGTGTGTGAGAACCTCCTGGGGAACCAAGTCCCAAATCTCATCAGGAATGACAGTTACGTGCCATTCCTGCTGCCAGTCATCACAGCTCAACTCCATGTTGAAGGTCTCAAAGTTCAAAAACATATTGTAGTTGACCATTTTGTGTTTGTATGAAGGAAAGGAGAGTGAGTGTGTGAGAAAAGAAATGATGTGTAGGCTGATTGGAGGTGTTGGTTTATATAGGCAAGAGAATGCAGGAGACGCAAGGAAATTTAATGTTGACAGGTAGAAATAATTCTACCTCGTCTCCCTAGACTTGGAAGAAGAAAAATAATCATTAAAAATATAAAACATGGTTTAATGTGCACAAGAAACAAGTAAAAATTACTATGCATGTATGTGTTCCACTAACCCTAATTGTATTGACTGTTAATATCTCACCCGTACATATTCTGATTTAAACAAAGACTGTTTCAGATTTTAACCACAAATAAGTCAAATAGAGGATCAGAATTTAATATCAGAACTTAGACTTATATCAGAACTTAACAGTCATCAGAACATGATTTCTTAACTCGAAAAATGAATGCCTATCTCTGTGATTCTTCATACAAATTCTGATTTCGGTTCTTCAGAACGTAATCATCAGAAGTTCCATCAGAACCTGTCCTCAGAATTTATCTAATCTGACACATAAACTGTTCATCTAAAACAACATTGAACGCCACAGTAATTTTCATCATTCATATGGAGTGTAAGTGTGTGCATTAAGCAAAATATGAGACAAAGAGTAAGGTCTGATTCACTTCAGTATATCTTAGAAATAAGGCATAACTAAAACTGTACTTAAAATCTGTCATCATTCTGAAGCCTACTATTGAATGAGTTCATGCATGAGTCCACCTCAACTGTTTTGTGCTTATTTTATGCATCTTTTGAAATTCCATTTTACAGTGGCTTCTCAGTGTAAGTGAGTCACGACTGCTTATCAGAATTTATGCTATTAACAGAGTATTTCTCCAGTAGTCATAGAGTGTGAAAAGTCACCAAGAAAAATAATTATTTGCTTTTCTAATGCATATTACTTAATACCAGCAATGCACTTGGGTCGTCCCTTCCACATTTTTACTCTAGACCTCAAAGGAGTACCTAATTTTTATTTCTTTTTCATTTACTTTTTCTTTTGATGAGTGAGGTTTATCAGCACTTAGTACATTCATCAGATTTACTAACATCATAACTTAACAGATGAGAAGCATTATTCTAGTTTTTGATTTAGTAATAAGATAGACAAAGTAAACGTGACTAAGCTCAATATCAGAATTTGCTTGTGTCAATAGATTTCCACATAAATAATTACTGCTAACATGGGATTTCTAGTATGTTAAAGACTACTAGGTCAGCATCTAGCACAGTTATCCTCATAGGATTGAATAGGCACATAAACAGTCATATCACTATCAGAGTTTAGAAATACACATCAGACAACAATCAGTACTTAGACAATTTTCAATTAAGCACAGAATACACAAAGAGAGTAATTTCTGTAAATACTGATCAAAAAGTCTGATACATCAGAACAAAAACTAAGCAGATTTAAAGAAAGAACCTGAAACCATTCCAAGTTCATTTACCAATCTTGTAAAAGTAGCTTCACACAGTGGTTTTGTGAAGATATCTGCTAGTTGTTGATCTGTTGGAACAAAATGCAATTCCACTGTACCTTCATCCATATGTTCCCTTATGAAGTGGTACCTAATGCTGATGTGCTTTGTCATTGAGTGTTGAACTGGATTACCTGTCATAGCAATAGCACTTTGATTATCACAGTATATAGGGATTTTAAAATATGTTAACCTATAATCTAGTAACTGATTCTTCATCCAAAAAATCTGTGCACAACAGCTTCCTGCAGCAATGTATTTTGCTTCTGCAGTTGATGTGGAGATTGACTTTTGTTTCTTGCTAAACCAAGAAACCAATCTGCCTCCAAGAAATTGGCAGCTTCCACTTGTACTTTTCCTGTCAATTTTGCAACCTGCAAAATCTGCATTTGAGTAACCTATTAGTTTAAAATCTGATTCTCTGGAATACCACAATCCCAGATCAGCTATTCCCTTAAAATATTTGAAAATTCTTTTCACAGCTGTTAAGTGAGGTTCTCTTGGATCTGCTTGAAATTTTGCACAAAGACAGGTAGCATACATGATATCAGGTCTACTAGCAGTGAGATAGAGTAGAGAGCCAATCATACCTCTGTAATCAGTAATATCTACTGATTTACCAGTATCCTTATCCAATTTTGTTGTAGTGGCCATGGGAGTGGATGCACTTGAACAATCTTACATTCCAAATTTCTTCAGCAAATTTCTGGTGTACTTGGTTTGACAAATAAAAGTGCCTTCTGCATTCTGCTTGACTGCATCAATTTGGCAAACTTCTTGCAAAGTCTGTCATTTGTAGAACCAAAGATGATATCATCAACATATATCTGAACCAGAAGTAAGTCCTTTCCATGGTTGAGGTAGAACAGTGTTTTGTCTATTGTTCCTCTGTTAAATACACTTTCCAGAAGAAACTGAGCTAAAGTCTCATACCATGCTCTTGGAGCTTGCATAAGGCCATAAAGTTCTTTATCAAGCCTGTAGACATGATTAGGATATTTGGGATCTACAAACCCTGGAGGTTGTTCAACATATACTTCCTCCTCCAATTCTCCATTGAGAAAAGCACTTTTCACATACATTTAAAAGACAGTATACCTTTTGTGAGCAGCATAAGCCAAAAATATCCTTATGGCTTCCAATCTAGCAACTGGTGCAAATGTATCATCATAGTCAATTCTCTCCTGTTGAGAATATCCTTTTGCAACCAACCTTGCCTTATTCCTTGTAATTATGCCATCACTATCAGTTTTGTTTCTGAATACCCACTTTGTACCAACAATAGATCTGTTCTTTGGCCTTGGCACTAGGGTCCAGACTTTGTTTCTTTCAAATTCATTTAACTCTTCCTGCATTGCTTGCACCCAATCAGCATCTTGAAGAGCTTCTTCCACTTTCTTTGGTTCAGTCTGAGAAAGAAAAGAATTGTAAAGACATTCACTTGAAGTAGTTGTTCTAGTTCTGAAACCTGCATCAGGATTTCCAATAATTAAGTCAGGTGTATGGGATTTAGTCCACTTCCTTGCAGATGGAAGGTTTTCTCTAGAACTGGATGCTCCCCCATGATCCATGCTATCTTCATCAATATTTTCTGATGCTCCCCTTGAAACTATGCTCTCTGAGTTGGATCCTTCAGAATTTAAGTTTTCAGAACTATCAGAACTTGGCTTATCAGAACTTCACGAATCAGAACTTGAAGAGCCAGATGTATGTTCTGATGCTTCTTAAGATGTGGTTGTATCTTGAGTATGCTCCCCCTGCATAGGTGCATCTTCCTTTGGCGTAGTCACCACAGTTTCAATAACATCAGAGTTCAATCCATCAGAGTTTGCAGTATCAGGATTTTGACTGTCAGGATTTTCAGTATCAGAATTTAAGTCTTCATTTTCAAATCTCAGCTGATCATGATCAATAAAATCTTCAAGTCCAGTAATCTTCTTATCATCAAAAGATACATTGATAGATTCCATGACCACTCTTGTTCTCAAGTTATAGACTCTGAAGGCTTTTGTGGAAAGTGGATATCCAACAAAGATTCCTTCATCAGCTTTTAGATCAAATTTGGATAGTTGTTCAGGATGAGTCTTAAGAAAAAAACACTTACATCCAAATACGTGAAAATACTTCAGATTTGGCTTCTTTTTCTTCACCATCTCATATGGTGTCTTTCCTTGCTTGTTAATGAGTATTGCATTCTGAGTAAAACAAGCAGTCTGCACAGCTTCAACCCAGAAATAGGTTGGAAGCTTTGCTTCATCAAGCATTGTACGTGCAGCTTCAATGAGAGTTCTATTCTTTCTTTCAACAACTCCATTTTGCTGTGGAGTTCCAGGAGCAGAAAATTCCTGCTTGATTCCATGGTTTTTGCAGAACTCTTCCATTATCAAATTCTTGAACTCAGTACCATTATCACTTCTTATTATTTTCACAGAATCATTGACTAATTTATCCAGTTACCTGGCATGATCACTCAAGATAGATGCAGTTTCACTTTTTGTGTGCAAGAAATATACCCATGTGTATCTGGTGAACTCATCCACTATGACCATAACATATTTCTTCTTTGCAATAGACATGACATTTACTGGACCAAATAGATCAACATGTAGAAGGTGATAAGGCTCAAGAATTGATGATTCAGTCTTGCTCTTGAATGAGGATTTCCTTTGTGTTTGCCTTTCGACAAGAATCACCTAGGCCATCAGGAGCAAATACTGACTTTGGCAGTCCTCTCACAAGATTTTTCTTGACTAGTTCATTTATATTTTCAAAATTTAAATGAGAGAGTTTCTTGTGCCAATTCCAGCTTTCTTCAATTGATGCTCTACTCATCAGAGAGATTGCAGAACCATCAGTACTTGTTGAAAGCTTCACTTCATAAATGTTACCATGCCTGTATCCTTTCAGAACAACTTTGCCTGTAGATTTACTTACAACTTCACAGAGTTCTTCAAAGAAATCCACATGATAACCTCTGTCACAGATTTGACTGACACTCAGCAGATTGTGTATAAGTCCTGAGACCAGAGCTACTTCTTTAATGATGACATTCCCGAGATTGATATTGTCATATCCCAATGTTTTTCCAATGTTTCCCTCTCCATAAGAAACACTTGGGCCAGCCTTCTCCACAAACTCTGATAGCAGGGCTTTATTTCCAGTCATATGTCCTGAACATCCCCTCTCCAGAACTAGGATATTTTTCCTGTTGCCCTGCAATCACAAAGACCACTAATGATTAGTTTTAAGGACCCAGACTTGCTTGGATCCTTTGGCTTTATTAAGTTTGTTAACATTTGCAGTGGATTTAGCATCAGAGTTTATGTTAACATTTTTCTTATTAGAATTTACACTATCAGACTTTGAATCAGAACTTACACTAGAAGGAACAATGCTAACTTTCTTTAGAGAAGGTTTTATTTGATAATAATCATAGTACAGACTATGATATTCCTTACAAGTATAAATGGAATGCCATAAACTACCACAATGAAAACAAGGATTTTGTGGCTTATATCTAATAGACTGACTCTTAACTCCTGACTTTGAAGGTAAGGAGTTTATGTTCTTATTCTTCCTGCAAAAAGAAGCTAGATGGTTGGAACTTCCACAGTTATGACATGTTTTTCTAGGAGCATCAGGAACAGGCTTATAATCATTGCTTTTATTCACACCTTCCTTTCCATTCCTATTTTTCCTAGGTGATTTTACCTTGTTTGCATTCTTAACATCTTTCAGCTAATGCTTAAGCTGCTTCTTTATCATTAAGCCTACGTTTACTTCAGTTGTCTCTTCCTGTTTTAGTTTGTCAGAAGTTAATTCCTTTTTAACTTCTGATTTCTCAGTATCAGACTTTACAGCTACAAACTTAACAGGTTTTAACTTTGGCTTTTGTTTAACAGCTATAGGCTTAATATCTACAGTTCCTTTATCATTCTTATCCTCTCCATAACATAAGCCCTCTTTCCAGTTTTCACTACTTAACAAATTCTGAGTTGTTCTGCTAGAGTTAGTCCAAGTCCTGATAATCTCTCTTTCCTTTTCTAACTCAGATTTTAGAGATTCATTCATTTTAAGCACTTCATCTCTAACATAGAAAGCATCATCTCTATCTTTCTGAGTTTGATGGAACATGACTAACTCTTTTTGTAAATAATCATTCCTCTTTTTGAAAACAAGATTTTCAGAAGTTAATCTTTCACATGTTAAAGTTTGATCTCTATAGCTAATGAATATGGTTTTAAGATATCTTGTCAACTCATTAATATCATCAGTATGAAAGGCATAAGTAGTTTGAGGTACCTTTAACTCAGCATCTTCAGAACTGCTTTCAGCACTTTCCATATCAGCATTTGCCATCAAGGCATAATTTTCCTCACTTTCAGAATCTGAGGTGTTTGTCCAGCTTTTGTTCTTTGTGACAAGAGCCTTGCCTTTGTCACTCTTCACTTTCTTGCAATCAGGAGATATGTGGCCTTTCTCACCACAGTTATAGCATTTGACATTTGTATAATCTCCTCTGTCAGACTTTCCTCCTCTGCCCTCAGATTTTCTGAAATTCTTCCTATCAGAACTTGCGCCTTTCCTAGAAAACTTCTTTCCCTTCCTGAACTTCCTGTATACAATATTTGTGATTCATTTCACCATAAGAGCACACAGCTTCATCATCTCTTCATCAGCATCCGTCTCAGGCAACCTTTCAGATTCTGAGTCATCATCACTTTCAGAATTTGATGACTCAGTATCAGACTTTGTGAAGAGAGCTTTACCCTTGCCTTTCCTTGAGGTAGCTGCCTTGGGGGATTCTTCTTCAGCCTTAAGAGCAACTGTCCTTGACTTTCCTCCTTTCCTCTTGCTTCTTTGTTCCATCTAAAGTTCAGGAATCTTGAGCATCCCATAAATTTCATCAAGAGTTGTTTCATCAAGATTATAGTTGTATCTTATTGTTGTTGCCTTTAAATCCAAGATTTCAGGAAGAGCCAACAGGAATTTAAGGTTTAAATCTTCAAGATCATACTCCTTATCAACCAGTGACAAATCATTCAAGAGTTTGACAAATCTATCATATAAATCAGTCAATGACTCATTAGCCTTTGAGTCAAAGTGTTCATACTCTTGAGTGAGTATTGTCTTCCTGTTCTTCTTAATCCTATCAGTTCCCTGACATCTTGTTTCCAAGGCATCCCGTATCTCCTTTGCAGTCTTACAGTTTATTACCCTATTTGACATTACATTATCAATGGCACTATGCAGTAAGTATCGTACCTTAGCATCCTTAGCAATTGATGCGATATCTTCAGCAGTGTAGTCACTCTTTTCCTTTGGTACTGACTTTGCTGCTTCACCTGCAACTGCAATAGCGAGCTTGGTTGGTTTGTGAGGCCCTTCCTTGATTTTATCAAAATATTCTGGATCTGTAGCTTCCAGAAACATGGTCATCCTCACCTTCCATATGGGATATTCAGATGGTCTCAATATGGGAACTATAATAGTCTCATATCGGCTTTGGATTTGTGTTTTTGGAGGTTTTTCAGTTTTGGTGGGCTTAGTTGGAGTTTCTACTTCAGACATGATTATTTTTGTGTGACCTAACAAGTGGTATCAGAGCCTATCTGTTAACACACAAACAGTTTAAGATCCAAAAACAATCATGTCTGAAGTAGAAACTCCAACTAAGCCCACCAAAAATGAAGAACCTCCAAAGACACAAATCCAAAGCCGATATGAGACTATTAGAGTTCCCATATTGAGACCATCTGAATATCCCATATGGAAGGTGAGGATGACCATGTTTCTGGAAGCTACAGATCCATAATATCTTGATAGAATCAAGGAAGGGCCTCACAAACCAACCAAGCTCACTGTTGCAGTTGCAGGTGAAGCAGCAAAGTCAGTACCAAAGGAAAAGAGTGACTACACTGCTGAAGATATCGCATCAATTGCTAAGGATGCTGATTGCTAGTAGTAGATAGCGTTCCTAGCCTTTCAGGGTACATGGCTTATGTATTTTCATTTCAGTATTTAGAACTAGTAGTGATAGATTGTAATCAGGCATGTATAAACTCGGCTAGTTGTTTCATCCCCAGGATATAAATGGGAGATCTTATGAATATATATATCTAAGCAGTTATTAAGAAATGATGTCTATATTACTGCACTTTATAAGACCTGTTAAATAATGAATGACATGCTTACATATGAATAAAATAACCCAGCTGTTATAATCATGTGACCAATATTCTTTATCAGAACAATGCCACCCCGTAGAAGAGGAACCAGGGCACAGCCTACAGAATCTGTTAACCAACAACGAGGTGACCCAGTAGTAAATGAGGAAAGTGAAGAAGACCTAGACTATAATGAATATGATGAGGAAGAATATGTAGAAGAAGAGGCTGAGGATACCCATCAAGGAGGGAACCCCATGAATGAATTTATGGAACTACTAAGAGCAAATCTGAACCAACAGCCTATTCCACCACAGCCCCATATTGCCCAATAGACTGCAACTACTGCTTTTAGAGCCTTCAAATCCCTCAAACCCCCAGAGTTCCTAGGATCTGCTGATCCCGTTGAAGCACGGGTCTGGCTCAAAGAAATAGAAAAATCCTTCGAGATACTAGGTGTTGAGGAACGACATAAGACCATTTTCGCTTCTTACATGCTGAAAGGAGAAGCTAACTATTGGTGGGAGTCCAAAAGAAACCTAGAAACTGATGTTTTGATCCCATGGGATAGATTTACCCGACTGTTCTTAGACAAGTACTTCCCTAGGTTCATGGAAACCCAGATGAAGATTAGGTTTCTGGAGTTGAAACAGGATAAGATGACTTTGGCAGAATATGAGGCCAAATTTACTGAGTTTTCTAGATTTGTGCCTGAGTTTGTGAATACCGAAGAAAAGAAAGTGCGAAGGTTTCAGCTTGGTCTGAAATAATGGATACAGAACCGAGTAGTAGTGTTAGAGCTGACAGACTATGCCACCTTAGTACAGAAAGCCTAAATTATTGAAGCTGGTAGTGAGCATATTGTGAAAGAAAAGGAGAATAGGAAGAGGAAGATAGGAAGCCAAGGAATAGGAACCGGGAGCAGGAGCCTTCCAAGCAGGTTCGTCAGGGGAGCGGTGTCCCAACCTGCACGAGGCCCCGGATTCAGAAAGGCCCCGAGTGAGAGCGTTAGCTAGGGCGGCGGATAATCTAGGGCAACATTTCATAGCCAACCCCATACCCCAATACCAGAGTGTCAAACATGTAAGAAGAGTCACCTTGGAGTGTGTACCCAGACAAGGGCTGTAACACCCCCAAATCCGGGGTCGAGGATCCGGGTTGTCACGAGTTCCATTTCCCTTAATAACACCCAATCTTAATAAATAATCAACTACTCTGTACTGTGACCCCACAATAAATACACACACCACAAGTTATAGTCTCAGAGATGAATATCCAAAAATAATCACAAGTCGTTTTATTCCACCAATATATGCCAATACACCTTAAAAGGGTTTTTGAATAAATTTACATTTCTTTGCCATTATTACAATTCATAAATATACATAAATCCGGTACATCAAAAGTTGAAAGCCTAGCCTATTGATAGCTCCTACCTCAGCTACAGCGACATCAACGCCTATAGGAAACTGCGGAACGTTTCCTATCCGCTCGCGAATTGGGAGCTTGGTCCTGTTCATCTTGTTTATCTGATGTTGTGTGATGAAAGAAGAAAGCAAGGGTGAGCAGCAAGCCCACCAAAATAATATGTATAATGATTAACAATATATGAGCCTTCCCATAGTACTCATGAAAGTCTTGGTCAAAAGAAATGAACCAAGTTGATATCTTAATGCGATGAAGTCACAAAACATTCAGTATATATATATACATATATACTTTTCAAAATATTGGAAGTCCTCTTCCATGCATAATACACACAGAGTTCCAGTGTATAACTGTATAAAACTATCGTTGCAAGGTGATCTCATATATCTAACCTTGTCTCAACGTTTTTCTGAAAATCTTTGACATGCATAAGATAATCATTTACTAGATCTAAGTTTAAAAGATGAAGTTACAAGATACTCCAATATACTTATATCATTTCCAAATACTACTTGAACTACCACCGTTCAAGTTATAATTAGTTTCAAAAGTTCATCACATAGATGAGACTACAAGACCAGATTTGAATAGATTAAATATTTAAAATATCATCAAGATAAAATGAAGTTACGAGATACTTCATTTGATGCAAACATCATTTTGAAAACTTGACCCTGCCAACACTCAACAATCGCCCAACCGTAGCCTTTCTATCGAAGTGCTCTGGGTAGTGTTGCAGAAATATCCAATTGGATGATGAAGTCATTACGGGAGTTTACCGCGCCAGGAAGACCACTTACGATGATCAGTCGTAGTAGTACAACCCCACCATTTTCTACATGTAGAGGAGAACCTGTCAGATTTACTTGTCAACCGAACACTGAACTCCTAAGGAATGGACCGCCTTAGCGGAACTTCCAGGCCATTTGGGCCAATATAATAAGGCTGGGCCGGCGCTACTCGACCACTTACGCCACTCCTTGTTCAGATGAAATCCATGACTCTGAAACGTAAAGCTCGTCCCCACTTTCCCCAAGTAGAAACTTATTGATACGGCTCCACCAAGAAGTCGTATCGAGTTGGAAAGGAAAACTCACCGATATTTCCCAGGCGATGCCTGTTAATGGATTAACTTGTTCCAAGAATTTTACTTCCCGAGTGTTGGGTAAGTAATCAAAAACTCTTTTATCAAGACAACAACCTTGTTGCGAATATAAAATACACCACAGAGCCGGATCCCTCCGGTTTTGAGCGAGTATTTAAATCCCCTTTTAAAAGGAAGATCTTAAATATAAAAATGAGTTTTGGGATCCGCTCTAACTTTTGAAAATCATTTTAAAGACTTGAAAACACTTTAAAGAGTGTTTGGAATAGTGCTGATTTAATAAAGTAAATCAGTCTCAATATAAAGAAATATCTGAATATTATTATTTAAATAATATTCCCATAAAGAGTAATTGAGGTAGAAGTTGGAAAACTTATACTTGAAATGAATAGTAAATAATCAAAGATATACTTATACGAAAGTAATATCTTTATTTGAATATCAAAAGTAAGTTTGATTATCGAACATTATTCTTTAATAAAATAAAGAATATTAATAAATAATAAGCGGAGTCATAATACCTCGAATGAATATTATAAATAATATTCATTAAATAAAATAAAGGAGTCATACATCCTCAAATGAATATCCAAGTAATATTCAATAAATAATCTAAAGGAGTCATAAGTCCTCGAATGAATATTCAAGATAATATTCATTAATAAAATAAAGTTATCGAATAAACCTTATTCGATTAATAGTTTTGAAAACTATAACCTTATATATATAAATATATATATATATAAAATCTACTCGGGATCCTCGACTCCCGGTTTTAGAAAATGTTTTCACCTTTGGGTCCCTATACTAAGGGTATATGCAAATTACCGCTTTTCTCTATCATAGATATTATCAACTGAACCAACAGATATATATGGCAAGAATACGAAATAGGCATGCATATGTACCATATCACATGCTACAATATATCGCAAGAATTTGCTAATATAACCATCATGCGTCTATTACAAGATAATGCATATACAAGTGTATACATCACAACAACAGTATAACGGGTAGAAAACTTGCCTGAGCGACTAGGGGTTACGAATGGCTCGGGACGAGTCTGGTAACCTATAAACAACAAGTAAGTTGGAATTAAGCCAAAGTCACTTGTAAATCTATACATTAACCAACTTAGACTCTAACGCTCGCTTTGCGCTTACTGATTCTCTTAAGTCACTCGAGTACCTTTGGCTCCACCATTTTTAATAATTTAACCATTACGAGTTTTAAGGCGATTCCTTCGCGAGTATCTTACCAACTGCCTAACACTCTTACCATAATTGTTTCATACACTAATTAACCCTTTTTGGTCTTTAACCTATGTTTCAAAGTAAGGCGAGGGGAAAAGTTTCGTTCGCGAAACGCCGTTACTTAAAACGGTCGTTTCTCCTAAACCGTACATCGGAATCAAACGAACTACATATCAAAACGAAGCTCGTAACATGAAATATCTAAATATGGCAATGGTCAAAATCTAGCAGGGAGTTCTCGGGTCCTAATGTTATGAACAAAAGCAGTCTAAAGTAAATCGGACATTACGACGGCTATGTTTACGCGATTTCCCAAATTTAAACCATTCCAAATCCACCACAATTCAACCCCAATTCACAACCCAATCAAAACTCCATCCAAACTACATTACAACAGCCCCAAATCAACTCATTATAATCAATTTACTAAATCTTAAAACTTGAATTTAAACTATACTACATTCTTTAACCAAATCATAAGATTTCAACAATCCATTCACCACCATTCCAACCCAACTCTAAACCACAATCACTAAGCTACTCTAATACTATATCAACCAAAATCATTCTAATATACAAAGTAAAGCTAGGGTTTGGAGATGTTATACCTTCCTTAAAGCTTCTTAATCAATGAAAGATCCTTGGAATGCCCATGGAAGCCTTGATCTATGCTTAAGCTACCTTGAACTTTCATAAAAAATCAAGAAAACCAAAGTTATTTCTTGAAGGTTACTATTCACCATATTCTTCCTTGATTTATAAGAAAAGATTGGCTTGGAATTAGAAGCTTAAACTTATAGGAAGTATGTAACTATCCATGGGGAAGCTTAGATAAATACCTTGCTAAATAGTAAATGGTGGAGCTTGGATCTTCATTTTGCTAAGAAAGAAGCCGAGAGCTTCATGAAGAAATGGAGGGTTTTGTGTTTTGTTTGATGAAAAATGAAATGTTTTTCTTGGTTGGTTGAATTTTGATTTGTTTTAGGTTAATTACCTAATTAACCTTGACTTTGTGTGGTTATCATTCAACCACACTTCCTTCCCTCCTATGTCATGCTTACATCACATTGCTATATCATCATCCCTTTCTTGCCCTCTTCTCATTGGTTGGATGACATCATCCCCTCTAATCTCTTTGATTAGCTTCTAATTGTTTGCCTAATGACCGCTGATCTGTTATACGGTTCGCTTAACTTTCGTTCTCGTTTCTCGTTTGAGGGATCATACCTGGGATCTTATTACTTGGGTTTCCTTAACCTTTCTCAATACATTATAATCCTTTTATGATCCTTTCTTATAATCCTTTTATTTAAATCCTTTTTATCCTGTTACCTTATACTCAATTCTTTCCGTATCTAGTGGATTCCTGGGAAAAATCAAAGTATTCGGAATTGGATTCTGACGATCTTTACATACACTTATATACCATATCGAGTACTAATAAAATCTCAGAATATCCATAACAGAATCCCTACATAGTGGGGCATGAAAAGTTTTCTCATTCAGCAAAAACACTATTCATAAGAGTTTTTCAAAAATTTCCAAAAATTGGGGTTATTACAAGGGCCCCTCTGAGATATTACCTGTGTGACCAAATCGGGCACCTTGCCAGCAACTGCACCCGGCCCAAAGTAACGTGTTTCCAATGTGGAAAGGCAGGACACATGAAGAGGGATTGCCCAATATTGAAGCCCCCAGCCTCAGGAATGAGCAAGGCTACATCCAACCGACCTCCAGCCGCTAGGACCTTCAACATGATTGTTCAGGATGCTGTCCGAAACACTGACATGATAGCAGGTACCCTTTTGTTAAATTCCGGACATGCAAATGTCCTATTTGATTCTGGAGCAACCAAGTCTTTTATATCTCAAGATTTTTCTAGAAAGTTAAAACTTAATGCCATACCCTTACGTGAGGTATTACGAGTGGAAATAGCAAACAAAGAAATAATCCCTGTAAATCAAGTATACCCTAAGTGCAAGCTGAAATTAGAAGGGAAGATCTTCGAGGTCGACCTAATACCATTCGCATTAGGAGAATTTGATGTGATCTTAGGAATGGATTGGTTATCCGATAATGGAGCGCAAATAGATTGTAAACAGAAGAAAGTTAAGATAAGAGTGCAGAATGAAAAAGAAGTAGTGTTTAACGACAAAACCAGAAATTTCTGACCATGCTTCAAGCAAAGAGATTGTTAAGGAAAGGTAACGAGGCCTATTTGGCTTATGTTATAGATACCAATATGGAGGTCCCCAATATACAGGACATACCCATAGTAAATGAATTCGAGGATGTATTTCCATAAAACTTACCAGGATTACCACCTGACCGAGAAATAGAGTTCGCTATAGAGTTAGCGCCAGGGACGGCACCAGTATCCAAGGCCCCATATAGGTTAGCCCCAGTTGAGATGAAAGAACTAGCTTCTCAACTGCAAGAATTATTAGATAATGGAATGATAAGGCCCAGTGTGTCGCCATGGGGAGCGCAAGTACTATTCATCAAGAAAAAGGACGGCAGCATGAGATTATGTATAAACTATCGAGAGCTGAATAAACTGACTATTAAGAATAGGTACCCTCTTCCCAGAATTGATGACCTATTCGACCAACTCAAAGGAGCTGTACATTTTTCCAAAATAGATTTAAGAACAGGATATCAATAGTTGAAAATCAAACCAGAAGATATACCGAAGATTGCTTTTCGCACTAGATATGGACATTATGAGTTCTTAGTCATGTCGTTTGGGTTAACCAATGCACCCACAGCCTTTATGGATTTGATGAACAGAGTGTTCAAAAAGTACCTGGATATATGTGTGATAGTTTTTATCGATGATATTCTGATCTACTCAAAGACAAAGCAAGAACATGCAGAACAATTGAGGATAGTCTTAGAAATCTTGAGGAATGAGAAATTGTATGCCAAGTTCTCGAAGTGCGAATTTTGGTTGAGAGAAGTTCAGTTTTTAGGACATGTGGTGAGTAGCAAGAGAGTTTTAGTTGACCCTGCCAAGATAGAGGCGGTATCCAATTGGGAAAGACCAACTACCCCAACAGAGGTTAGGAGTTTTGTGGGTTTAGTAGGATATTACCGAAGATTCGTGTAAGACTTTGCTAAGATAGCCGGTCCACTGACTAGACTTACCCAGAAGGTAGAAACGTTCGTATGGACGGAAAAATGTGAGGAGAGTTTTCAAGAACTGAAAAGGAGGCTGGTGTCAGCACCAGTGCTCGCTCTTCCCGATGGAAAGGGAGAGTTTGTGATATACAGCGACGCATCGCTAAAAGGATTAGGATGTGTACTAATGCAGCATGGCAAAGTTATAGCGTATGCTTCTCGGCAATTGAAGGATTATGAGAGCAGATACCCTACACATGATCTAGAATTAGTAGCCATAGTATTTCCCTAAAAATTTGGAGACACTACCTATACGGTGAGAAATGCGAGATCTACACTGACTGTTAGATATATTTGATAATGTCATGACTAATGTGATTTATGTTTAGTTTTCAGATCTTACTTAAACAGGACAAATTAGTACTTAACTGAAATCAGCACTAATACTGAAGTCAGAACTTAAGTCGTCAGTACTTAAGGTTCAGGAGATATTTATCAGAAGATAATATCAGGACTTGAAGGAAACGTTCAGATAATAAGGAAGACAGCTGATTTATAGGAAGAGAAGATCGAGACAAACAGAAGAAGAGATATGCATGAAGAAGGAATTCTATGAAGAATAGAATACTTGGAAGAAAAGATATCTGATTGATATATTTTAGGAAGCAGAATTATATTCCATATCAATTAGTGATTATCTTGTAACTGTGTAGTATATAAACACAGACATAGGGTTTACACTATAAGTGTTATCATTATCGAGAATATTATTCAATATAACCCTAGCAGCTCTCGTGATATTTGTTCATCACTAAGAGAGGACAGTTCCATACTATAATAGAGTTTATTGTTTTGAATAAAGTTTGTTTTCTGTTACTTGAGTTATTAAAGTTTGATTTGATTGTGCTATTCACTGTATTCACCCCCCTCTACAGTGTGTGTGACCTAACAAGTGGTATCAGAGCCCTGACATCTTGTTTCCAAGTCATCCCATATCTCATTTGTAGTCTTGTAGTTTATTACCCTATTTGACATTACATTATCAATGGCACTATACAGTAAGTGTCGTACCTTAGCATCCTTAGCAATTGATGCGATATCTTCAGCAATGTAGTCACTCTTTTCCTTTGGTACTGACTTTGCTCCTTCACCTACAACTGCAATAGCGAGCTTGGTTGGTTTGTGAGGCCCTTCCCTGATTCTATCAAAATATTCTGGATCTGTAGCTTCCAGAAACATGGTCATCTTCACCTTCCATATGGGATATTCAGATGGTCTCAATATGGGAACTCTAATAGTCTCATAGCGGCTTTGGATTTGTGTCTTTAGAGGTTCTTCAGTTTTGGTGGGCTTAGTTGGAGTTTCTACTTCAGACATGATTGTTTTTGTGTGACCTAACAAGTGGTATCAGAGCCTATCTATTAACACACAAACATTTTAAGATCCAAAAACAATCATGTCTGAAGTAGAAACTCCAACTAAGCCCACCAAAACTGAAGAACCTCCAAAGACACAAATCCAAAGCCGAAATGAGACTATTAGATTTCCCATATTGAGACCATCTGAATATCCCATATGCAAGGTGAGGATGACCATGTTTCTCGAAGCTACAGATCTAGAATATCTTGATAGAATCAAGGAAGGGCCTCACAAACCAACCAAGCTCGCTGTTGTAGTTGCAGGTGAAGCAGCAAAGTGAGTACCAAAGGAAAAGAGTGACTACACTGCTGAAGATATCGCATCAATTGCTAAGGATGCTAAGGTACGATACTTACTGCATAGTGCCATTGATAATGTAATGTCAAACAGGGTAATAAACTGTAAGACTGCAAAGGAGATATGGGATGCCTTGGAAACAAGATGTCAGGGAACTGATAGGATTAAGAAGAACAGGAAGACAATACTCACTCAAGAGTATGAACACTTTGACTCAAAGGCTAATGAGTCATTGACTGATTTATACGATAGATTTGTCAAACTCTTGAATGATTTGTCACTGGTTGATAAGGAGTATGATCTTGAAGATTTAAACCTTAAATTCCTGTTGGCTCTTCCTGAAATCTGGGATTTAAAGGCAACAACAATAAGAGACAACTATAATCTTGATGAAACAACTCTTGATGAAATTTATGGGATGCTCAAGACTCATGAACTTGAGATGGAACAAAGAAGCAAGAGGAAAGGAGGAAAGTCAAGGACAGTTGCTCTTAAGGCTGAAGAAGAATCCCCCAAGGCAGCTACCTCAAGGAAAGGCAAGGGTAAAGCTCTCTTCACAAAGTCTGATACTGAGTCATCAAATTCTGAAAGTGATGATGACTCAGAATCTGAAAGGTTGCCTGAGACTGATGTTGATGAAGAGATGATGAAGCTGTGTGCTCTTATGGTGAAATGAATCACAAAGATTGTATACAGGAAGTTCAGGAAGGGAAAGAAGTTTTCTAGAAAAGGCGTAAGTTCTGATAGGAAGAATTTCAGAAAATCTGAGGGCAGAGGAGGAAAGTCTGGCAGAGGAGATTATACAAATGTCAAATGCTACAACTATGGTGAGAAAGGCCACATATCTCCTGATTGCAAGAAAGTGAAGAGTGACAAAGGAAAGGCACTTGTCATAAAGAACAAAAGCTGAACAGACACCTCAAATTCTGAAAGTGAGGAAAATTATGCCTTGATGGCAAATGCTGATATGGCAAGTGCTGAAAGCATTTCTGAAGCTACTGAGTTAAAGGTACCTCAAACTACTTATGCCTTTCATACTGATGATATTAATGAATTGAGAAGATATCTTAAAACCATGTTCATTAGCTATAGAGATCAAACTTTAACATGTGAAAGATTAACTTCTGAAAATCTTGTTTGCAAAAAGAGGAATGATTATTTAGAAAAAGAGTTAGTCATGTTCCATCAAACTCAGAAAGATAGAGATGATGCTTTCTATGTTAGAGATGAAGTGCTTAAAATGAAGGAATCTCTAAAATCTGAGTTAGAAAAGGAAAGAGAGATTATCAGGACTGGACTCTGGCAGAACAACTCAGAATTTGTTAAGCAGTGAAAACTGGAAAGAGGGCTTAGGTTATGGAGAGGATAAGAATGATAAAGGAACTGTAGATATTAAGCCTATAGCTGTTAAACAAAAGCCAAAGTTAAAACCTGTTAAGTTTGTAGCTGTAAAGTCTGATACTGAGAAATCAGAAGTTAAAAAGGAATTAACTTTTGACAAACTAAAATAGGAAAAGATAACTGAAGTAAACGTAGGCTTAATGATAAAGAAGCAGCTTAAGCATAAGCTGAAAGATGTTAAGAATGCAAACAAGGTAAAATCACCTAGGAAAAATAGGAATGGAAAGGAAGGTGTGAATAAAACCAATGATTATAAGCCTGTTCCTGATGCTCCTAGAAAAACATGTCATAACTGTGGAAGTTCCAACCATCTAGCTTCTTTTTGCAGGAAGAATAAGAACATAAACTCCTTACCTTCAAAGTCGGGAATTAAGAGTCAGTCTGTTAGATATAAGCCACAAAATCCTTGTTTTCATTGTGGTAGTTTATGGCATTCCATTTATACTTGTAAGGAATATCATAGTCTGTACTATAATTATTATCAAGTAAAACCTTCTTTAAAGAAAGTTAGCATTGTTCCTTCTAGTGTAAGTTCTGATTCAAAGTCTGATAGTGTAAATTCTAATAAGAAAAATGTTAACATAAACTCTGATGCTAAATCCACTGCAAATGTTAACAAACTTAATAAAGCCAAAGGATCCAAGCAAGTTCGGGTCCTTAAAACTAATCATTAGTGGTCTTTGTGATTGCAGGGCAACAGGAAAAACATCCTAGTTCTGGAGAGTGGATGTTCAGGACATATGACTGGAAATAAAGCCCTGCTATCAGACTTTGTGGAGAAGGCTGGCCCAAGTGTTTCTTATGGAGATGGCAGCATTGGAAAAACATTGGGATATGGCAATATCAATCTCGGGAATGTCATCATTAAAGAAGTAGCTTTGGTCTCAGGACTTAAACACAATCTGCTGAGTGTCAGTCAAATCTGTGACAGAGGTTATCATGTGGATTTCTTTGAAGAACTCTGTGAAGTTGTAAGTAAATCTACAGGCAAAGTTGTTCTGAAAGGATACAGGCGTGGTAACATTTATGAAGCCAAGCTTTCAACAAGTACTGATGGTTCTGCAATGTAACACCCCCAAATCGGGGGTCGGGGATTCGGGTTGTCACGAGTTCCATATCCCTTAACAACACTTAATCTTAACAATCACCCAATTACTGCGTATTGTGACCCCATAATATACACACACACACACCGCAAGTTATAGTCTCAGAGATGAATACCCAAAAAAATAACACAAGTCATTTTATTCCAGATAATAAGCCATTACACCTCAAGAAGGTTCTGAATAAATTTACATTTCTTTGCCATTATTACAATTCATATTATACATAAGTCTGGTTCATCAATAGTTGAAAACCTAGCCTATTGGTAGCCCCTACCTCAGCTACGGCGGCATCAACGCTTACAGAAAACTGCGAAACATTTTCTAACCGCTTGCGAATTGGAAGCTTGGTCCTGTTCATCTTGTCTAGCTGATGTTGTGTGATGAAAGAACAAAGCAAGGGTGAGCAACAAGCCCACCAAAATAATATGTATAATGATTTACAATATATGAGCATTCTCATAGTACTCATGAAAGTCTTGGTCAAGAAGAAATGAACCAAGTTTGATATCTTACTGCGACCAAGTCGTAAAATATTCAGTATATATGTACATATATACTTTTCACAATCTTTGAAATCGTCTGACATGTATAATATACACAGAGTTCCCGTTTATAACTGTATAAAATATCGTTGCAAGGTGATCTCATATATCTAACCTTGTCTCAACGTTTTTCCGAAAATCTTTGACATGCACAAGATAATCATTTACTAGATATATGTTTAAAAGATGAAGTTACAAGATACTCCAATATACTTATATCCGAATACTACTTGAACTACCACCGTTCAAGTTATAATCAGTTTCAAAAGTTCATCACCCAGATGAGACTACAAGATAAGACTTGAATAGATTCAATCCTTGAAATATCATTATAAATAATGAAGTTACGAGATACTTCATTAAGTCCCGATATATATATATACACCTATATATATATATATATTTTATACACTCCTTGAAAACTTCTGTTATGAAAATTATAAACAGAGTTGCAATATCCAATGAATTTTGGAAAGGAGAAAACCTTGGCATAAACCTGATATCTTGCTGATCAGGCAAAGATACCAATAAGTAACCTTTTCTACTAGTAGATGGACGAATTCCCCACTGGTCATCACCCTGGTCGCAATAGGACTCCCACTGAGCCACTTACACTTTCATGGACGCCCACTGAGCCCATGTTGCTTATGCCGACTCAATAGATGGACTTACTTCCCGAACGTTGGGTAAGTAATCAATTCATTTATCAAAATAGCAACCTCGTTGCGAATGTAAAATACACCACTGAGTCGGATCCCTCAAGTTTTGAGCGAGTATTTAAATCCCCTTCGAAAGGAAGATCTTAACTATAAAAATGAGTTTTGGGATTCGCTCTAACTTTTAAAATCATTTTGAAGACTCGAAAACATTTTTAAGAATGTTTGGAGTAATGCTGATTTAATAAAGTAAATCAGTCACGATATATTAGAAAATATCTGAATATTATCATTTAAATAATATTCCCTTAAAGAATAATCTTTATACAAATAATTGAAGTAGAAGTTGTAAAACTTATACTTGAAATGAGTATTAAATAACCAAAGATATACTTATACGAAAGTACTATCTTTATTTGAATAATCAAAAAAAATAAGTTTGATTATCGACACCTTATTCTTTAGTAAAATAAAGAATATATTTCAGAAAATAATCGGAGTCATAGGTCCTCATATGAATATTCAAATAATATTCAATTAAATAATATAAGCGGAGTCATCTGTCCTCGAATGAATATTCAAGTAATATTCATTAAATAATATAAAGTGAGTCATAAGTCCTCGAATGAATATTCAAGTAATATTCATTAAATAATATAAAGTTATCGAATAAACCTTCTTTGATTAATAGTTTTAAAAACTATTCATATATATATATATATATATATAATACTCGAGAGCCTCGCCTCCCGGTTTTAGAAAAAGTTCACCTTTTGATCCCCTATACTAAGGGTATACTCAAATACCGCTTATCTCTATCATAGGTATTATGCAACTAATAAGCATTTGAACCAACAAATATATAAATCAAGAATACGAAACAGGCATGCATATATACCATATCACATGCTACAATATATCGCAAGAATTTGCTAATAACAAATATGCATTTATCACAAGATCATGCATATACACATATACATCACAACAACAGTTATACGGGTAGAAAACTTGCCTGAGCGACTGGGGGTTACAAATGGCTTGGGACGAGTCTGGTAACCTATAAACAACATATAAGTTGGAATTAAACCAAAGTCACTTATAAATCTATACTTTAACCAATTTAGACTCTAACGCTCGCTTTGCGCTTAACGATTCACTTAAGTCACTCGAGTACCCTCGGCTCCACCATTTTTAATAAATTAACCATTACGATTTTTAAGGCGATTCTTTCGCGAGTATCTTACCAACTGCCTATTACACTTTACATAAATGTTTCATACTCCAATTAGTCCTTTAAGGTCTTTAACCTATGTTTCAAAGTAAGGCGAGGGGTAATGGTTCGTTCGCGAAACATCGTTACTTAAAACGGCCGTTTCTCCTAAACCGTACATCGGAATCAAACGAACCACATATCAAAACGAAGCTCGTAACATGAACTATCTAATCATGGAAATATTCAAAACCTAGCAGGGAGTTCTCGGGTCCTAATGTTAAGAACAAAACAGCCTAAAGTAAATCAGACATTACGACGGCTTTGTTTACGCGATTTCCCAAATTTAAAACACTCCAATTCAACCCACAATCAATCCACAATCACAACCCAATCAAAACTCCATCCATACTACATCATAACAGCCCCAAAAACTCAACATCAACAATTTATACTTATTCTTAAACTTGAATTTAACTACACTTAAGTTCATTAATCAACAATCCAAGAACTACCACTCCAAAAACTTCACAAAATCAACTAATCTCTACATTTACAACTAGCAAACCTCTCATGAATTATAACAACAAAACTAAACCTAATTAATCAAATAAAGTTAGGGTTTGGAGGGGTTATACCTTCCTTGGAGAGTGGAGAATCAAGAGAATGGCTTGAAATCACCCTTAAAGTCCTTATCCAAGCTTAATCTAAACAAAACTTCAAGAATAAAAAAATTTAGTTCTTGAAAAACACTATTCACCATCTTCTTCCATGATTTTTAGGAAGAGATTGAGGATGATTTAGGAGCTCAAACTTATAGGACATTCATAACTATGCATAAGGAGTCTTAGATAATTACCTTGTAATTTAACAAAGCTTGGAACTATGATTTTGACTTTCTTGCTTTGGAAAAGAAGAAGAAGCCGAGAGCAAGGTGAAGAAAATGAAATAATCTTTGTGTTTTGGGTGAAATGATTGTTGGTTGGTTATTTTTAGCTTGATTTTGTTTAATTACCTTTTTAACCATGAACTTTGTGTGGTTTTAAATCAACCACACCTCCTTCCCCCTTATGTCATGCTTATGTCACCTTGCTATGTCATCATCCCTTACTTGCCCTCTTCTCATTGGTTTGATGACATCATCCCCTCTAATCTCTTTGATTAGCTTTTAATTATTTGGCTAATGACCGCTGATCTGTTATACGGTTCGCCTAACTTTCGTTTTCGTTTATCGTTTGAGGGATCATACCCGGGATCTTATTACTTAGGTTTCCTTAACCTTTCTCAATACATTATATTCCTTTTATGATCCTCTATTAAAATCCTTGAATTTAAATCCTTTTTATCCTGTTACCTTATACTCAATTCTTTCGATATCTCGTGGATATTCAGGAAAAATCAAAGTGTTTGAATTTGGATTCTGACGATCTTTACATACACTTATATACCACATAGAGTACTAATAATATCCCAGAAGATCAATAAAAGAACCCCTACATAGTGTGGCATGAAAAGTTTTCTTATTCAGCATAATCAGCAAAACACTATTCATAAGGGTTTCAAAAATTCCAAAAATTGGGGTTATTACATGCAATCTGTCTGATGAGTAGAGCATCAATTGAAGAAAGCTGGAATTGGCACAAGAAACTCTCTCATTTAAATTTCGACAATATAAATGAACTAGTCAAGAAAGATCTTGTGAGAGGACTGCCAAAGTCAGTATTTGCTCCTGATGGCCTTTGTGATTGTTGTCAGAAGGCAAACACAAAGGAAATCCTCATTCAAGAGCAAGACTGAATCATCAATTATTGAGCCTTATCACCTTCTACATGTTGATCTATTTGGTCCAGTAAATGTCATGCCTATTGCAAAGAATAAATATGTTATGGTTATAGTGGATGAGTTCACCAGATATACATGGGTGTATTTCTTGCACACAAAAAGTGAAACTGCATCTATCTTGATTGATCATGTCAGGTAACTGGATAAATTGGTCAATGATTCTGTGAAAATAATAAGAAGTGATAATGGTACTGAGTTCAAGAATTTGATAATGGAAGAGTTCTGCAAAAACCATGGAATCAAGCAGGAATTTTCTGCTCCTAGAACTCCACAGCAAAATGGAGTTGTTGAAAGAAAGAATAGAACTCTCATTGAAGCTGCACGTACAATGCTTGATGAAGCAAAGCTTCCAACCTATTTCTGGGTTGAAGCTGTGCAGACTGCTTGTTTTACTCAGAATGTAATACTCATTAACAAGCAAGGAAAGACACCATATGAGATGGTGAAGAAAAAGAAGCCAAATCTGAAGTATTTTCACGTATTTGGATGCAAGTGTTTTGTTCTTAAGACTCATCCTGAACAGCTATCCAAATTTGATCTAAAAGCTGATGAAGGAATCTTTGTTGGATATCCACTTTCCACAAAAGCCTTCAGAGTCTATAACTTGAGAACAAGAGTGGTCATGGAATCTATCAATGTCTCTTTTGATGATAAGAAGATTACTGGACTTGAAGATTTTATTGATCATGATCAGCTGAGATTTGAAAATGAAGACTTAAATTCTGATACTGAAAATCCTGACAGTCAAAATCCTGATAATGCAAACTCTGATGGATTGAACTCTGATGTTATTGAAACTGTGGTGACTACGCCAAAGGAAGATGCACCTATGCAGGGGGAGCATACTCAAGATACAACCACATCTTAAGAAGCATCAGAACATACATCTGGCTCTTCAAGTTCTGATTCGTCAAGTTCTGATAAGCCAAGTTCTGATAGTTCTGAAAACTTAAATTCTGAAGGATCCAACTCAGAGAGCATAGTTTCAAGGGGAGCATCAGAAAATGTTGATGAAGATAGCATGGATCATGGGGGAGCATCCAGTTCTAGAAAAAAACCTTCCATCTGCAAGGAAGTGGACTAAATCCCATACACCTGACTTAATTATTGGAAATCCTGATGCAGGTGTCAGAACTAGAACAGCTACTTCAAGTGAATGTCTTTACAATTCTTTTATTTCTCAGACTGAACCAAAGAAAGTGGAAGAAGCTCTTCAAGATGCTGATTGGGTGCAAGCAATGCAGAAAGAGTTAAATGAATTTGATAGAAACAAAGTCTGGACCATAGTGCCAAGGCCAAAGAACAGATCTATTGTTGGTACACAGTGGGTATTCAGAAACAAAACTGATACTGATGGCATAATTACAAGGAATAAGGCAAGGTTGGTTGCAAAAGGATATTCTCAACAATAGGGAATTGACTATGATGAAACATTTGCACCAGTTGCTAGATTGGAAGCCATAAGGATATTTTTGGCTTATGCTGCTCACAAAAAGTTTACTGTCTTTCAAATGTATGTGAAAAGTGCTTTTCTTAATAGAGAATAGGAGGAGGAAGTATATGTTGAACAACCTCCAGGGTTTGTAGATCCCAAATATCCTAATCACGTCTACAGGCTTGATAAAGCACTTTATGGCCTTAAGCAAGCTCCAAGAGCATGGTATGAGACTTTAGCTCAATTTCTTCTGGAAAGTGGATTTAACAGAGGAACAATAGACAAAATATTGTTCTACCTCAACCATGGAAAGGACTTACTTCTAGTTCAGATATATGTTGATGATATCATCTTTGGTTCTACAAATGACAGACTTTGCAAGAAGTTTGCCAAATTGATGCAGTCAAGATATCAAATGAGTATGATGGGGGAACTTAGCTATTTTTTGGGCCTTCAAGTCAAGCAGAATGCAGAATGCACTTTTATTTGTCAAACCAAGTACACCAGAAATTTGCTGAAGAAATTTGGAATGCAAGATTGTTCAAGTGCATCCACTCCCATGGCCACTACAACAAAATTGGATAAGGATACTGGTAAATCAGTAGATATTACTGATTACAGAGGTATGATTGGCTCTCTACTCTATCTCACTACTAGTAGACCTGATATCATGTATGCTACCTGTCTTTGTGCAAAATTTTAAGCAGATCCAAGAGAACCTCACTTAACAGCTGTGAAAAGAATTTTCAAATATCTTAAGGGAACAGCTGATCTGGGATTGTGGTATTCCAGAGAATCAGATTTTAAACTAATAGGTTACTCAGATGCAGATTTTGCAGGTTGCAAAATTGACAAGAAAAGTACAAGTGGAAGCTGCCAATTTCTTGGAGGCAGATTGGTTTCTTGGTTTAGCAAGAAACAAAAGTCAATCTCCACATCAACTACAGAAGCAGAATACATTGCTGCAGGAAGCTGTTGTGCACAGATTCTTTGGATGAAGAATCAGTTACTGGATTATGGGTTAGCATATTTTAAAATCCCTATATACTGTGATAATCAAAGTGCTATTGCTATGACAGGGTAATCCAGTTCAACACTCAATGACAAAGTACATCAGCATTAGGTACCACTTCATAAGGGAACATGTGGATGAAGGTACAGTGGAATTGCATTTTGTTCCAACAGATCAACAACTAGCAGATATCTTCACAAAACCACTGTGTGAAGCTACTTTTACAAGATTGGTAAATGAACTTGGAATGGTTTCAGGTTCTTTCTTTAAATCTGCTTAGTTTTTGTTCTGATGCATCAAACTTTATGATCAGTATTTACAGAAATTACTCTCTTTGTGTATTCTGTGCTTAATTGAAAATTGCCTAAGTACTGATTGTTGTCTGATGTGTATTCCTAAACTCTGATAGTGATATGACTGTTTATGTGCCTATTCAATCCTATGAGGATAACTATGCTAGATGTTGACCTAGTAGTCTTTAACATACTAGAAATCCCATGTTAGCAGTAATCATTTATGTGGAAATCTATTGACACAAGCAAATTCTGATATTGAGCTTAGTCACGTTTACTTTGTCTATCTTATTACTAAATCAAAAACTAGAATAATACTTCTCATCTGTTAAGTTCTGATGTTAGTAAATCTGATGAATGTACTAAGTGTTGATAAACCTCACTCATCAAAAGAAAAAGTAAATGAAAAAGAAATAAAAATCAGGTACTCCTTTGAGGTCTAGAGTAAAAATGTGGAAGGGACGACCCAAGTGCATTGCTGGTATTAAGTAATATGCATCAGAAAAGCAAATAATTATTTTTCTTGGTGACTTTTCACACTCTATGACTACTGGAGAAATACTCTGTTAATAACATAAATTCTGATAAGCAGTCGTGACTCACTTACACTGAGAAGCCACTGTAAAATGGAATTTCAAAAGATGCATAAAATAAGCACAAAACAGTTGAGGTGGACTCATGCATGAACTCATTCAATAGTAGGCTTCAGAATAATGACAGATTTTAAGTACAGTTTTAGTTATGCCTTATTTCTAAGATATACTGAAGTGAATCAGACCTTACTCTTTGTCTCATATTTTGCTTAATGCACACACTTACACTCCATATGAATGATGAAAATTAATGTGGCGTTCAATGTTATTTTAGATGAACAGTTTATGTGTCAGATTGCATAAATTCTGAGGACAGGTTCTGATAGAAGTTCTGATGATTAAGTTCTGAAGAACCGAAATCAGAATTTGTATGAAGAATCACAGAGATAGGCATTCATTTTTCGAGTTAAGAAATCATGTTCTGATGACTGTTAAGTTCTGATATAAGTCTAAGTTCTGATATTAAATTCTGATCCTCTATTTGACTTATTTGTGGTTAAAATCTGAAACAGTCTTTGTTTAAATCAGAATATGTACGGGTGAGATATTAACAGTCAATACAATTAGGGTTAGTGGAACACGTACATGCATAGTAATTTTTACTTGTTTCTTGTGCACATTAAACCATGTTTTATATTTTCAATGACTGTTTTTCTTCTTCCAAGTCTAGGGAGACGAGGTAGAATTATTTCTACCTGTCAGCATTAAATTTCCTTGCGTCTCCTGGCATTCTCTTGCCTATATAAACCAACACCTCCAATCAGCCTACACATCATTTCTTTTCTCACACACTCACTCTCCTTTCCTTCATACAAACACAAAATGGTCAACTACAATATGTTTTTGAACTATGAGACCTTCAACATGGAGTTGAGCTGTGATGACTGGCAGCAGGAATGGCACGTAACTGTCATTCCTGATGAGATTTGGGACTTGGTTCCCCAGGAGGTTCTCACACACCTCCTGTTCTTTTACATGGACTACCATCGCCATCTGGAGCGATTGGAAGAAGAAAGGCTGGAAGCTCTCCGCCAACAAGAGCGAATCATTCGACTCACTATTCTTTTTGTAGAGAGTCGGAAGAAGAAATAATTTATTTTCTTCTTCCTGTTTTTCTTCATCGTCAGCTTTGTCCGACTTTTTAGCCAAGGACAAAAGCTGTTGATGTTAGGTTTAGAAGCTTAGGACAGTCTTGTAATGCTCTGATGTAATTTAAATTTCATGAATGTATTCTCTTAATATATTAATGGAATTTCTGATTTTTGCAAGATTTTATCTCTGAGATGTTTGCAATTTTACTACACTGTTAAATCCTGATATATCCATATTCTGATGACCATTTTTAATTTTTTATTTAAATTAAGTTCTGATTTTCAAATATCAGTACATGTTTACTTGATTTATTTTATTTTGGTCATTCTCACACTCGAAATTTTTACAGAATATTGGTTTTGCAGTAAAAATAATTGAATAAGTGGGAACAGTTTAAATTTTGAATTAAAACTGACTTACCTCAATTAATGGGATTACTGGGTAAGTGGAACGGTTTTTCCTTGAAAAACTGCATTTGATAAGTAATGATTACTGTTTTCCCGTGCCCATTAACTATTCATTATTGCTGCATGTCTGACAGGTGTCCAACGGTTATATTTTTTTTACCAAGTATAAGTCAGAGAGAGAGAATATTATACAATCTTTTATTTACTTTTACACTTTATCTCTCTTTCTTTGCTTTTACTCTCTCTCATCTTCTGACGTTGGTTTTTCATACAGACATTTTATCAAACACCCAACAAGCAATCTTAATCTTCAATTTTTCTCATGGCACCTAAGGATTTGATCATCGATGGAGCTAAGTTCGTTCCCAACAACTATGCTAAAATCCTAAACCATGATGAAGCTCCGTCTGAGTTGCATTTTGTGCAAGATCTTCTTACACACAGTGAAATTGGGTATGCATTGACCCAGCCTTCAGTCTTTTCAAGCCAACAAGTTTTAACGTTTTGGCGGACTGGACATTTTGATAATGGTGGTACTAATGGTTCTCCCAGCATTGTTTTTGAAGTGGATGATTCTGAACATGTGGTAACTCCTGGAACAGTTTGTAAGGCTTTACATTTACCAGAAGGCTGCATTTTCTCAACACCGGAGGAACCAGCTCTACAGCAGCTCATGGCCAATTTGGGGTATGAGAAGAGTTTGGCCAAGCTTGGACAGTTGAAACGAGCACACATCAGAAAAGAATGGAGCTTCTTCTTCGACTGCATCACTAAAGCCTTCGGGAATAAGTGTTAAACTTTGATGCCATTCCTATAATGAGTCAGCACATCGGGTATGCTATTATTAACCAAACTCATTTTGATTTTGCAAGTGCTGTGATAGGTTTTATTGGGGATAGGATGACAGAGGATAGGAATGTTATCTACTTTTCTAGATTCTGTCAACTTATATATAATTTATGTTATGCTGATGAACCCCAACCTACCACTGACTTATATCCACCTTTCAAAATTGCAAAACGAGCCTTTAATGACTTGGTAAATGCTGATCTTAAGAAAACGGTGGTTAGACCTTTACAGATTCCTCAGTCTGTAAAACAGATCTTGGTAAATGCTGATCCTCAAACCTATAGATCTGTTTATCCTAATGTACAACCTACCACCATATCTCAAACACCACACCAACCATCAGAACAAACCATAGATACATTTATACCTCAACCCTCCCTCAGAACATATCTTAAAACATATCTCACACCTTCACAGACAGCTAACCCTTCATCCTCAGCCCCTACTGTGAAGCCTTCATCTTCTAAGCCCAAGAGGACAAAGACTGTTCCTCAGACACCACAGAAGAGAAGGAGGATTATTCTGAAAGATCAGTTTGATAGTGAGGAACAGGTTTCTGCATCAGAACCTGTTGTTACAGAAGCTGAGAAGATTCCTTCTCAGAAGGATTCTGGAATTGGGGGATCTAAGCTTCTCAAAAGGCTTAGAAGAATGACTTCTACTGAACCTCCCAAGGAATCCCCACCTTCAAAGAGATACAAGAAACAGAGAGCTAAAAGGCCAGCTTCAGATGATGAGGAAGCAGCAGCTAAGGAAGGAGATCAGGAATCTCTGATCTCAAAAGAACCAGAATTTGCTGAAGCTACTGCATCTCCTTCTTCATTGTCTACAACTCAGTAAGCTGCTACAGACAAGGCAAACACCATCTGTGTCTCCTGCACATGAAACTGTATCTCCTGTAGACCCAGGCACAAGTGCTGAAATTGACATTCAAAACCTGGTTGTGCCTAATGTTCTCTACTTAGAAGCTCCAACAGCTATTAATCCATCAACAACACCTGTTACTGATGCTACTCAAATTCCAGAATTATCTACTACACCTTCTCTGCATCTAGATGTTGATGATCAAAATATAGGTGAGCATCAGGATATGGCTGTTGATCAGAACTTGGAAACAGATCAGCACTTAGATGATGATGCTGAAGCCTCGATTGCTTCTCATACTGTTGTTTTATCAGAAGATACTGATTCTGTAAGTTCTGATGCTGCAAATGCTGATGATACTGGTGATGCTGCTCCAAATGCAGATGCTGATGAAGCAGGTCCTTCAGGACATGCACCTCCACAAACTGTTTCTAAATCTGAACTAGTCAAGAAGTTTGTACGAGGAGAAGCACCAGTACCTTGGAGTGAAACTCCTCGAGGACAAGATTGGACTAAAGAATAGAACTCAGTTACCTTCGTTCCATCTGAAAAGATTCTTGCTGAGCACTTGGCAAAAGCTGATGAAATGTTAATTAATGATGATTTCAAGACACACCTTCGAGTCACTGCATTGAGTACTAGACATCTTCAAGGTCTCCATTCAAAAACTCATGCAGAGTTACATAAAATTCAGGAAGAATTGCTCAAGCAAGAAACAGTTAAGAAACTTGAAAAGAAAAGTTTCGTTAAACCTACCTTTGACAGGGTTACTTACATTGAGAAGACCCAAGAGAAGCAACAGTCTCAGATTGATGATATTTTGAAAAATCAAGCTTCTCAGCAATCTCAACTCGATGAAATCCAAGCCTCAGTGGAATTGCTTGTCTCTCTTCTCTTACTTGTTGATGCCAAAAAGGGGGAGAAAGTAATTAAGTCCAAATGCAAAACTGATCAGACACTGAAGGGGAAGGATGATGAAAAAGATGACCAGGGAAACTCTGGAATGGGTGGAGGTTTCTCATCAAAAAGAGCTAAAATTACAAGTCACAGGACAAGTTCTGATGCTGGAAAAAGAAATACTTCTGCTACTGGTAAAAGGATAAGTTCTGATGAACTTTTGGATCTTGATGAAGAATTATCAAGACAGTTATTTCTAAAGGAGAATCCAGGAATGGACTTGGAAATTTTGATGGAAGAAGAAGCTAGACTTAAGTCAGAAAAAGTCAAATCTAAATCTGAAGCTTCTGTTGGTAAAAAGAAACTTCCAAAAGTCAAAGGCATTTTGATAAAAGAAAGAACAAATCCTGAAGCAACCAAGGCTAAATCACAATTGCAGATAGATCCAAGGTCTAAGGGCAAAGAGAAAATTGATGAACCTATCAAGGTTTCTGTGCCTCCTGTGGATGAAGAAATTACTGTTGAAGATGATGATCTTGCTCTGACTTCAAGAGAAATTTCTAAGACAACCTCTGACATGGCTTAAGTTGTTCAGGGTAAAGATAGAGTTAGTTCTGATATTTCAAAGAAGAAAGTAACCTCTGACATAACTCAAGTTAACTTGATATCAGAAGAGAAATCAAAGGAAACCTCTGACATTGCTCATGTTAAACCTTCAAAGATACTCCTACCAGGATTCACCAAAGCCAAACAGACTCAACCTTTAAAGACTGCTGCAAGTGGTTTTGAAGCAAGAGTGGTTACTGGAAAGGAAGTAAGAGATAAAACTGGATTGGGAAGTGCTGATGAAAGAAGAATACAGAACACAACCAGTGATCCAACTTCCTTAAGTGAACCAGGTATTGGAGCAACTCTTGAAAGATTGAATCAACTAGAATCTGTACAGATGGTTTACCATACCTACTTGAAAGAACACATCTTGTTGTACTTCATGACAGATGGTAGGGTTTATCATATAAGGGAAAATGCCATTCCACTGAAGTATTATGAAGAATTGGAACATGTATTATTCTTACTTCAAGTGAATGACAAAATAACAGAAAGTGATGCAAACTATTTGAAGAATCAGATTCAGAGACAGAAAAGGCTTTATTCTGTTAAGTCTGACAGCACATATTTTCCAAAGTACAAAGATCACAAGGGTGATATTATTGAGATGAAGCCCAACTCTGCTAAGATTATAACTACTTTTCTGGGTTACAGGGCTGTGGAATTCAATCTTGAGTCTGACAAGGCGTATTTGATCAGACTGGATCAGGACATAAAGAAAGCTAAAATTAATGATTTCAGGGCTGCAATCTTTCAAACTGGTAAAGATTCTGCAGAACTTAAAGATGCTAAAAGGAGGATGATTGATGAACTCAGATATGCTGAGAGATGTTTGTTAAAGAACTATCTCAAAACAACTCCTGACATCAGAGAGATCAGAAGATGAAGCCAAGTCAAGATCTATAACTGCTCAAATTCTGATATGAATACAGACTGAAGTTGTTATCAGAAGTTAAAGTTGGTAAAGCTTTAAGGACTGTAAGTTGTAGTTATCTAGTCAAATTCTCATGCATTTGTACTTAATGTTTTTGACATCATCAAATATCTGTTAACTTGTATATTATGCTAATTTACATGTTGGGGGAGATTGTTAGATATATTTGATAATGTCATGACTAATGTGATTTATGTTTAGTTTTCAGATCTTACTTAAACAGGACAAATCAGTACTTAACTGAAATCAGCACTAATACTGAAGTCATAACTTAAGTCGTCAGTACTTAAGGTTCAGGAGATATTTATCAGAAGATAATATCAGGACTTGAAGGAAACATTCAGATAATAAGGAAGGCAGCTGATTTATAGGAAGAGAAGATCGAGACAAACATAAGAAGAGATATGCATGAAGAAGGAATTCTATGAAGAATAGAATACTTGGAAGAAAAGATATCTGATTGATATATTTTAGGAAGAAGAATTATATTCCATATCAATTAGTGATTATCTTGTAACTATGTAGTATATAAACACAGACATAGGGTTTACACTATAAGTGTTATCATTATCGAGAATATTATTCAATATAACCCTAGTAGCTCTCGTGATATTTGTTCATCACTGAGAGAGGACAGTTCCATACTGTAATAGAGTTTATTGTTTTGAATAAAGTTTGTTTTCTGTTACTTGAGTTATTAAAGTTCGATTTGATTGTGCTATTCACTGTATTCACCCCCCTCTACAGTGTGTGTGACCTAACATTGACCATAAAAGCCTCAAATATATTTTTAGTCAGAAGGAACTGAACATGAGACAGAGGAGATGGTTAGAGTTGATAAAAGACTACGACTGTGAAATTTTGTATCACCCGGGTAAAGCCAATGTGGTGGCTGACACCCTTAGTAGGAAGGAAAGACTCAAGACGATAATGACATCGGAGGAATTAATTAAGGAATTTGAGAAGATGGAAATTGACGTGAGAGTAACCAGTAAGGGAACGGAAGGATTATTTGAGATTAAGCTAGTACCAGAACTGACTGAAAAGATACGAGTATGTCAGGAAAAGAAGATGAGTGAGGAAAAAGGGATATTGACCGGTGAAGAAGTGAGATGCGAGAAGGATGAGAAAGGGATCATGAGATATGCGTCCCGGATTTGGATTTCGAATGTGCAAGAATTAAAGGACGAGCTGTTGTATGAAGGGCACAACTCTAGATATTCAATCCACCCAGGAAGTTCGAAAATGTATCGTGACCTTAAGGAATATTATTGGTGGCCTAATATGAAGAGAGAAGTAGCAGAGTGGGTCAGAAAGTGCTTGACATGCCAGAGAGTGAAGGAGGAACACCAGCGACCTAGTGGACTATTACGACCCCTAGAAATTACGGAATGGAAATGGGAACACATAGCCATGGATTTTATGACGGGCTTACCAAGGACACAGACTAATCACGATGCTATATGGGTTATCATTGATAGACTGGCCAAGTCCGCACACTTCCTACCAATCAACGAAAGGTACACCGTAGACAAATTGGTAGATATTTACTTGAAAGAAATTGTAGTAAGACACGACGTTCCTGTAGCCATAGTGTCAGATAGAGACCCGAGGTTTAATTCCCGATTTTGGAGAAGCTTCCAGGAATGTGTAGGCACCAGACTAAACATGAGTATCGCTTACCACCCCCAGACTGATGGACAAAGTGAAAGGACTATACAGACCCGAGAAGATATGCTGCGAGTGTGTGCCATCGATTTCAAAGGAAATTGGGATGATCACTTACCCCTGATCGAATTTTCTTACAACAATAGCTATCACGCTAGAATAGGAATGCCCCCATATAAAGCTCTTTACGGGAGAAGATGCCGCTCTCCCCTGTGTTGGGATGAAGTTGGAGAACACAAGATATTAGGACCAGAGTTAGTCCAGCAGACCAGAGAAATGGTAGGACTCATCAGGAAGAGACTGGTAGCAGCCCAAGACAGAAAAAAGAAGTACACCGACGAGACCAGGAAGGATAGGGAATATGAAGTAGGAGATTCTGTGTTATTGAAGGTATCTCCGTGGAAAGGAGTGATGAGATTTGGAAAGAAAGGGAAGCTGAGTCCCAGATTCATAGGACCCTTTGAAATTTTGAGGAGGATAGGATCTCTAGCTTACGAGCTCGCCTTGCCTCCTAATTTGCAACAAGTACACAACGTGTTCCATGTGTCCATGTTGAGAAAGTACCATGCCGATGCCCGACATGTAATAGAGTACGAGCAGGTAGATGTACAACCAGACCTGACATACATCGAGCAGCCAGTTAGGATAATGGACCAGAAAGAACAAGTGTTGAGGAACAAAACGGTGAAGCTAGTTAGGATCTTGTGGAGAAATCAAAATGTTGAGGAATCAACTTGGGAACTTGAAGACACAATGAGGAATAGATATCCCCACTTATTTTCTAATTGATTCCGGGACGGAATCCTTGTTAGAGTGGAAGACTGTAATAACTCAAATTTTTGAGACCTTGTAAAACGTTTAATGAATAGTAACCCTGACAGACGGGAAAAACTTTTGAGCCCACACTATATAGTGCATGAGAAAATGAGTTTCGGAATTGATATTACGACTATACGTACCAAATGAGTGTATGTAAACGCTATTAGTTTTCGAAGAAAACGAACTTTGAAAAACGACCATAATTACGACTTATCGAGGATTACGGATTTATATTCAAGTAGGATAAATAAAAATATAAGGAATAAATATGAAAGGAATTTCATTGCGAACCACTTATGAGTAAGTATTATGGAGAACGTTTAAGTAACCGGGCGAACGCGTAAATGATTAATTAAACGTAACGCACTAACTAAACCATGGTAAGGAAGTAACCATGGTTACTTCATCAAATAGTGAGCTAACCATAGGATGACCAAGCTAGCTAGCAAATAGTGTGCTAAGGAGCTAACCTTGTAGTTTAGCTTGTAAGCTAGCAAGCTACAAAGATATGTCCATGGATTTGGCAACAAATCATAAACCTAGAATGTTATCCTAGGAAGAATAAAATCAAGTTGCAAAGATATCAAGTCACCTTCCAAGAAGCAACCATCCAAGCATCCAAGAGAAGCAACCAAGTGCTATAAATACCCCCCCCCCCCGCACCCCCATTTTTTCTTCCATTCGGCTATTTTGAAGAAAAGAAGGAATTGGAATTCAAAACTCCAAGCTCTAGTTCTTGTAAAATCACCCAATTAATTCACAAGCCTCCTAGAAACTAAACTAAGGTAATAAAAATCTTTCATCTCTTTTTATCAAGGTTTGATGGGTGGAATAAATTCAAGAAACTCACTAGTGAATAGTGTGAATAGTAACCTCTCTTTGGTTTCTTGATTTTAATGGTGGTTTTAGGTTCTAAAAATCATACCAAGCACTTCCAAGCCTCCACCATCCTCAAGAACACATATCAAGCTTTCAAGAAAGGTAAAAATATTTGACCTAAATTTATTTAAGGTTCATTTTTAAGATTCATTTAGTAGGTGGTAGTAAACCTAGCTTACCAAGTGTTATTGATGAAATCTTGATGATTAAGTTAAGTAGATTTAAGGTTGGTTGTTGTTGCCTCAATAACATGATGTTCTTGAGAGGATTTTGTGTGTTGATGATGATATGATGATTGTTGATGGTTGTGTTGATAGTTAAGACGTAAACGGAACCCCGATTGTAACCGTAACTTCGTTAAAACCAACAAACCGTAACTTTAAGTTTCTGCAGAAAGTCCCGAAGTTGTAAAATATAGATTCTTGAAAATTAACCTTTTTTAGGATAGAAAATTTTATAAGGATCGTTTAGGCGCTTGAATCACTTGATTCCGATTTACGGATCAAAAGTTATGGTCATTTTAGTAAAACTGATTTACGCGACAAAAACTGTTACGAATTACGAACTTTGAAAATATAAAGGATAGACTTAAAAGTATTCATAAATCATGAAATTTTTACAGAGAGTAAAATATTGAGTTTCCTAACTGGAATAAAAATTTCAAGTGAAAATAATGATTTCTAAATTTTATTAAAATGTCGGAGCCGAGACCGCGCGAGTAGAAACCGTAAGAATCTTTAAGCGGAGCCGACAACGATAATGAGAATGAACTCAAGATACTTAGGAAAATGTAGTGACCATAAAGTGATTATGACTTAAAAGAAATGTTAAGGGTAGTATGAGTTGAGAGGGTGTATAATGAGTAGCACATGAGTGCGAGTTACCGTAAATTAGGACGGAACCTAACGAAATGAAATATGTTTATGGTTATAGATTTCTGAGCGGAACCTAGAGCATCCTCCACCTCGAGATACCCAGGAAAGTTTACAAACCCAACTCCATTTTTACTGTTGTGTTGTGAAAGGATTATTTTACTATCATCGCTTAAATACCATGTTTGCCATGATACGTAGTTGTTGAATTTTCACATAATATAGCGATGTTGTACAATAAGAATATATAGTGATATATTATTTCGCTTTAAGCGTGACATATTATATAAGACCGAGGGTCGGTCGGGATTTAAGATAAAACCCGGAAATCATTCCGGAGATATTATAGGACGGGTATAAGTCCATAATAGTATGTTTTAAAGGGATTCATCGTCCATTTACGAAACATTAAAACACCTCGAACTTTTAAAACGATTTCCCAACGAGCATATTCCCTCAACTATATTTTATTGATTCGGATAATAAATATTATATACATATTCCCTTATTATAGGAGTAGTATACTTCAACATTTATTTATTCAAACCCGATTAATCATTATAGATTATTAATTATGTAAACACAAACTAGTTGAGGAATATTATTTAAATAAATCTTTTAGAGAGTAAACTCATTCGAGGTATGATTAATATCAATTATCATTTAATTAATTATAGACTATTATTTAATTAATTATTATTTATTAAAGGAATGTTATTGATTTAAAGATCATAGATCCTGATATAAAACATACTTTCTGATTTAGAATTATTATTCGAATAATTTCAGATCGTCGGAGAATATTATCCCGACTTATTATTATATTGAATATAGTTTCGAGAAGAAATTTTTCCCCTTATTCATTATTAGTTGACAACGGTCAACTCACATCCTTAGTACTTCCTCTGAAATTCTCGGAATTTTCCCCTTATTCATTATTAGTTGACAACGGTCAACTCACATCCTTAGTACTTCCTCTGAAATTCTCGGAAGTACGTATATACATATATATACACTTATATCTTAAAGAGATAAACTATTTCTATCAACAAGCAAAATGCTTGGGGAACTTCGATGTGGTTCGAGTTTTCGAGATTGATAGAATTCTTTTAAAGGACAAGGGAGGGGTAGACTCTAGAACTATGTGTGCTAGATGGGCTACCAAAGGTACCACAGGCGAAGGTACTCTGTAAACTCAGGAACTTGTGAAGTATGTGTATACCCGAAAATGGGACACGTAGCCCGAATGCGGCCAGGGTGATACCCGAGAGATGACGGTTTCATCCTTTTACTAGTAGAAAAGGTTATTATTTTCGTAGTACGACTGATCATCGTATGCGGTGGCTCCAGTAAATGTCCAAATTCTTCCAATTGGAATTGAAATGCAATACCGTAACCCAAGCCTAGGTGCTGGGATTACCATTAAGGTATTCGTAGGTTATTAAAACCCCCTTTAAGAATTGTTTTCTTAAGAAGGTGTGTGACACCAAGAAATCTATTTTCGAATAAAACATATATATAATATATGATGATTTTATACAGTCATTTCCATACTGTACATTATTATGTGAGCATTATAGCTCACGCTTGTTTTCTTAAATTGACACAATACAACAGTGAATCAAAATGCCTGTCATGAGAACCACAGCCAGGAAACGGGTAGGAAATGGCCAGCTGTTCCGTAGATTGTTTGGTGATGTACCTCAGGTAGACAGGATAAGATGGATTAGTCTTCAGTTGTTTATAGTTCGGCTTATTTATAAGTATGGTTTATGTAAGCTAAGAAACAAGAAACATATATTTGGCCGGCGGACTAACCTTACCTAAAGGTCACTCCCCGGTAAGACTAATTATATTTGGGTTGTAATAAAATTTCTCTAGTGATGATGGTTCGTTTCCAAGACAATAACATGTAAGTTTGTGTGTGATAAGTGTGGGGTCGTGAAGCGTGAGTATTTACATATTGTAGTGTAAGTTGTGTAAGTTTAGATGGCGTGGCTTCCGAGACTCCTGACCCCGGGTTTTGGGGCACCACAATAAACTTATCAAGTAACCATTTTGGGTTGTAATAACTTTTAAATTGTGGATTCAAGGACTTGTACCTATTTCAATTTCATCTCTGAGACTATAACGTGTAGTGGTGTGTGTTACTGTGGGGTCACAGCATGAGGTTATTTATTATTAATTAAGTTAAGTGATATTGTGGAAAGAAAGACCATGACGACCCGGGTCCTCGACCCCGGATCTGGGGGTGTTACACTTTAACTAGATATGCGGAATAGGTTGATTAATTGTACATAGATGATGTCTTGTAATTCTGCATAAATGAAATGGAGTCAAGTGCCTGATTGCTACCCGACGGATAATCAACAATGAATTCGATGGATGATCAACAACCCGACAGATGATCAACAACCCGACGGATGATCAATAACCCGAAGGATGATCAATAACTCGACGGATGATCATAAACTCGACGGATAAAGAAATCAAATATCTGTTGACAGTGACAACACAGTCACATGCGTCGAGTGTATGCAAATGGAATGTGGTAGCCTAATCAACTGGGTTTTCGAGAACAAAGAAGCATTGCCATTTCCATGTTATTATGAAGATATTCAAAGATGCTGGAATAGAGTAATGAAGTAGCATTGTATTAGACTTGATAGTTTTTGTTTTATTATTCTGTCTTATTACTTTGTAATCTTGGTGATATATAAACCAAGAAGCAGCAATATAATAGCAACTAAGAAAATAAGCAATTAAGAGAGAAACATTTGTAAGCTGTATTCTTAGCATTTCTCCCGTTCTTAGTTGTTATCATTTTGTAAGCAGCTGTAAGCTTTTTCCACACAGAGTTCTCTCAATATATATTATATATCTCTGGTGGAATCATTCAAATCCACCAAAAGGTTTTTAAAGACACTTGTTTTTAATTACTTGTGTTTTGATTCATTTCAAGTAACTATTCCACATTCTGCTAATCAATTTACACTTATATATATATTTGAGTTAGAACATTTTTATTCAAGAAAAAGTTTCAAGAATTCCATTCAACCCCACTTCTATAATTCTTGTTATATTGTTAAGGGACTAACAATTGGTATCAGAGAAAGCTCTTGAAGAACAAAGAGTTTAAAGATCAAAACAATACAACAAGATGAACAAGAAGGATGTTGGAGTCAAGATTCCTTTTCTGGATAAAGATAATTACCATAATTGGAAGGTAAAGATGCATCTTCATTTGCTTTCTCAAGATGAGGCCTATGTGGACTGCATAGAAAGAGGCCCTCATGTTCCAATGAGAGCTGCAACTGGAAATGAGCCTTCTGTCCCCAATCCAAGGCATGAATGGTCTGATCCTGATATTGAACAAGCCAGGAAGGATAAGAAGGCCATGAATATCCTGTTTAATGGAGTTGATGGTGATATGTTTGACAACATTATCAACTGCAAAACTGCTAAGGATGTTTGGGATATAATACAGATCATCTTTGATGGCACTGAGCAAGTTAGAGAAAACAAGATGCAGCTACTGATTTAGCAATATGAGCATTTTTATAATGAAGAAAGTGAGTCTCTCATTATTAGTAGGTTTCAAAAACTGCTAAGTGCTCTAAAGTTGCATGGAAGGGTCTATCAGACAAAAGACTCCAATCTGAAATTCCTTAGATCTCTTCCAAAGGAATGGAAACCAATGATAGTCTCATTAAGAAACTCACAAGATTATGAGAAGTTTACTTTGGAGAGACTGTATGGCATCCTGAAAACTTATGAGCTTTAAATAGAGCAAGATGAGAGGAAGGAGAGAGGAAAGAAGAAAGGAGGGTCCATTGCACTAGTTGCTGAGTTAGAGAAAGAGAAGGAGATAAAGATGGAAGCTGTTGAGTCAACTTCAAGGGTCTGTGAAAGCAAGGGCAAGGGGCTTGCAGTAGAAAGTGAATATTCTTTAAGCCAAGATGACATGGAAGATATTGATGAACATTTAACATTTCTTTCCAGAAGATTTGCCAAGCTCAAGTTCGAAAAGAACTTTGGAGCAGCCAAACCAAATAAAAACATGGTGGATAAATCAAAATTCAAATGTTTCAAGTGTGGCTTTGCAAGGCACTTTTCCAGTGAGTGTAGAAAGTCAGATTCCAGTAAGAAAAAGTTTGAGCCTGTGGATTATAAGCAAAAATACTTTGAGCTACTCAAACAAAAGGAAAGGGCTTTCATTACACAAGAAAACGACTGGGAAGAAGATGGTCTGGATGAGGATGAAGATGTCAGCTATGTCAATCTAGCCCTAATGGCCAAGTCTGATGAAACAGAAACAAGTTCTTCAAGTAATTAGGTAATTAGGTAATTACTACAAACCTTGCACATTTATCTAAAGCTGAGTGTAATGATGCTATAAATGACATGTCTATAGAGTTATATCATTTGCGTGTTACACTTAAGTCTCTTACTAAAGAAAATGCTAAAATCAAAGAAAACAATTTATTTTTAAGTGAGAGAAATAATGTGCTAGAGTCTCAGTTCATTGATTTTGAAAAATTAAGAATTGAGTGTAAGATTGCCAAGGAGGAATTAACTGAGTCCTTGAAGAAAGAAGAAATTTTGAAGAAGCAGCTCGAGCGTGAACATGAGGTGATTAAGGCATGGAAAACATCTAGAGATGTCCATGCTCAAATTACCAAAGTTCAAGGAATCGAGTCCTTCTGTGATGCAGCCTGGAAAAAGAAAAAGGAGAAACTAGAACCAAATTTGGTGGATGGAGTGCTAACAGATGTAGACTCGATGGATGATGAAGGTCATCCGTCGGATAACAAAAAGGGTTATCCGTCGACTGATGAAAATCCTCATCCGTCGGCTGTAAGCAAGCCTATCAGTAAAGCCAAACTTGTTAAGTTGAATGAAAAGTATGGATCTGTTTCCAAGAACTTTGTTTCAGGAGAATCGAGTCAAGTTAAGAAAGGGAGAAAGGCTAATGTTGGTCACATGACTGTCAAACAGTTAAGTGACAGACTTGAAAAGATTGAGGTGAAAATAGAGGATAAAAAGAAAAATAATAGAAATGGTAAAGTAGGGATTAAAAAACACAGTAACTACACACCTGATAAATATGCTCCTAGAAAAATCTGTGTCAAGTTTGATAGTGTAAATCATTTGTCTGTTAATTGCAAATCTGCCATGCCTAATTCAATGTTTGTGCCACCTCACTTTCCTAACATGAATGCCATGCCTCCCATGCCTATGAATGCTATGTCTACACAGAATATGAATGCACAGTTTGCTAATATGCCATTTGCACCTAATCCTTATTATGTTGCATTTAGTATTTCACAAATGCCATTTAGCATGCCTTACTGGAATAACATGTTCACTAATAGCATGCCATTCCCTGTTGATTATAATATGCATGATAATTTTGTTGCAATGAATGGTTTCAAAGGCCCAACTCAAATGAATAAGGATGAATCTGATATCCCCAAGTCAAATGAGATAAAGCCTAAGAAATAGAAAAAGAAAGCTAACAATGCAGGACCCAAGGAAACTTGGGTACCAAAATCAACTTGATTTGATTTTGATGTATGCAGGGAAACAGAAAGAATCTTTGGTACTTGGATAGTGGTTGTTCAAGACACATGACTGGTGATTCTACCCTGCTCACAGAGTTCAAGGAGAGAGCTGGCCCAAGTATCACTTTTGGAGATGACAGCAAGGGTTATACTTGGGATATGGCTTGATTTCAAAGGACAATGTCATCATTGAGGAAGTTGCCTTAGTGGATGGTCTCAAACACAACTTATTGAGTATCAGCCAACTTTATGATAAAGGCAACCCAGTAACATTCAACTCAGAAGCCTGTGTTGTGACTAAAAAAAGAAGCAACAAAGTGGTTCTCACTGGTGTGAGAAAAGGAAATGTGTATCTAGCTGATTTCAACTCATCTAATGCAGAATTTATTACTTGTCTTCTCAGCAAAGCAAGTCAGGATGAAAGTTGGCTATGGCACAAGAAGCTATCCCATTTAAACTTCAAGACCATGAATGAGCTAGTAAATAAAGAACAGGTTAGAGGCATTCCTCTAGTGGAGTTTTCCAAGGATGGACTATGTGATGCATGTCAAAAAGGGAAGCAGATTAAAGCATCATTCAGGAAGAAACTTGATTCAAAAATTGAAGAACCTTTGCAACTGATACATATGGATTTGTTTGGACCAGTCAATGTGTTGTCCATCTCAAGGAAAAGATTTTGCCTAGTAATTGTAGATGATTTCTCAAAGTTCTGTTGGACATATTTCCTAAAGTCTAAAGATGAGGCTAGTGAAATCATCATCAATCACATAAGGCAAGTCAATAATCATCCTGATTTCAAGGTTAGAAGGATCAGGAGTGACAATGGAACTGAGTTCAAGAATTCAGTCATGAGAACATTCTGTGAGGAAAATGGGATTATGCATGAGTTTTCAGCAGCAAGAACTCCACAACAGAATGGAGTAGTGGAAAGGAAGAACAGATCACTTATTGAAGCTGCAAGGACAATGCTTGAAGAATCTAAACTGCCAACATATTTTTGGGCTGAAGCTGTAAATACTGCATGCTACACTCAAAATATTTCACTGGTTAATCAAGCAAGATGCATGACTCCCTATCAATTGTTCAAGAACAAGAAGCCAACTCTAAATTTTCTTCATGTCTTTGGTTGTAAATGTTATATTCTGATAAATCAAACTGATCAAAATGGGAAGTATGATGCTAAAGCAGATGAAGGAATTTTTGTTGGATATGTTGTTGGTAAAGCATATAGAGTCTACAATCTAAGAACCAACATTGTTATGGAATCAATACATGTTGTGTTTGATGATAAAAAGATTGAAGGACTTCAAGATGGAGATTACCATGAGAGCCTCAAATTTGACAATGTGGAGATGGTTAGTGATGAAAGTGATGATAAAAGTGATCAAGAAAAAGGATCAAAGGATAATACAGAAAAATCTACTACCGATGAAGCACAAAACTCAATATCTGTCGAGTTACATAATGCTTCATCCGTTGGGAGGCAATCTGCGTTATCCGTCGGGTGACAACCAGCTTCATCCGTCAGTACTCAAAATTCACCATTCGTCGGGTTATCAAAAGGAGCAGGAAGTCAGAATAGATCACCTACAGAAAGTTCCCCTTTCTCAAATCAAAGATCCACAAACTCAGGGGGAGTTTCTAATAATCAAAACTCAATCACACATCAAGACAACAATGAGGCCTCTTCATCTAGAGCTAATCTACCTCAACAAAGAAAATGGACAAAAGATCACCCCTTCGAGCTCATAATTGGTGATGTTTCTTCTAGAGTTCAAACCAGGAGAGCAACTCAAGAAGAATGTCTATACAACAGCTTTCTTTCCAAGGAAGAACCAAAGAAGGTAGAAGAAGCTTTGTTAGATCCTGATTGGATTTAAGCTATGCAGGAGGAGCTAAACCAATTTGAAAGGAATAATGTATGGAAGCTGGTGCCCAAGCCTAAAGGAAAGAATCCAATAGACACCAAATGGGTATTCAGAAACAAGATGGATGAAAATGGCATAGTAGTCAGGAACAAAGCTAGATTGGTTGCTAAGGGCTATTGTCAACAAGAAGGAATAGATTTTGATGAAACATTTGCTCCTGTTGCAGGACTTGAAGCCATCAGAATCTTCTTAGCCTATGCAGCCCATGCCAATTTCAAGGTCTATCAAATGGATGTCAAAAGTGCCTTTCTGAATGGAGATTTGGAGGAGGAAGTCTATGTTAGTCAACCTCCTGGTTTTGTAGATCCAAATTTTCCAGAACATGTCTATTATCTTTTGAAAGCACTTTGTGGATTGAAGCAAGCACCTAGAGCCTAGTATGACACTTTATCAAAGTTCCTTTTGGAAAACCATTTCACAAGAGGTACTGTAGATAAAACTTTATTCTTTAGAAATGTTAATGGCTCTAGTATACATGTTCAAATTTATGTAGATGATATTATTTTTGGCTCTACAGATGAGAAAATTAGCAAAAAGTTTGCCAAATTGATGCAAAGTAAGTATGAAATGAGTATGATGGGAGAACTAACTTACTTTCTTGGTTTGCAAGTTAAGCAAGTTAGTGATGGAATATGCATTATTCAAACTAAATATATTTTTGATCTTTTAAAGAAGTTTGATCTAATGAATTGCACATCTGTAAACACTCCCATGGCCACTGCAACTAAGCTTGAATTAAACACTACTGAAAAGTCTGTGGATATTTCAAGTTATAGGGGCATGGTTGGCTCACTTCTGACTTAACAGCTAGTAGGCCAGATATAATATTTGTTACATGTTTATGTGCTAGATTTCAGGCTGATCCTAGAGAATCTCACTTAATAGCTATTAAGAGAATTTTCAGATATCTCAAGGGAACACCAAAACTTGGCATTTGCTACCCTATAGATTCTGGTTTTGATCTAACTGGTTATTCAGATGCAGATTATGCAGGTTGTAGAATTGATAGAAAAAGTACAACAGGAACCTGTCAATTTCTAGGAAACAAGCTTGTATCCTGGTTCAATAAAAAGCAAAATTCAGTTTCTACTTCTACAGCGAAGTTGAATATATTGCTGTTGGCAGTTGCTGTGCACATATTTTATGGATGAAAAATTAATTGCTAGACTATGGCTTGCAAGTTGAGAGGATTCCTATTTTCTGTGATAACACAAGTGCAATTGTCATCACTGAAAATCCAGTATAACATTCAAGGACAAAGCATATAGATATCAAGTACCATTTTATAAGGGAACATGTAATGAATGGTACTGTGGAACTACATTTTGTTCCAAGTGAGAAGCAGCTTGTAGATATTTTTACCAAGCCACTGGATGAATCCACCTTTTCAAGGTTGGTAAGTGAGTTAGGTATGCTCAATTATTCTTAAATCTATATGAGATAATTTGCAAGTTGAAATGCAGCCAGAAATTTAATTGATTTTTCAGTCTTGGATGAAATTTTGGCTAAGTCAAAATTTACATCTCGACGGATGATCCTTATCCATCGAGTTTGATCATCCGTCGGTATACTTTTTGCTAATAAAAATCAAGTATTTTTCTGGAATATTTTATGACTCGACGGATAATAGTCTATCCTCATCCGTCAAATTGCCTTAATATCAACCGTTAATTCCCTATCCATCGAGTATACTTACAGTTTGTAAGCAGAACACGACGGATAATGGGTGAAATTTTTATAGTTTATTTTTAACGGCTATTTTAGGCAATTTTCATTGGTTACTTTATTAAACTTTATTATTTTTATCAATTATTCTTTGAGATAGTATAAAAGCTTATTTCATTTCAATTGCTTTTCTTTTATCATTCTCAAATCAACTGCTCAAATTTCTTTCTCTTTCAAAGCACTTACTCTTTCTCTTCAAGCTCTCATTCTCTAACAATGGCGCCCGTTGTCAAGATTATGTCTCAAACTGGGTTTATTTATGAGAAGAACAATTTCACTGTATTAGTAAACAAGGGTATTCAGCAATATGGTGACTATCACAAGATGATGGACTTTGTGAAGAGTTGCAAGCTTAGCTATGCCATGCTGGAATCTCTCACAATCTTTTGTGAAGTTGTTGAAGAGATGTGGACCACTGCTACATACAACTCAACAGATAAGACCATCACTCTAACCATTAAAGGTAAAGAATTTTGTATCAATAGTGATGTTATAAAAGCATATTTCAAGTTTCCTGATAACACTGTGACCTCACCACACACTGACACTGATATAATCAATATGCTTAATTCCATGAACTATGCTCTTTCTACTTCTAAGTTAAGTGACATTAGGAGAATGGGCCTTAGGAAAGAATGGAGTTTTATGTGTGATGTAGTGACAAAGGTCTTTTCAGGTAAAGTCAGTAATTTTGATTTAGTCAATATCTGCATGCTTAACATGCTCTACATGCTAGTTACAGATAAATTCTATAATTTCAGTGACCTTGTTTTGTTTGAGTTAGGTTTTAAACTAGGAGAGTTAAATAATAGAGGTAAGAATGTGTATTATGCTAGATTCTTTATGTTGTTAGCTAACCATCTCTCTGAGGGTATTGTGCTTGAGAACCCTAACAACAAATTAGATTATTGGGTTCAAGAGAGGAGGCTCATTGCAGATTTGAACAGGGCCAATTATCACAAGGAGGTGCCACTGTTCTATTTCCCTGTAATGGAAGCACCTCAGGTAAGTGAGGTAAGTTCATCTATTCCTACCACTATTCCAACCTCGTTAATTTCTTTGAGTTCTAGTGTGGCTATGGAAACTGTGTCAATGACCCAACAGTTGCCTACCCAAGCTACCAAACCTGCAAATATTTCAAAATCCAAATCAAAGAAAGTCCCCTCTAGTATCTCTCAAAAGATGCCAGTTGCAAAATCCACCAAAACCAAAGAGGGGAGTGTGCAGGTGGGTAAGACAGGTGAGGGAAGGGGTGAACATAAAAGAAACCCTAAGGATAAGGATGGAAAGTTGAGTTGTTCCCAGCCTAGCCACACTACAGTTTCCTAACAAACTGCAATGCTTAAAAAGGATAAAAGCTCATTTCTAGCTGCATCCTCCCAAAAGGATGTAGTTATTGAACAAAGCTCTCAACCAAGAGCACAGGCCAAGAGGGTAAGGGACACAAGCTCGCCCCAAACTTATGCCAGAAAGAAGAAATCTAAAACCCTTGGGGATGCACATGGTACACACAATGTAAAAACTGGTGCTAAAGACACAGTCACTGCACCTTCACAAATTCAGTTTGATGTGGCTCCAATAAATGTGGAGTCACAACCAAAATATCTAGTAATAGAAGCACCTCAAACACCAAACTCACCCACACTCACTGGATGTGGATATGATAAACACATCAATTCCTGATTCCCCTTCTTTAACTTTGTTGGGGAAGCCAAAATCTAGTGCAAGTGAGCATCATCTTTTAGATGATTTGTTGGCTCACTTGCCCATTCTTTCAGGAACTATTGTATCATCTGTTCCCAAAATATCTTCAATCAGCACAGAGTTCACAATAGTTTCCATTCCTAGTTCATTCATTTCTACTCTCTCGATGGATATTGCTAATCCGTCGAGTAGTGATTGTATCCTGATGGATAAGCTTAACAGCAGTTATCCGTCGGATAGCAAAACCACTCACCCGATGGATATCACTCATCCATCGAGTATCTCTGTACAGCTTCAAACTTCATTTATTTCTAGTGCAGAAGAATTAGTGGTTGTACAGTCACTATTAGGATTGAGAGAGAAGAGTGTTATGAGTGAGAGTCTGGGTTGCTCCCAGGAAAAAGGAGAGGAATTGAGTGAAATTATGCAATCCATTTCTTCAGGATTGGCAAAAAAAGGGAGAGGAGTCCCACCTTAGATGGTGAAGGTGAGGGTGTGAGGGTGGGGAGCCAGGGTGAGACCCTGATGCAACAAAAGAGAGAAAACGAGAGAAATGCAGGTACCGGAGCTATAAGGATGGATGTCATTGCTAGTGAGTTAATGAATGTCCAGGATGCAGATAGGGAGGGACTATCTCAGCAAACTAAAGCTGTTATAGATTCCACCTCCCTTGATGCTGAGGCATTTACTCACCCTGTTCCAGCTTATTAACTTCTAACTGAACAGGGCAATGACAATGCAGAAAGGATGCTCAATTTGGTGCATACCATACAGTCTATGATAAGAGCTAAGGATGCCATCACAGCTTTGCCCTCTACAGCTGGTGATGTGGATTATGAGACTGGTGGCTCAGCTGATTTCTTTGGTGATGAAAGTGGGGATAGTGAAGATGAAGCAATGGACATAGGGGGAGAAGTAGGTTCCAGTTCAAGATCAGGTATGCCATCATGGGCATTTTCAAAGCACGGTGATGAGCATTACTTCAAGACAACCCTGATCAGACTAATCAATCAGACACATACTGCACTTCAAACCACTGTAAATGCCAGCACCAAGAAGCTCCTTCAGGCACATCTAGCCTCTCTGCAACTTCAACAAATTCAAGGCTTCCAACATGCTAGGGATGTAAACACCATCAAGGGTGATATTGAGGAGATGAAGAAGGCCATTTTAGACAAAATGGACCTTAAGCTTCCAGAAGCAACAATGCTTGAAATTAAGAGGCAATTAAGGAAAAATTCTGATCTTGCAACCAAGATAGATGCATTGGATACAAGAATGTCAGCCATGGAAGCATCTTTAACAGCCATTCATCTTCATCAAGCCCAACAGACAGATTTACTTCAAAAACTGGTGGCTGCTCAAACCCCCTCCTCTGCTCAACTTGATGATAACAAAAATGGGGAGAAAGGACCAAGTGAGGGGGAGAAGCTTCAAATTCAAATCAGTAAAGTGATTGTGCCTTCAATTACTATCTCAAAGCCACCAGTTACAAACAGTATAGATCTGATAAAAGCAGCAGCAGCCAACATTAGAGCAGCTAAAAAGAAGAAGTTGAGTCCACTCAACTAGGAGAAGATTGATGAGGATATACAAAGGAAGTTTGAACTAGTCAAGGATCCGGTAAAGTCAGCCATCCATCGCTCTCAAGTCAAGAAAATTTCTGTGAGTGAGATGAGCATGAACTATCTGGAAAGGGGACAGTCACTCTGCATCAAATCTCCAAAGGCTGAAATAATTCTGAAACTAAGGGTAAATTATCCAAAATTATCATTGAAGAACCCTTTGGATACTGTGTATAAGACACCTAAGCATGATGAAAAGAAGCTTCTGTCAAGGTCAATTACTTTCTACAAAGATCCAGCTGATTCAGCTTCCAAAAAGAGAATTGCTAAAATTTTCAGGAATGGGAAAGAAATTTGTGTGGTGGCTGGACATCCTCAATTTGCTCAAGCAAAGAGAGAAGAAAAGGCTAGATTGAAGCAGGAAAAGAAGCAAGCTACTCTAGATGCTAAAAAGGCTAAACAAAAGAAAGAGCAAATTGCTATCTTGGCCAAGTTACATGCTGTAAATTCATCACAACAAATTCCTGCTCAGCGATCTGAAATCATTGAATCTCAAGATCCAAAGAAGCAAGTTGAACAACAGAAGAAATCTCCAAGAATCAAGGAATTGGCTAAAAGAACCAAAAGGAAACTAGACATTGTTGATAAGGAATTGGAGAATCAGTTTCCCAAGGAGTCCACTTCAACTACAATTCAAGCATCAAAACCCTCTGTGGTATTTGAAGATATCAAGGTGGTGGATCCTTACAGGAACATTCATGGTGAACCGATTGTGCCTAAGGATGAGCCAATAGAATGGGAAAACATACCAATTCCTGATTTCAATTTACCAATCCTTAGCAAGCCAAAAAGAACAAAGTCAAGAGCAGTCAAGAGAGTGAAGTTGTCACATCTCAAATCCAAATCTCTAGTCAAAGCTCAATCTAAAGCCAATAAGGGAGATTACATGTACTTGGGTGACATCAAAGAATTTTATGATCTAAACCTCTATCTAGATGAACTAGATGAAGTGGGAGGAATTGATGCATACAGAAACCTACCTAAAAGGTTAGTGTTCAAGTACAAAGGAGGAAAGGAGATTCAGTGGCCACTTCACAGGATCCTTCAAGAAAGCCAAGCTATACTGATTAAAGTTTATTCATCCTTCAAGAAGAACTTTGGGTTCAATATTACTGTAAGAAGATTGGTACTGAAGAAGATTGAAGAACTAAGGAGTGTTAGAGCTAAAGATGCACTCCCAAAGACTCTAATTATCCCCTACACAGGGAGAAGAGTGCATCTAAGGCCCTACTGGCTGATGGAGTTCATGGATGACAAAGGAGTGAGAAAATTTTTCAGATTAGAAGACCAATTGAGCATCTCCAGCAATGAGACACTTTTGGAAATGCAAGGAAAGTTAAATCTCTCAGAATCTGATGAACTGGAATTCCACAGGCAGCTCCAAAATCAGATTGAGGAAAACAACAGAAAGCTTCGAAAGAGATCCAGACCTTCAAGGAACTAGATAAATCTGCTCAGGCTAGAGGAGCATCTTGAAAATGACTGTGAGCAAAACTTTGTACATTTTGTTAATTGAAGCACTTTTCAGTATTATCTACTGTCTTTTAAAAGTTGTATTTTTAAGGTGTTTTGTTATCATCAAGTGTCTCTTAATTTATGGCTACAATTCCAGTAGACATAAATTGGGGGAGATTGTTGTGTATATGTTGTGTACTTGATGATTTCATGAACAAAATACCTTGGTAGATTTTACTTAGTGAAATTATGTAGCACTCGACGGATAAGGTTTATAGTCCCGACGGATGACTCAATATAGTCCCAACGGATGATGACTTATTATCCATCGAGTGAGTAGCTTATGTAACAATAAGTCTGTAGCACATTTCTGCATACACATTGTTTAGAATCTGTAGTAGTACTTAAGTCATGTTAACTTTAACTAGATATGCAGAATAGGTTGATTAATTGTACATAGATGATGTCTTGTAATTCTGCATAATTGAAATGGAGTCAAGTGCCTGATTGCTACTCGACGGATAATCAACAATGAATTCGACGGATGATCAACAACCCGACGGATGATCAACAACCCGACGGATGATCAACAACCCGACGGATGATCAATAAGTCGACGGATGATCATAAACTCGACGGATAAAGAATTCAAATATCTGTTGACAGTGACAACACGGTCACATGCGTCGAGTGTATGCAAATGGAATGTGGTAGCCTATTCAACTGGGTTTTTGAGAACAAAGAAGCATTGCCATTTCCATGCTATTATGAAGATATTCAAAGATGCTGGAATAGAGTAATGAAGTAGCATTGTATTAGACTTGATAGTTTTTGTTTTATTATCCTGTCTTATTACTTTGTAATCTTGGTGATATATAAACTAAGAAGCAGCAATTAAATAGCAACTAAGAAACTAATCAACCAAGAGGGAAACATTTGTAAGCTGTATTCTTAGCATTTCTCTCATTCTTAGTTGTTATCATTTTGTAAGCAGCTGTGAGCTTTTTGCACACAGAGTTCTCTCGATATATATTATATATCTCTGGTGGAATCATTCAAATCCACCAGAAAGTTTTTAAAGACTCTTGTTTTTAATTACTTGTGTTTTGATTCATTTCAAGTAACTATTCCGCATTCTGCTAATTAATTCAGACTTATATATATATATTTGAGTTAGAACATTTTTATTCATCTTTAGACTTTAGGGAATATGTCCAAGAGAACTTTGAGAAATCATCTACAAATACTAGGAAAAATCTTTTCCTTGAGATGGACAACACATTGACTGGTCCAAACAAATCCATGTGTAGCAATTGCAGAGGTTCTTCAATTATTGAATCAAACTTCTTCCTGAATGAAGCTTTAATCTACTTTCCTTTCTGGCAGGCATCACACAATCCATCCTTATAAAACTCTACTTGAGGAATACCTCTAACCAGTTCTTTCTTGACAAGCTCATTAATAGTCTTAAAGTTTAGATGGGATAGCTTCTTGTGCCACAACCAACTTTCATCTTGACTTGTTTCACTGAGAAGACAAGTAATAGATTCTATATTTGATGAGTTGAAGTCAGCTTGGTACATATTTCCTTTTCTCACTCCAGTGAGAACCACTTTGTTGCTCCTTTTGTTTGTCACAACACATGCTTCTGAATTGAAGGTTACTAAATTGCCCTTATCACAAAGCTGGCTGATACTCAACAAATTATGCTTGAGACCATCCACTAAGGCAACCTCCTCAATAATGACATTGTCTTTTGAAATCAAGCCATATCCCACAGTATAACCCTTACTGTCATCTCCAAAAGTAATACTTGGGCCAGCTCTCTCCTTGAACTCTGTGAGCAGGGTAGAATCTCCCGTCATGTGTCTTGAACAACAACTATCCAAGTACCACAGATTCTTTTGGTTTCCCTGCACACATCAAAACCAAATCAAGTTGATTTTGATACCCAATTTTCCTTGGGTCCTTCCTTGTCAGTTTTCTTCTTTTGTTTCTTAGGTTTGATCTCATTTGACTTGGGGATATCAGATTCATCCTTAGTCATCTGAGTTAGACCTTTGAAACCAGTCATTAAAACAGAATTATCATGCACATTTTGATTAAGAGGAAAAGGCATGCTATTTGCAAATATGTTATTTCAGTAAGGCATGCTAACTGGCATTTGAGGAATACTAAATGCAACATAATAAGGATTAGGTGCAAATGGAATATTAGCAAATTGTGCATTCATATTCTGTGCAGACATAGCATTCATTGTGATGCCCTCCAAACCCGGGGTCTGGGTTTGGGGGTCACTAGCCAATAAACGATGATAAAATAATTACCGCGGAATAATATAACAAATATGACCCCTTGCATGCAACTGGATCGATCACAGGTTATAGTATGGAACATGTGAAAGGAATATGTCCTAAGTCCAATCATGTATTAGGATTTAGGAATAACTTCCTGTGTAATCTGTTTTGATTTCATTGATATTAATAAAAGACTTGTTTTGTTTTTATTACGGGCTCTATCTATTTAAGTGTTTAAATAAGATATACCATAGTTTATAGTAAAGCTTTTTATGGATTATGATGAGATCATAATAGTGAGACCTAAAAGATTATAACTCTAAACTTAAATAGTTCCTGATCATAGGATTAATAACTGGTAATTAATAATCCGCAAAGATCGGTACATACTATGCTTACTTCATTATGAAGGATGTCTGTTCTTATAGACATTTATGTGGTGACACTATAGCTAGTATGTAGGTGCTTATTATAGAATAAGTTCACTGAACATGACTCGCACAGCTGAACAACTGATGGAGTTCACTCACGTGTCAGCAGTTGTTCACATAGTGATAGTTGTACAAGTATCCTTAAACTTGAGGTCATCATAGTCATCTTGTGTACACTGAACTATGCTTTGGTTTAGTTCTTAGTCTCCAGGGACAATTATTAGGGCTCTACTGGGTATAGGAATTTGTACACGAAGATAGTGTATGATTAATAAAGGATCTACCCCTTCCAGTGAAGGAAGCGAATGTTCAAGGCTGATCCACTTATGCTAGTTCAGGAATCTCTGGCCAGAGTGAATGAAATTAGAAAGGAGTTTCTAATTTGCATAGAACTACGCATAGTAAATGGTAAGCAAGTGATTGAATTAGATAGGCTTGACATGAGATCCATGCCTTGTATTTAATCGGGACATTGTAGGGTAGAAGGAGTTTATTGTATGGTAACTATTCACTGAATAGGTTCTTGGTATTCTAAGCAGTGAATTCATATTATCCGGATATTCGCGATATGCTGAGAAGTATCCCTCACGATGTAGAATAAATGTGATTAATTAATTAATCATATTTAATAAATTAGAGAATTTATATAAATAATGATAAAATAGTTTTATTATTATTTATTTCTACTACCGGCTTAATATTGAACCTACAGGGTCACACCATAAAAAGAGAATGATTTAATGGTGGAGGAATTAATTAATAATGGCTAATAATTATTTATTTATGAAATAAATAATTAATTGGCAAATTTAATAATTGATTAAATAAGATTTAATTGATTATAAATTAATTAAGAAAAGTTCTTAATATTATTAATTAAGAATTTAATTTTTGGAAATTAAATTAAGAGAGAGAATTATTTCTAAAGTGTTTAGAAAAAGGATTAATAATTAAAAGGTGTTTTAATTATTAATGAGAATAATAAATGGGATAATAATAATAATATATATGGGAAAATTTCAGCTGAAAATTTTGCCTATAAATATACTATTATAAACCCTATTTTCATTCTAACCCAAAAACCCCAATTTTTAGAAAAACCTAATTCTCTCCACCTCGTCCTCCTCCTTAACATCGTTTTCTTGTTGGATACCGGTGGAGTGCTTCACGTTTGAGGAGCAGCTGCTAAGGATCTCCGATCGTTGCTCTTGGATCGCATATTAAAGGTTAGTAATCGATCCATATGTTTTTACCACGATTTATATGCTTTTATTTGGATTTTATATGTGTAAAAGTGTTTTACCATGCCTCCACTGCGATTAAAATCCAACAATGGTATCAGAGCATAGGTTGTATGCATATAGATCTGTGGTAAAAATTTCAGAATTTTATGTGTTTGTATGAATTAATTATGATTTTTACAAGTTATATCATGGATTAATTTTGTTTGATGAGAAATCGTTTCTCAGAATAATTTTGAATGTTGATCTGGGTTCTACAAGTGTTGTAGATCGTCTGGGTATTTTTTTCATAATTTTAGGATGTATAGATTTTTTATTATGAATTTTTGAAGTTCTTGCAATTAAAATTCATAATTAAATAAGTAAATATATGTATATAAAGTATATATATATGTTTGTATCGGCTGCTGTATCTGCATCTGCTGTGATGTGACTGCTGCTGTGTTGAATGCTGATGGCACGGAAAGAAGAGGACGGCGGCACGGCGTTCGAGAATTGTCAGGCGGCTGTTCTGACAGGGGAGAAACGCTGGAAAAAGGGTGTCGCGCATTCCGGGAATGCGTTACACCCTGTGGCGCATTCACAGAATGCGTTACACCTTTTAATGGCTTAAAAGGCTTATAACGCATCACCAGAATGCGTTACAGGGCTTGTAACGTGTTCCTGTAATGCGTTACAGCCCGTCTGTTATTTTTAAATTTGATTTCTGGGAGTTTCATAACTCCGTTTTGGGCGTGCAATATATCGTTGGATTCGTTTTTCCGAGACGGATCTAATGGAGTGATCAAATTTTAGTTTATATAAAAGTTTTCAACTGTTTATATTTCCGAAAGTGTTTTAAAGCTGTTTTTAACTGTTTTAATTGCTTTTAAATGCTTCATGTGATACATAGAGATGTATAATTCTTAGACTAATATACTAGATGATATAACATGCCTACCTTGATGTTTATTCATGTTTATATATGTGATATATGCTTAGTTTATCATGCGATGATAGATTTAGGTGAACTTAAATGAACATAAGGCGTTTGTTAGACAACCTAGTATAATGAAATTGTTTCATAACCTTAATAATAATATTATGAATACAATCATGAGATTCTTGTGTTTATGAAACACGTAATTGAATATGAATTTTCGATATGAGAGAAAGGATGATTCTGTCAACAACAGATTTCTATCTGTAAGAAAGGGTTATTAAGTGACGCCTCTTGACAATGCTCCACCCGATCTGGGAATCATCTGATTATTGATTATTGATTTGAAATATTTAATTTAAAAGGAAGAATCTCTTTATAATATGATTATGATTGTAACGTAATATAATCCCTCTAAAATTAAATAATATCAAGTAGTAATTGGCCAATGACACAACGGGCTTGTGTTAGCCTTCCAACATGATAGAAAGTAGTTCTTATTTTTAAATCATTGTCGTTTCGTGCCACAGCCGAGGGCTTTGATTTCGAAATAAGAAATACTTGTCTATTACATAGAGATGTGTACATTGAATAAGAATCTAAAGGTCGTTACGTGCCACAGCCGTGGGCCTTTGGGGACTGATTCAATTGTACGGAATGTTGGGTTAGACTTGACTTAGAATATTGAGTTTGTCGTGCCACAGCCGTGACTCAATTATTCAAGAGGCTAAAGTTTGATTAGGGAATAACATTAGATGTAATTGAGAAGAATTGTCTACCTATTGAACATTACATGGTGTTTCATGCCACAGCCGGGGTTGTGTAATGGAATGTAGATCCCTATTCCCACTAGCATTATGAATGCTTAATTTTTCACGTAGGGGGTTGAATAAATTAGGTAAACTAGTGGGAGCCACTTATGAATAAAGACCCGATTCATATAGTGTTTTAAAATGAAATCGAATATTTGCTAAGTGTTGTTATGTGTTTATCATTTACAGATTTACAATATACATTATGTCTTCTGCACTATCACTCAGGAGCATACCGGATGCTCACAAATTGACTGGTCCTAATTATGCTGACTGGCTTCGAAACTTGAGAATTGTTCTCAGGATTGAGAAGCTAAAATACGTGATTGACTCACCTAAGCCTACTGAACCTGCTAGTGATGCACATAATGATGAACATGTTGTGTATCGTAAGTGGATAGATGATGCAAATGTTGCTCAATGCATCGTGCTAGCTTCCATGAACATTGAGCTGCAGAAGCAACATGAGCATATGAATGCTCACACTATCCTCATGCATCTACAAGAGTTGTATGATGTGGCGGGGAGGACAGCTCGATATGAGATATCGAAGGAGCTGTTCGGTTGTAGGATGTCTGAGGGATCATCTGTGAATGACCACGTACTTAAGATGATCAATTTGATTGAACGTCTTGGACAACTTGGTTTTGCCATGGATGGGGAGCTGAGCCAAGACTTGGTCTTGCAATCGCTTCCGAGTTCGTTCTCGCAGTTTGTTGTGAACTTTCACATGAATAAGTTGGATGTCAGCCTGCCTGAACTCCACAACATGTTGAAGACTGCGGAATCGAATTTTCCCCCTAAGAAGAGTTCTGTTCTTCTAATTGGTGAAGGTTCCAATCCTAAAAAAAGGAAGAGGAACCCTTCCAAGAAGAAGAAAGTAGGTGAAAAAATGCCGGTTCCACCAAAAGCTGAAGACCCCAAGAGCAAAGTTGTTTGCTTTCAATGTAACAAGGTGGGGCACTGGAAGAGGAACTGCAAGGTTTACCTTGCAGAATTGAAGAAGAAGAAGGGTAGTGAGACTACCGCTTCTGATTCAGGTATGTTCATGATAGAAGTGAATATGTCATTAAATCAAATTTCTACTTGGGTATTAGATACCTCCTGTGGTTCTCAAATCTGCAATTTGTTGCAGGGACTAAGGAGAAGTAGGACTCTTAAAGAAGAGGAGGTGATTCTACTGATGGGAAATGGAGCAAGAGTTGCTGCTGTAGATGTAGAATCATTTCATTTACATATGCCTACGGGCAAGACTATTGTTTTTTAAATAATTGTTATTTTGTTCCCTCGATTGTGAGGAATATTATTCCCATGTTAGACTTGGCTGGATTTTCATTTATTATTGAGAATAATGAATGTTCTATTCTTAGAGATAATATTCTTTATGGACGTGGTACTTTAAATAATGGTCTGTATATATGTGACATAATTTACTTCAGATTGAACAAACTAATAAAAGAAAAGGGATGATGAAAATCTCACTTTATTGTGGCACTGCAGTCTCCATTTAGTAGACATGGAAAAAGGACTACAAATTTGCTAGGAATGGTATACACAGATGTATGTGGACCAATGTCTAAGCAAGCCATGGGTGGATTTTCATACTTCATTACTTTCATGGATAATAGATCTAGATTCGGATATGTGTTTGATGAAACACAAGTCTGAAGCCTTTGAAAAGTTCAAAGAGTATAAGTATGAAGTGGAGAAATAAACCAAACATAGTATTATAATTCTTCGATTAGATCGAGGTGGTGAATACTTGAATGGAGAGTTTCTGGATTATCTCAAAGTAAATGGTATAGTCTCCCAGTGGACTCCTCCAGATTGGTATCTGAAAGGAGAAATCAAACTTTGTTAGACATAGTTCGGTCCATGATGAGCTATGCAAATCTTCCAGTATTCCTATGGGGTTACGCATTGGAAACCTCAGCATATTTACTGAATAAGGTGCATTCCAAATCTGTTCCTCAAACTCCATATGAGATATGGAAAGAAAGGAAACCGAGTCTTAAACACGTTAAGATTTGGGGATGTCCAGCTTATGGCAAATAAGTTGACCCCGATAAGCTGGAATATCGATCCGTAAAATGTAGTTTTGTGGGATATCCTAAAGAGACTTTAGGGTATTACTTTTACACCAAATCATCGGGTGTTTGTCTCCAAACACTACCTTCTTGGAAAAGGAGTTTATCCTTGAAGGAAACAGTGGGAGCAAAATTGAACTTGATGAAGTTCAAGAAGCACAAACTACTACGGATCAAGTGGAAACACCTGTTCTGACTGAACAACCTTTTGTGGAAAAGCCCATTCGTAGGTCAGGGAGAGTGTCTCGCCAACCTGAGAGGTAATATGGCCTTGTCATTGAGAATGACAATGAGTTGTCGATCATTGATGATGACGACCCTGTGACCTATAATGAGGCTATGAGTAGTGTTGACTCAGAGAAATGGCATAGTACCATGAAATCCAGAATGGAATCTATGTATACGGTATACAAAAGATAGATTATAGCAGATGGCCAGGTGGAGACCTATAAGGCCAGGCTTGTGGCAAAAGGATTCAAACAAAGGCAATGGATTGACTTTGATGAAACCTTTTACCTGTAGCCCTTTTAAAATCAGTTCGGATTTTGCTTGCGATTGCCGCTTACTACGACTATGAGATCTGGCAAATAGCCAGATGGTTTTCTTTCCAAGAGAAAAGAAAACCTAGTGTGTAAGCTGCTGCGAACCATATGTGGTTTAAAGCAAGCTTCTCGAAAGATGGAACATTCGTTTTGATGAGACAATCAAAGAGTTTGATTTTATCAAAAACGTAGATGAACCATGCATCTACAAAAGGGTTAGTGGGAGCGCGGTAACATTTCTTATATTGTATTGAATTAGAGTTGACACACATAACAACATAGCAGACCCACTCACAAAGCTACTTTATGAAAGTCACTTTGATCGTCATAAAGACAAGATGGGTATTAGATACCAGAGTGATTGGCTTTAGTACAAGTGGGAGATTGAAAGGAATATGTCCTAAGTCCAATCAAGTATTAGGATTTAGGAATAACTTCCTGTGTAATCTGTTTTGATTTCATTGATATTAATAAAAGACTTGTTTTGTTTTTATTACGGGCTCTATCTATTTAAGTGTTTAAATAAGATATACCATAGTTTAGAGTAAAGCTTTTTATGAATTATGATGAGATCATAATAGTGAGACCTAAAAGATGATAACTCTAAACTTAAATAGTTCCTGATCATAGGATTACTAACTAGTAATTAATAATCCGCAAAGATCGGTACATACTATGCTTGCTTTATTATGAAGGATGTCTATTCTCATAGACATTTGTGTGGTGACACTATAGCTAGTATGTAGGTGCTTATTATAGAATAAGTTCACTGAACATGACTCGCACAGCTGAACAACTGATGGAGTTCACTCACGTGTCAGCAGTTGTTCGCTTAGTGATAGTTGTACAAGTATCCTTAGACTTGAAGTATCCCTCACGATGTAGAATAAATGTGATTAATTAATTAATCATATTTAATAAATTAGAGAATTTATATAAATAATGATAAAACAGTTTTATTATTAATTATTTCTACTACCGGCTTAATATTGAACCTACAGGGTCACACCATAAAAAGAGAATAATTTAATGGTGGAGGAATTAATTAATAATGGCTAATAATTATTTATTTATGAAATAAATAATTAATTGGCAAATTAAATAATTGATTAAATAAGATTTAATTGATTATAAATTAATTAAGAAAAGTTCTTAATATTATTAATTAAGAATTTAATTTTTGGAAATTAAATCAAGAGAGAGAATTATTTCTAAAGTGTTTAGAAAAAGGATTAATAATTAAAAGGTGTTTTAATTATTAATGAGAATAATAAATGGGATAATAATAATAATATTTATGGGAAAATTTCAGCTGAAAATTTTGCCTATAAATATACTATTATAAACCCTATTTTCATTCTAACCCAAAAACCCAAATTTTAGAAAAACCTAATTCTCTCCAACTCCTTCTCCTCCTTAACATCGTTTTCTTGGTGGATACCGGTGGAGTGCTTCACGTTTGAGGAGCAGCTGCTAAGGATCTCCGATCGTTGCTCTTGGATCACATATTAAAGGTTAGTAATCGATCCATATGTTTTTACCATGATTTATATGCTTTTATTTGGATTTTATATGTGTAAAAGTGTTTTACCATACCTCTACTGCGATTAAAATCCAACAACATGCACTAATACAAACCAACTGTTATTACAAACCATAAGTCTAATTAGTTTTACAGATTATTCCAATTTTTATTACAAACCTCTTGACTATTCAAGCGTCCCAAAATAGCCTACTTGGAAAACACACCAAACTATCTACAAGCACATGACTTCTAATCAAACCTGGAACTCAATCCTGCTCTAGCTTAGCTGAAAGATTAGATTAATAAATAAGTATGAGCGAAGAGATGCTCAGCAAGTGATATGAAGTTTGTAAGTGAACAACAATAACAATATCTGAGTAAAAATCAAAGCTAATATAAAGTTTAAAGTTTAAGCGAAATTTTAATCAAACACAGTTATGCACCATGTTGTTCCTGATGATCAGTCATGAAACAGCATCGAAATCCCGCAACCATACCGTAAATATAGATATCGATATCCCCCAGCCATACCGTACCTATTGGATATCCATGAAAAGGCATATACTCGCCTAGCAAGATATTACACTTTCGTATAATAGCCCATGCTGGACCGGAGCCTCGGCCTCTTACGCTAACCAATAATCAATTCACAAAATAAATTTTGATTAAAGGAGTCAGATCAATAACATCCTTATCTATTCAACTCCCCATGTCACATGGTCCGGAGTTATCTCAACAACTGATGGTGAAATAACGAGAACAATTAGTTATTCGCTAATCTCAATTCAAGGTTTCACTGTATAGAGTATATCTGGATAGTATAGTTATTCACTATCTATCGAATCAAAAGATTGGTTAGCAGAATGATTGCTAGAATAAGAGAATGTCAATAAATATAGGAGTATTGATATTCAATGCGCTATCAGAGTACTTATAAACAGTTCTTATATTTTGAATATGTAAAACAATAAGCTATTCTGAACTTAGAATAGGGGAAAATACTTGCATAAGAAGATTTAAAATAAATATCACTTGAACAATAAGTGATGATAGGGATACTTGCCTGGTATTCTCAATAACCTCTTATTATAACTCTGTTTATAGCTGCTGGCTACTATCTCCGTCTAACACTTGACTGCACTCCTTGTTACTCGATTTTATAAACAAAAGGACTATCTTAACTGATAGAACCAAACTCAATCGACGTAACTATACGTCTTGACATCTACCTGATCGTTTATAACTAAGCATGACATTTTAAACTGTAAACAGATAGCATGCATATCACATAGCACATAATCATGGTATTCGTATAACACGTAATCACATATTTCATGCAACACATAAGTTAGATCGTTAAAAGATATGTCTCAGTGCGTTCAGAATTAAAATCGGGTCAATATTAACATTTACCAATCAAATACCGACTCAAACTGATACACAAATCAATTGTCATTATAATACAAAAGAAATTAGGACTTAAAAGTATTTTTATGGGAAGCGTAATATTTTTCTGAGTCTATACGCATTCGTTTCGTATGAAACGGACGAACGGTTTATTTATTATGAATAATATAAGAAATAAATCAATTAATAATAATATTAATTGACTTTTCAATACCCAGATATAATTTTTAACAGTTTAAAAATAATTTTTAGGAATTATTTGAATTAATTATAAATAATTTATATTTATTTAACTATTTATAAATGAAATTAATTGATTAAATGATTTTAATCAATTAATTAAATTCATAAATAATTAACTAAAATAAATTATAAATAATTAAATCAAATTAGATTTTTGAAAATAATAAAAGAAAATAATTTTAAGAATTTAAAATAATTAAGTAAATAATTTTTAGTATTTAAAATAATTATTAAATGATTTTTAGAAATAAAATAAATGATTTTTTTTTAAAACAAGTAAATGAATTTTGAAATAAAAGTAAAAAGAAATTAACAGAAACAGATTTTAGATTGCAGTCTTCTTCGCTGAATCAAACAACGGCCTTGGGGAACGGATTATCGCCGGAGAACGGAGAAGGTGACCGGCGTTTCGCCGGTTTTTGGAAAATTCCAGATTCCGGTCAAACGTCCGGCGACTTCCTGGACTTCCGGTGGTCCAAAACATAACCAGAATTCTCCGATTTTTAGCCCAAATGATTTATTAACACTCCAGGAATTCACACCCATCCCATATACAGCATCAACAACAACCGTTTTATACAAGAACTCCGTCCAAAATCGCTGCAAAAACCGGCGATTTGACCGAAAAATGTGAACCAATCGATTTTTAACCAAAACTAACGAATCTGCTATCAATTTAAATCTCTGGACGCATAGAATCATTTTGTATAATCAAAACCAACCGAACTAACATCAATAATCCAGAAATTGAAAAAATAAAAAGTATAAAAACCAAGAACTCGTCTATACTCATCTAGCAATCATACGATATAAATAAATAATGAAATCGACTCCAAAGATCATCCTAAAACTATTGGTAACAACCAAATCAACTAACAATCATCACAAATCAAAAACGATTCTCAAGAACAAAAATACCCAAAAATTTCGACTTTTATAAATAAGGCACCTCAGATCAAGATAATGATACCAATGAAAGCTCTCGTCGAGAGGATAATTTTGACTACCAGAACGTCTGATTTGGTTTACTAGATCGATCAAAAACCGTGATAGAAGTTGCTGCAAAGAATTTCACCCCCATAACCTGTTCTTGATTTTATGATTTTTCTGAAATTTTTTATAAAAAAAATCAATAAAATAACTGATTGGCTGGTATTTATATTTTTACAGAATTTATATCCCAAAATAAATTAAGGGTGTTTTTATCCCCTTATTATAATAATTAGGGCCCCAAAATAATAATTACGGGGAATAATTTTAAAAACGATAAAATACAAAATTAATGTCAAAATTCCCCAAAAATTGTGAATAATTCGAAAATACAAAAATAAATGGTATGTGAAATACGAATAATTTTATAAAAATAAAAACACGGAGTTTGTGGGGTTGACGTCCCGGTGGGGTCCCGGTCCACTGATTTTTGAAACCCATAAACGATCCCTAAATTACCAGAAAAACACGAAAACACCTAAAATACATTCAAATGTGCATAAATTGAAATAAAATGAGTATCTTAATAAATACGCTAATCGCGTCTTGATTGCAGATAGATTCATATAATTGCAGTTTTAATACATATTATTCAATCGAAAAATTTTCTGGCCCGCACGGAAACACGCATAACAGCTATAACATCTAATAGCATGACAATAATCACTTTAAATTTATAAAACACATAATATTTATTTATTTAACATATAATATTCACATAATTTTCCCGGATATTACATCCTTCCCCCTTAACAGGATTATGTCCTCAGAATCAGCCTAAGAAAACAAGTGAAGATACTTGGATCGCATTTCGATTTCCAACTCCCAAGTCGACTCTTCAACCTTGGGATTTCTCCACAAGACTCGCACTATAGACACAGACTTATTCATAAGCACTCTTTCCTTCTTATCTAATATCTGCATTGGTCGCTCTACAAAAGACATATCTGGCTGAATCTCGATTGGCTCGTATTCTATCACATGATTTGAATCAAAAAAATAATGCTTCAAAATCGACACATGGAACACATTGTGAATATGCTGCATGTGAGGTGGTAATGCCAACTCATAAGCAACCTTTCCCACATGCCTCAAAATCTCAAAAGGGCCAACATAACGCGGTCTCAGCTTTCCTTTCTTTCCAAATCTTGATAAACCCTTCCAAGGTGAAACCTTCAATAGCACTGCCTCACCAACTTCAAATTCCATATCCTTTCTAGTAGGATTAGCATATTTGTGTTGACGATCTTGAGCTGCTACTAATCATTTTCGAATGAGTTCTATTTTCTCTTTCGTCTGCTGGATCAATTGTGGACCCAAAATCTTTCTCTCACCGACTTCATCCCAACATATTGGAGATCTGCATCTTCTCCAATACAAAGCTTCGTAAGGCAGAATTCCAATACTAGCATGATAACTGTTATTGTAGGAGAATTCAACCAATGGCAAATGTTCGTCCCAACTTCCTTCAAAATCTAGCGCACATACCCTTAGCATGTCTTTAATAGTTTAAATCGTCCTTTCACTTTGACCGTCTATCTGCGGATGATACGCGGTACTCATGTTCAACTTCGTTGCGAGACAATCTTGAAAACTTCTTCAAAATCTTGAATTAAATTGAGGATCTCTGTCTGAAACTATGGATACTAGAACTCCATGTCGAACCACAATTTCCTTTAGATATAACCGAACCAATTTATCCATTGAGAATTTCTCGTTGATAGGAAGAAAATGCGCTGACTTCGTTAATCTGTCAATAATAACCCAAATAGTATCATGATTTAACTTGGTCCTCGGTAATCCAACTACAAAATCCATCTCAATATGTTCCCACTTCCATTCTGGAATGTCCAATGGTTGTATCAGTCCACTGGGTCTTTGATGTTCCGCTTTGACTCGCTGGAAAGTGTAACACTTACTCACCCATTTTGCAATTTCCTTCTTCATGCTTGGCCACCAAAAGTTTTCTCTTAAGTCTCTGTACATTTTCGTACTTCCGAGATGAATTGAATATCTGAAGTTGTGAGCGTCTCGAAGAATTTCATCTTTCAGTTCGGCTACGTTGGGTATCCATATTCTGGAAGAAAATCTTAGTATCCCTTTATCATCCTTTTGACTCCCTATCTCTTCTCCTGTCAAACTGTCTCATTCATGGCTTATGACTTCTTCCTGACATCTTCTTATCTTCTCTAATAATTCTGGTTGAAAAGACATTGCACACAACACATCTGTAGACATATCTGGGGTACTGACCCTTTATTTCAAGTTTCTCAAATTCCTTGACTAATTCCTTAGATAAAGTGATCATATTTAACCATTCTTTTCTGCTGAGAGCATCTGCCACCACATTTGCTTTGCCTGGATGATAGTTGATAGTACAGTCGTAGTCTTTGATCAATTCGAGCCATCTTCTTTGCCTCATGTTCAATTCCTTCTGCGTGAAGATATACTTCAAACTCTTGTGGTCCGTGTAGATCTCGCACTTTTCTCCATACAAATAATGCCTCCATATCTTCAATGCAAACACTATAGCTGCCAATTCCAGATCATGCGTTGGATACTTCTCTTCATGTGGTTTCAGCTGTCTTGAAGCGTAGGATATCACCTTGTCGTGCTATATCAAAACACATCCCATTCCTTTGTACGACGCATCACTGTAAATCACAAAATTTTCTTGATCATCTGGCAAGACTATCACTGGAGAAGACACTAATCTGTTCTTTAATTCTTGGAAACTTTCTTTGCACTTCTCATCCCATTCAAACTTCTGGTTCTTCCTGGTGAGCTTTGTCAACGATGTAGCTATCTTCGCAAAATCTTGCACGAATCTTTTGTAGTAACCTGCTAATCCCATTAAACTTCGTACTTCTGTTGGTGTCTTTGGTCTCTCCTAGTTGATTATGGCTTTAATATTTGCTGGATCTACTTCCACTCCTTTATTGCTAATCACGTGCCCAAGAAATCGTACTTCTTTTAACCAAAATTCACACTTGGAAAATTTTGCATATAATTTCTCTTGTTGCAGTATCTCAAGAACTATCTTTAAATGTTCTGCATGCTCTTCTTCTATTTTGGAATAGATCAAAAAGTCGTCTATAAACACGATCACGAATTTATCCAAATACTTCTTGAATACACGATTCACTAGATCCATGAAAGCTGCTGGTGCGTTGGTTAATCCAAATGCCATCACTAGAAACTCATAATGTCCATATCTGGTTCTGAATGCGGTCTTTGGAATGTGTTCTGGCTTGATCTTCAGTTGATGATATCCGGATCTTAAATCAATTTTAGAAAACCATAGAGTGCCTCTTAATTGGTCAAATAAATCATCGATCCTTGGTAACGGGTACTTGTTGTTAGGGCGAAAACACGCGCTAATAATACACGCAAGTATACGCGTTCGCAAGTAATATAAAATACTTTCTAGTTCGTTCCCACGGAGACTCGGACTAATTATGCTCAATTAACACTTACTCACCAATGTATGATTACTTCTCAATATTAGGACAATAACATATAGATTTGATTAACTAATTATTAACTAGAATTAACTACGAGAATTAAACACTTAACAGACACTTGAATTAACAATATTAAACACACATGAGATCATAACTTCATTACTACTTCCTTCAATAGTCATTGTTATTATCCTTAGCATGTAACAGTGATGATATTAATCGAACAACACGAAACTGATAAAAGCCAACTTTCATTGTACTAATACCATTCTACCAAACATCCACAATTAAGATAGAAGTTGAATAGTCATCAATTATGTTGAGACCCTATATGTCTACAGAATTTGATAACATAATGATTTAAGCACAAGTTGTTCCTTATGATTACACAGGGCAAGTAAAACGGTTAGAGTTACCCACTAATCATGCATACACATACATGAACCTATGCTAGCATGGCAAGTTCTAAATCTCAAGATCCACCGTCGCTTCACAAGAGATTAACACCCTATCTTATATGTTCGCGATGCACATAAGACGAATAAGCACAACCAATATTAGATATCATACAATCATCACACACTAAGGTATTAAACAACTAACTAAAGAATTCCATAGCAAATCCGTTACGACCCCATGATCACGATTATCCCATGATTGAACTCAATGTCACCATGGGTTCATATGAAAACATGATAATAACACACGTGAATAATTAATAAAACTACTTATATTAAACCAGAGTATGTCACAAGAGTAAATAGGTTCAAAGTAAAGAAAACTAGCATCCACTGTTACAACGAATAAAAGAATCACAAGAAACTATGCTTCCTCTTTATTGCGATGTGCTAAAACGGTCTTCTTCCTTATCTCCTTGCTCCTCGATTAATACTACGATTCAACACACATGAAACGTCTCTGAAAACTACTTATATAGAAGCCCCACAAAACCCAGCCATCTAAGAAGTCAGAAGTCCAGCAGAACAAGAACTCTAAAAATCAGATTTTTAATTCGCGCTCCTGAGCGGCCGCCCAGCAATCCTGAGTGGGCGCCCAGCTTCCTGAGCGGCCGCCCAGCCAGGCTGAGCGGCCGCCCAGCACCTTACTGGAAAATGCTCTGTTCTGCTCACGTTCTCTGCTGTATTCTGCTCCTATCTTCCCACTTACAATGCCAAACACATACTAAGGCTTATTTTTGATGAAATCTCCCCACAAACACAAGGAACACCCTGAAATGCACAAACACTAGAAAAATGCATCAAATACACAAAATACTTGATTTCAAGACATCAATTCAAGCCATTATAAGACGTTCTAAGTGGTATAAAATGCCACTTATCACACCCCCAAACTTAAATCGATGCTTGTCCTCAAGCGTCACAGACTCAAAAACAAAACAAAAATATGTATGAATGCAATCTATATGAAATGCAGCGATCCCCCTCACTACGACCAGACCAACCAACTTATGACATCTCAACAAATGCAATTAGGCGAATAAAGATCAATCAAGTCATGCAAACTAACATACAACCGGAAACGTGGTGTGTGCTGATGCTTAACAGATATGCTTCGAAACTAGATCAATTATCATAACTCGACTATCCTCAAGGTAATCACATGATTATACGAAGAATAAATTCTAGGCACAAAATGACTTAAACACTTCAAGATTACTGGAGCTTATTGCGGAATCATGCTTTTTATTCAACACAACAACAATGCTTATTTGACCGTGCAATGAGTGAGGTCCACAAAAGACTTATACAATGGCATCCATTTAGCGAGCGTTAGGTTAGCGGATCCCATACTATAAAAGCCTTAGGTCACTAGGCACAAAGTCCCCTAAGAACTTAATAACTCGAATACCAAAGAGCCCACTCGTGATCAATTATGCATTAACTATTTACATTTTTTCTATTTTTTTTTCTTTTTTTCTATCTTTTTTTTTCCTTTTTTCAAATTTCTGAGCAAGTGCGTTTCGCTCCATCTTGCTCAACCCTAGACTACTCGCATAAAAATACGAGCCGGCTACTAGCCATTTGACGCCTAGGCACAATTAGCAATGAATTCCAATTTTTACTCCAATGTTTTCTTTTCATGCCTTTTATCATTAAGAACCTATTATAAATTCTAAGCATAATCAATAGATTAACCTCAAAAACCATCAAACCATGACAACAATCTAGTCCTTAAGCATACTCTAAGACTTAGTGAAATTACAAGTGTTTCTAGCATTCATGTCATCCTACAAGACTCAACATCACTCTAACGCTATCACTACACTCACATCAATATCACAAATCAATTGGTAAAGCAACCAAAAGGGATCATGGTAAATGCATGAGCTAAATGACATGATAAATAAAGCTATAAAATAAAATTAAAAAAACTATATGGAAAATATATGTAATTATATGAACTAAACTATCATGAATATGCAACTATATGAAACACACACAAAAATATTCCTTAACTACCACCCCCAAACTTAAAATCTTCACTGTCCCCAGTGAAGGTAGTAGAAAGGAACTCAGGGTACACATACTCGGAGAAATCATCATCATCACCCTCAGAGGGTTAAAAACGTGGGTTTATGGGAAAAGGATTCGTGGGTAGTGGGTTGTATTTTTACTTTTTTGTGTTTTCTGATTTTTTTGGATTTTTATTAGGCTTAAAAAAATTTCAGGTAGACGGGTCCTGAGCGGCCGCCCAACTGAGCTGAGCGGGCGCCCAGCATCCTGAGCGGCCGCCCAGCAAGGCTGAGCGGGCGCCCAGGTGGTCTCTGGAAAAATATTTTTTTCTTGCCCTTTTTTCTGATTTTTTTGTGTTTTTGGATAGGTTACTGCCCTTTAAGGGTTCCTATAACAACAAATCTTGGGTTGCCTCCCAAGAAGCGCTTCTTTTACGTCATTAGCTTGATGTAGTGTACCTTGCTCAAGTTGACAATAAAATGGCACTAACCACTTCCCGGTTTGCCGTGTCCCCATAGTAATGCTTCAAATGCTGACCATTAACCTTGAATGCTTGGCCCAGATCATTCTCAAAAATCTCCACCGCTCCATGTGGAAACACAGTTTTGACAATAAAAGGTCCAGACCACCTTGATTTCAACATTGCAGGAAAAAATTAGAGATGAGAGTTGAATAAAAGAACTTGCTGCCCCGGCACAAATGACTTAGGATATAGCTTCCTGTCGTGCCACCTTTTCACTTTTTCCTTGTATATTTTGTTGTTCTCGTACGCTTGGAGTCGAAATTCATCAATTTCATTTAACTGAAGCATTCGCTTCTTCCCAGCTGCATCTTGATTAAGGTTCAACTTCTTCAACGCCCAATAAGCCTTATGCTCAAGCTCCGCAGGTAAATGATATCCCTTACCATAAACAAGTTTAAACGGGGACATCCCAAGTGGAGTCTTATATGCTGTTCTATAAGCCCAAATAGCTTCATCGAGCTTTAAAGACCAATCCTTCCTTGACGGACAAACAACTTTCTCTAGAATGCGCTTGATCTCTCTATTAGACACTTCCGCTTGACCATTCGTTTGCGGATGATAGGCAGTAGTAACATGATGATTCACATTGTAGCGCTGCATTATAGAAGTGAACTTACGGTTGCAGAAATGCGACCCCTTATTACTTATGATTACTCGTGGCGTTCCAAACCTTATGAAAATATGCTTATGAAGAAAATTCAACACTACCTTTGCATCATTCGTCGGTAGAGCCTTGACTTCTACCCATTTTGAGACATAATCGACTGCCAGCATGATGTACTGATTATTACAGGACGAGATAAATGGTCCCATGAAATCGATTCCCCAAACATCAAAGACCTCGACTTCAAGCATCACATTTAACGGCATCTCATCCTTTCTCGTAAGATTCCCCACTCTTTGGCAACGATCACACCTTAAAACGAACTGATGTGCATCCTTAAACAAAGTAGGCCAGAAAAAACCTGCTTGCAGAATACGAGCTGCTGTCTTTTCACCACCATAATGTTCCCCATAAACTGTGGAGTGGCAGTCTCGTAATATCCCCTCAGTCTCACAGAATGGGATACATCTCCTGATGATCTGGTCAGCTCCTTGTCTAAACAAATACAGTTCATCCCACATGTACAACTTCACCTCATGTACAAACTTCTTCTTTTGAGTTGTATTCATATTATGAGGCATTATATTGCTGACAAGATAGTTCACAATATTTGCGAACCATGGCTCTTCCTCCTAAACTGCGAAGAACTGCTCATCCGGAAAAGATTCATTGATCAATGTCTTATCATGTGAAGTAGAATCGGGATTCTCCAATCTAGAAAGATGGTCAGTTACTTGATTCTCAATACCTTTTCGATCCTTGATCTCTAACTCAAATTCCTGCAGTAAGAGCACCCAACGAATAAGTCTAGGCTTCGAATCCTTCTTGGAAACTAAATAGCGAATGGCCGCATGATCACTGAATACTGTCATCTTTGTCCCAAGCAGATAAGATCGAAATTTTTCGAACCCAAAGACTCTAGCCAAGAGCTCCTTCTCAGTAGTGGTGTAGTTCATTTGAGCTCCATTTAGAGTCTTACTAGCATAGTAGACCACATGAAAAAGATTATTCTGGCGCTGCCCAAGAACTGCTCCCACCGCATAATCACTCACATCACACATCATCTCAAAAGGCTCTGTCCAATCAGGTGCCGTAATAACCGGTGCTGTTATCAAACTTTTCTTGAGAGTCTCGAATGCCGCCAAGCATTCATCATCAAATTTGAAAGGCACATCCTTCTCGAGCAAGTTGCACAACGGCTTAGATATCTTCGAGAAGTCCTTAATATAACGCCGATAAAAACCCGCATGACCAAGAAAACTACGGATTTTTTTCACAGAAATAGGTGGTGGAAGATTTTCAATGACTCCCACCTTGGCTTTGTCCACCTCAAGACCCTTGCTAGAAACCTTATGCCCAAGAATAATGCCTTCACGCACCATAAAGTGACATTTTTCCCAATTGAGCACCAAATTAGTTTCAACACACCTTTTGAGCACCGCACGAAGATTATTCAAACATTCATCATACGAATGTCCAAAGACGGAGAAGTTGTGCATGAACACTTCGACATTATTTCCAATCATATCAGAGAATATAGCCATCATACATCTCTGAAAAGTGGCAGGTGCGCCACATAAGCCAAACGAAACTCTGCGAAAAGCGAACGTGCCAAATGGAAAAGTGAAGGTAGTCTTTTCTTGATCCTCTGGTGCAATGCAAATCTGATTATACCCCGAATAGCCATCTAGAAGACAATAATACTCATGACCGGCCAACCTGTCAAGTATCTGATTAATAAATGGAAGAGGGAAGTGATCCTTTCTGTTGTGAATATGTTGTGTACTTGATGATCACTTAAACAAAACATCTAAGTAGATTTTACTTAGTGAAATAATGTAGCACTCGACGGATAAGAATTATAGTCCCGACGGATAACTCATTATAGTCCCGACGGATGATTAACTTATTATCCATCGAGTGAGTAGCTTATGTAAGAATAAGTTTGTAGCACAGTGATGTATGCACCTTTGTATAGAATCTGTAGTAGCATATAAGTCATGTTGACTTTAACTAGATATGCAGAATAGGTTGATTAATTGTACATAAGCAATGTATTGTAATTCTGTATAAGTGAAATGAAGTCAAGTGCCAAAATAGCTACCGACGGATGATTAACAAAGCCTTCGACGGAAGATCAAATGACTATCAACGGATGTTTAACATAGTAGTCGACGGATGATCAATTAAGTCATCGACGGATGATCTGAAAGTCGACGGATGATCATATCAAGAATTCAAACATCAGTTGAACAGTGAAAGCTGACACACAGCCGTCGAGTTGGATACAAACACATTGTGGAAGCCCATTAACTGGGTAATAGAGGATGAAAAGCAGCAAAGATTAAGACTGTTAGATTTTATATTTGTTCAGTCTTTTTGACTTTGTAATCTTGGTATTATATAAACCAAGAGAGTAGCAAATAGAAAAATAACTGAGATAGTTGAGAAACATAAAAACATAGAAATCTTTGTATGCTTAATCTTTAGCATTTCCTATATTCTCAGAAGTTCTATTTTATAAGCAGCTATGAGCATTTCTGCATACAGAGTCCTCTCGATATATTATATATATCTCTGGAGGAATTGTTTAAATCCACCGGAAAGTTTTTAAAGACTCTTGTTTTTAATTACTTGTGTTTTGATTCATTTGAGTTTATATTCCGCATTGTGCTAATCAAAACAAATATATCAATAATCGAGTTGAATATTTTTATTTCAAGAAAAAGGTTCAAGAATTCCATTCAACCCCCCTTCTGTAATTCTTGCTACATTGTCAAGGGACTAACACTTTCTCGTGGCCTTGTTCAACTTTCTGTAATCCATGCATACCCTCCATCCTGTGACTGTTCGAGTGGGGATGAGCTCGTTCTTCCCATTTGCTACCACAGTAATACCTCCTTTCTTAGGTACATATTGCACGGGGCTCACCCAAGAACTGTCAGAAATAGGATATATGATTCCTGCATCCAGGCACTTCAGAATTTCTTTCTTCACCACTTCTTTCATAATAGGATTAAGTCGTCATTGTTGCTCAACAGTTGGCTTACTACCTTCTTCTAGCAGAATTTTATGCATGCAGTATGAAGGGCTGATCCCTTTGATATCTGCTATAGTCCATCCAATAGCCAATTTGAATTCTCTCAAAATCCTCAAGAGCTTGTCCTCCTCACTACCTGAAAGGTCAGATGCAATAATAACAGGTAAAGTAGATGCATCACCTAAAAAGGCATTCCTCAAGTGTTCAGGCAATGGTTTAAGCTCTAAAGTAGGTGCTTCCTCAATAGATGGTTTGAGCTTTCCTTCAGCATTCTTGATATCAGAAGTATCAAGAGATTCAAATGGCATGTCTAGCTTTCGCCTCCAAGGAGAAGCATTTAGATATTGTAGTTGCTCATTGCCATCCTCATCATCACTGTCAAACTCCCCCACTAAGGCTTTCTCTAATGCGTCAGACATTAGCATATGATCAAGTTCTGAAGTTACCGCATAATTAATCAAATGCACCTTTAAGAACTCTTCATCTTCTGTAGGGAATTTCATCGCTTTGAATAAATTGAATGTCACATCCTGATCCTGCACCCTCATAGTAAGTTCACCTTTCTGCACATCTATCAAGGTACGGCATGTAGCCAAGAAAGGTCTTCCCAAGATTATAGGGATCTTCTTATCTTCCTCGAAATCCTAAATGACAAAGTCTGTAGGGAAGAAGAGCTTATCCACCTTTACTAACACGTCCTCCACTATGCCTCATGGATATGTAATAGAACGATCAGCCAATTGTAGAGACATGTAGGTGGGCTTTGGATCAGGCAAATTTAACTTTTTGAAGATAGACAACAACATCAGATTGATGCTTGCTCCCAAATCACATAGGCATTTATCAAAAGACAACTTGCTAATGGTGCAAGGAATGGTGAAGCTACCTGGATCTTTAAGCTTTGGAGGTAATTTCTGTTGCAGCACAGCACTGCACTCTTCCGTTAGAGCAACGGTCTCAAGGTCATCCAGTTTCACCTTCCTTGAAAGAATACACTTCATGAATTTCGCATAACTAGGCATTTGCTCCAAAGCCTCAGCGAAAAGTATGTTGATGTGAAGTTTCTTGAACACCTCCAGAAACTTACCGAACTGCTTATCCAGTTTTTGTTATTGCAATCTCTTAGGGAAAGGTGGTGGAGGATAGAGCTGTTTCTCCCATGTATTACCCTCAGGCAGAGTGTGTTCAACAGTAGTCTTCCTTGATTCCGCCACTTTCTCCTTTTGCTTCTCTTCTTTATCACCAACTTCAGCTTCTCCGACTTTTGCTTTTTCAGCATCAACAACTTTTTCAGACCTTAAGGTAATAGCCTTGACTTGCTCTTTAGCTTCCTTCCTTCCTGGCACTTCAGCATCACTGGGAAGTGTGCCAGGTTGACGATTGAGCACTGCATTGGCTATTTGACCGATTTGATTTTCCAAGGTCTTGATAGAAATAACCTGACTTTTGCACAACAGCTTGAGTTCCTCAAAATCAATATTAGAAGGTGGATCAGCACCTCATTGTTGAGGATATGATTGCCTTTGAGCATACTGCTGTGGTTGGTAGAATCCGGGTAGATTAAACTGTTTACTTACGCCTTGCTGATATGGTTGCTGAATAGCATTCTGAGTATTGCTCCAGCTGAAATTGGGATGATTTCAGTTGTTAGGATGATAAGTAGTTGGCACAGGCTGCTGCGGTCGCTGATAATTGTTCATATACTGAACAGATTCATTAACAAGAGAACACTGATCCGTAGCATGAGAACCTGCACAAAGCTCACAGACCATAGCTATCTGATTGACTCCATAAGTGGCTAAAGAATCGACCTTCATAGACAGCGCTTGGAGCTGCGCTGCAATAGCTGTAGCTGCATCAACTTCTAGAATACCTGCTACCTTCCCAGGCATCATCCTTTGAGTTGGGTTTTGATTCTCATTTGCAACCATGGTTTCAACAAGATTATAAGCCTCAGTATAGCTTTTGGCCCACAAAGCGCCTCCAGCTGCTGCATCGAGCATGGGCCGATATTGGGCCCCCAAACCATTATAGAAACCAGTGATCACCATCCAGTCAGGCATACCATGATGTGGACACTTTCTCAACATCTCCTTGTAGCGCTCCCAAGCTTCGCACATAGATTCTGTTGGTTGCTGCGCAAACTGAGTAAGAGCACTCCTCATAGCTTCAGTCTTCGCCATTGGATAGAACTTTACCAGAAACTTTTGTGCAAGATCTTTCCAAGTAGTGATGGACCCAGCTGGTTCAGAATGTAACCAGTCCTTAGCTTTATCCCTCAGAGTGAATGGGAAAAGCCTCAGCTTAATAGCCTCATCAGTCATACCATTATATTTGAAAGTACTACAGATCTCGACAAAATTCCTGATGTGCATGTTGGGGTCTTCAGTTGCAGCACCTCCGAAAGAAACAGAACTCTGTACCATCTGAATAGTGCCCGGCTTGATTTCAAAATTGTTATCCAGAATAGCCAGATGAAGGATGCTTGACTGAATGTCATTAAATTTAGGCCAAGAAAAGTCCATAAGAGCTGGATCTGCCGGAACTATACGATCACCCATGATTACTGGTTCTTTCTGCTCACTCTCTTTATCCGAATCTTCAAAATCTATCATCTCTGGAATATCAAGAACTGAGTCTGTCTCCTCAGCCGTATCTAAAGTCCTCTTGCGAGTACGAGAACGTGTTTGCATAAATGCTCGCTAAAGTACCTGAAACACAACCGAAAATGATAAGTAACACGTCTTAATCAATGAGTCCTAATGACCACTGATGGTAAGTACATAAACTAAACAAATATGCCGAGTCCCTAATGACTGGGCAACTGATGGTTTAGATGAAGATGAAGATGTCAACTATGTCAATCTAGCCCTTATGGCCAAGTCTGATGAAACAGAGACAAGTTCCTCAAGCAATCAGGTAATCACTACAAACCTTGCACATTTATCTAAAGCTGAGTGTAATGATGCAATAAATGACATGTCTACAGAATTGTATCATTTGCGTGTTACACTTAAGTCTCTCACTAAGGAAAATGCTAAAATCAAAGAAAACAACTTGTTTTTAAGTGAGAGGAATAATGTGCTTGAGTCTCAATTTGTTGAGTTTGAGAAACTAAAAATTGAGTGTAGGATTGCCAAGGAGGAATTAACTGAGTCCTTGAAAAAGGAAGAAATTTTGAAGAAGCAGCTCGATCGTGAATAAGAGGCGATTAAAGCATGGAAAACATCCAGAGATGTTCATGCTCAAATCACCAAGGTTCAAGGAATTGAGTCTTTTTGTAATGAAGCCTGGAAAAAGAATAAGGAGAAACTAGAACCTATTTTGGTAGATGGGTTGCTGACAGATGTAGACTCGACGGATGATGAGGACTATCCGTCGGATAACAAAAAGTGTTATCCGTCGAATGATAAAAATCCTCATCCGTCGGCTATAAGCAAACCCATTAGCAAAGCCAAATTAATCAAGCTAAATGATAAGTATGGGTCTGTTTCCAAGAACTTTGTTTCAGGAGAGTCAAGTCAAGCTAAGAAAGGGAAAAAGGCTAATGTTGGTCACATGACTGTCAAACAGTTAAGTGACAGACTTGAGAAAATAGAGGTAAAAACAGAGACTAAAAAGAAAAATAATAGGAATGGTAAAGTAGGGATTAACAAACACAATAACTACACACCTGATAAATATGCTCCTAGAAAGATCTGTGTCAAGTGTGGTAGTGTAAATCATTTTTCTGTTAATTGCAAATCTCCCATGCCTACTCCCATGTCTGGTCAACCTCAATTTCCTAACATAAATGCCATGCCTCCCATGCCTGTTAATGTTATGCCTACACAGAACATGAATGCACAGTTTGCTAATATGCCATTTGCACCTAATCCATATTATGCTGCATACAATATGCCTCAAATGCCATTTAGCATACCTTACTGGAATAACATGTTTGCACCAAGCATGCCATTTCCTGTTAGCCATAACATGCATGATAATTCTGTTGCATTTAGTGGTTTCAAAGGCACAACCCAATTGACTAAGGAAGAATCTAAAATTCCTAAGTCAAATGAGATAAGGCCTAAGAAACAGAAGAAGAAAGCTAACAAGGCAGGACCCAAGGAAACTTGGGTACCAAAATCAACTTGATTTGATTTTGATGTGTGCAAGGAAACAAAAAGAATCTTTGGTACTTGGATAGTGGCTGTTCAAGACACATGACTGGTGATTCTACCCTGCTCACAGAGTTTAAGGAGAGAGCTGGCCCAAGTATCACTTTTGGAGATGACAGCAAAGGTTATACTGTGGGATATGGCTTGATTTCAAAGGACAATGTCATCATTGAAGAGGTTGCCTTAGTGGATGGTCTCAAACACAATCTGTTGAGTATAAGCCAGCTTTGTGACAAAGGCAACTCAGTAACCTTCAACAAAGAAGCATGTGTTGTGATTAACAATCAAAACAACAAAGTGGTTCTCACTGGTATGAGAAGAGGAAATATGTATCTAGCTGACTTCAACTCAACTAAAGCAGAATCTGTAACTTGTCTTCTCAGTAAAGCAAGTCAAGATGAAAGTTGGCTATGGCACAAGAAGCTATCCCATTTAAACTTCAAGACCATGAATGAGCTGGTAAAGAAATAGCTAGTTAGAGGCATTCCTCTAGTGGAGTTTACAAAGGATGGACTGTGTGATGCCTGCCAAAAAGGGAAGCAGATCAAAGCATCATTCAGGAAGAAACTTGATTCAGCAATTGAAGAGCCTCTGCAACTCCTTCACATGGATTTGTTTGGACCAGCCAATGTATTGTCAATTTCAAAGAAAAGATTTTTCCTAGTAATTGTATATGATTTCTCAAAGTTCTCTTGGACATATTTCCTAAAGTCTAAAGATGAGGCTAGTGAAATCATCATCAATCACATAAGGCAAGTTAACAATCATCCTGATTTCAAAGTTAGAAGAATCAGGAGTGGCAATGGAACTGAGTTCAAGAACTATGTCATGAGAGCATTTTGTGAGGAAAATGGGATCTTGCATGAGTTTTCAGCAGCAAGGACTCCACAAAAGAATGGAGTAGTGGAAAGAAAGAATAGATCTCTTATTGAAGCTGCAAGGACAATGCTTGAAGAATCAAAATTACCAACATATTTCTGGGCTGAAGCTGTAAACACTGCATGCTACACTCAGAACATCTCTCTGATTAATCAAGCAAGATGCATGACACCTTATCAATTGTTCAAGAACAAGAAGCCAACTCTAAACTTTCTTTATGTCTTTGGCTGTAAATGCTATATTCTGAGAACTCAAACTGATCAAAATGGGAAGTTTGATGCTAAAGCAGATGCAGGAATTTTTGTTGGATATGCTGTTGGTAAAGCATATAGAGTCTACAATCTAAGAACCAACATTGTTGTTGAATCTATACATGTTGTGTTTGATGATAAAAAGATTGAAGGACTAAAAGATGGAGATTTCCATGAGAGCCTCAAATTCGACAATGTTGAGATGGTCAGTGATGAAAGTGATGATGAGAGTGATCAAGAAACAGTGTCTAAGGATAATGTAGACAAATCTACCACCAATGAAGCATATAACTCAACATCCGTCGAGTTACATAATGCTTCATCCGTTGGAAGGCAATCTGTGTTATCTGTCGGAAGACAATCTGCCTCATCCGTCGGTACTCAAAATTCACCATCCGTCGAGTTATCTAAAGGAGCAGGAAATCAAGGAAGGTCACCTATAGAAAGTACCCCTTTCACAAATCATAGATCCACAAACTCAGGGGGAGTTTCTAGCAATCAAAACTCAATCACACATCAAGACAACATTGAGGTCTCTTCATCTAGAGCTAATCTACCTCAACCAAGGAAATGGACAAAAGATCACCCCTTTGAACTGATTATTGGTGATGTTTCTTCTAGAGTTCAAACCAGGAGAGCAACTCAAGAAGAATGTCTATACAGCAGCTTTCTGTCAAAAGAAGAACCAAAGAAGGTAGAAGAAGCCTTGTTAGATCCTGATTGGATTTTAGCTATGCAGGAGGAGCTAAACCAATTTGAAAGGAATAAAGTTTGGAAGCTGGTACCCAAGCCTAAAGGAAAGAATCCAATAGACACCAAATGGGTATTCAGAAACAAGATGGATGAAAATGGCATAGTAGTAAGGAACAAAGCCAGATTGGTTGCTAAAGGCTATTGCCAGCAAGAAGGAATAGATTTTGATGAAACATTTGCTCCTGTTGCAAGACTTGAAGCCATCAGAATCTTCTTAGCCTATGCAGCCCATGCCAATTTCAAGGTCTATCAAATGGATGTCAAAAGTGCCTTTCTGAATGGAGATTTGGAGGAAGAAGTGTATGTTAGTGAACCTCCTGGCTTTGAAGATCCAAATTTTCCAGAGTATGTCTATTATCTACTAAAAGCACTTTATGGACTGAAGCAAGCACCTAGAGCCTGGTATGACACTTTATCAAAGTTCCTTTTAGAAAATCACTTCACAAGAGGTACTGTAGATAAAACTTTATTTTTTAGAAATGTTAATGGCTCTAGCATACTTGTTCCAATTTATGTAGATGATATTATCTTTGGCTCTACAGATGAGAAACTTTGTAAAAAGTTTGCCAAACTGATGCAAAGTAAGTATGAAATGAGTATGATGGGAGAACTAACTTACTTTCTTGGTTTACAAGTTAAGAAAGTTAGTGATGGAATATTCATTAGTCAAACTAAATATATTTTTTATCTTTTAAAGAAGTTTGATCTAATGGATTGCACATCTGCAAAAACTCCCATGGCCACTGCAACTAAGCTTGAACTAAACACTACTGAAAGGTCTATGGATATTTCAAGCTATAGAGGAATGGTTGGCTCACTTCTGTACTTAACAGCTAGTAGGCCAGATATAATGTTTGCTACATGTTTATGTGCTAGATTTCAGGCTGATCCTAGAGAGTCTCACTTAATAGCTATTAAGAGAATTTTCAGATATCTCAAGGGAACACCAAAACTTGGAATTTGGTATCCTAGAGATTCTGGTTTTGATCTAACTGGTTATTCAGATGCAGACTATGCAGGTTACAGAATTGACAGAAAAAGCACAACAGGAACTTGTCAATTTCTAGGAAACAAGCTTGTGTCCTGGTTCAGTAAAAAGCAAAATTCAGTTTCTACTTCTACAGCTGAAGCTGAATATATTGCTGCTGGCAGTTGCTGTGCACAGATTTTATGGATGAAAAATCAATAGCTAGACTATGGTCTGCAAGTTGAGAGGATTCCTATTTTCTTTGATAACACAAGTGCAATTGCCATCACTGAAAATCCAGTGCAACATTCAAGGACAAAGCACATAGACATCAAGTATCATTTCATAAGGGAACATGTAATGAATGGTACTGTAGAGTTACATTTTGTTCCAAGTGAGAAGCAACTTGCAGACATATTTACCAAGCCACTGGATGAATCCACCTTTTCTAGGTTGGTAAGTGAGTTAGGTATGCTTAATTACTCTTGAATCTATCTGAGTTATTTTGCAAGTTGAAAAGTAGCCAGAAATTTAACTGATTTTTAGCCATGAATGAAATTTGACTAAGTCAAAATTTACATCTCGACGGATGACCATTATCCATCGAGTTAAGTCATCCGTCGATATACAATGTGCAAATAAAAATCAATTATTTTTCTGGAATCTTTTAAAACTCGGCGGATAACAGTTTATCCTCATCCGTCGAAGTGTCTAAATCTTAAATGTTAATTCCCTGAACATTATCCATCGAGTATACTTACATTTTGTAAGCATTACACGACGGATAATGAGTGGAATTTTTACAGTTTATTTTTAAAACGGCTAATTTAGGCAATTTCTATTGGGTAATTTATTTCTCTTTATTATTTTTATCCGTTGTTTTTGAGCAAAGTATAAAAGCTTATTTCATTCTAATCATTTTCTTTTATCATTCTCAAATTCAACTGTGTTTATTTTATTCTCTCTCAAGCAAAAATCCTCTTTCTCTTCAAGCTTTCCTTCTCTAACAATGGCACCTATAGTAAAGATTATGTCTCAGACTGGGTTCATTTATGAGAAGAACAACTTCACTGCTTTGGTAAACAAGGGCATTCAGCAATCAGAAGACTATCACAAGATGATGGACTTCGTGAAGAACTGCAAGTTAAGTTTTGCCATGCTTGAATCACCCACAATCTTTTGTGAAGTTGTAGAAGAGATGTGGATCTCTGCAATTTACAACTCTACTGACAAAACTATCACTCTGACCATCAAAGGTAATGAATTCTGTATTAATAGTGATGTGATAAAAGCATTTTTCAAGATTCCTGATGATAATGTAACTTCACCACACACTGACACTGATTTGATCAATATGCTTAATTTCATGCATTATGCACTTCCTACTAATAAGCTAAGTGATATTAGGAGATTAGGTCTTAGGAAGGAATGGAGTTTTATGTGTGATCTTGTAACTAAAGTTTTCTCTGGAAAAATCAGTAATTTTGATTCCGTAAACATTTCCATGCTTAACATGCTATAAATGCTAGTTACAGACAAATTTTACAATTTCAGTGACCTTGTCATATATGAGTTAGGTTTTAAACTAGGTGAGTTAGCCAAAAGGGGAAAGAACATATATTATGCTAGATTTATTATGCTATTGGCTAACCATCTTTGTCAAGAAATTGCACTTGAGAACCCAAACAACAAATTAGCTTGTTGGGTTCAAGAGAGAAGAATCATTGCAAATTTGAACAGAGCCAACCACCATAGGGATGTGCCAATGTTCTATTTCCCTGTAATGTTGACACCTCAGGTAAGTGAGGTAAGTTCATCCATACCCTTAACTATTCCAATCTCCTCTATCCCTTTGACTTCAGGCATAGCTATGGCAACTGTGATAATGACCAAATAGTTGCCTACCAAAGCTGCCAAAACAACTGCAATTTCCAAATCCAAAACAAAGAAAACCCCCTCTGGTATCTCTCAAAAGGTACCAGTTGAAAAATCTACCAAAGCCAAAGAGGGGAGTGTGAAGGAGAGTCAGATAGGTGAGGGAAGGGGTGAACATCAAAGAAACCCCAAGGATAAGGTTGGAGAGTTGAGTGAATCCCAGCCTAGCCACACTGCAGTTTCCCAACAAACTGCAGTGCTTAAAAAGGACAAAAGCTCACTTCTAGCTGCATCCTCCCAAAAGGATGTGGCTATTGAACAAAGCTCTCATCCAAGAGCACAGGCCAAAAGGGTTAGGGACACAAGCTCACCCCAAACTTACACTAGAAAGAAGAAATCCAAAACAAATGGGGATGCACAGGGCACACACAGTGCAAACTGGTGCTAAAAACACAGTCCCTGCACCTTCTCAAATTCAGATTGATGTGGCTCCAATAAATGTGGAGTCACAGCCAAAATCTCTTATAATAGAAGCCACTGAAATACCATACTCACCAACTAACTCACTGAAAGTGGATATGATAAACACTTCAATTCCTGATTCCCCTTCTTTAACTCTATTGGGGAAGCCAAAATCTAGTGCAAGTGAGCATCATCTTTTAGATGATTTGTTGGCTCACTTGCCAATTCTTTCAGATACTATTGAGACATCTGTGCCTCAAATAATTTCAATCAACACATAGTCAACAATAGTTTCTCTTCCCACCTCATTCATTTCTACTCTCTCGATGGATATTGCTCATCCGTCGAGTAGTGATTGTATCCCGACAGATAAGCTTAACAGCAGTTATCCGTCGGATAGCTTTACCACTCACCCGATGGATATCACTTATCCGTCGAGTGTCTCTGCACAACTTCAAACTTCAGTTATTTCTAGTGCAGAAGATTTAGTGGTAATACAATCACTCTTAGGACTGAGAGAGGAGAGTGCTTTGAGTGAGATGTTGGGTTGCTCCCAGGCAAAAGGAGAGGAAAAGAGTGAATCTCAACAATCCATTTCTTCAGGATTGGAAAAAGTGAGTGAGAGGAGTCCCACCTTAGTAGGTGAAGGTGAGGGTGTGAGGGTGGGGAGCCAGGGTGAGACCCTGATGCAACAAAAGAGAGAATATGAGAGAAAGGCAGGTACAGGAGAAATAAGGGTGGATCCAGCCATTTCTAGTGAGTCAATGATTGTGGATGATGCTGAAAAGGGAAGCCAATTTCAGCAACATTACAAAGCTGAAATTGATAACATTTCCTTGGATGCTGACACTTTTACTCATCCTGTGTCAGCCTATCAATTGTTGGCTGCTCAGGGCAATGTGGAGGTAGAGCAGACTTTGAATTTGGTGCACACCACAGAATCTCTTCAAAGAGATAAAGCTGCTGTTAACAGGATGCCTTCTCAAGCTAGAGAGCCATCTGAAGAATTTGGAGTAAATTCTAATGATGATGACTCTGGTTCTTTGGATGGAAGCATGAACTTAGGGGGAGCTGAAGGCCCAAGTTCTGCTTTAAGTTTACCTGAATGGGCATAGGCAAAGGAATCTACACCAGGACAATTTGAGGTGTCTTTGGTCAAACAAGTAATAGCTATTCAACAGGCCCTTCAGGAAACTTCAGATGCTGGTACCAAGGCTGTTCTTCAAGCTCACCTAGACTCTCTACATCTAATGAAGATCCAGCACTTAAGACAGAATCTCAGTGTGGATGAATTGAAAAGAGATATAGCTGACTTGAAGACCTATAACTCTGAAAAGCTGGATTCAGTAATGCCATATGGTACCATGCAAGATCTAATACTAAGATTAAGGAGAGAATCAGACTCTGAAAAGAAGCTAGCCAAGCTGGAAAACAGAGTTCAAGTTATTGAAGATTCAGTGGCTATTCTTCTTCAAAATCAACAGACTTAGATAAATCTTCTCATGCAACTGGCTAAAACACAAGGCCTAACTCCTCAACTTGATGATAAAAAAAAGGGGGAGAGAGAATCAAGGGGGAGAAAGGACCAACAGAGGGGGAGAAACTTCAAGTACAAATCAGCAAAGTAATTGTACCTTCAATTACTATCTCCAAGCCACCAGTTGCAGATGGTATAGATCTAATTAAAGCAGCAGCAGCAAATTTGAAAGTTGCTGAAAAAGGAAAGTTGAGTTTGATCAACTGGGATAAGATTGATGAGGAGATACAGAAAAAGTTTGAACTAGTCAAGGAGCCAGTTAAGTCAGCCATTCATCACTCTCATGTCAAGCCAATCAGTGTGAATGAGATGTGCATGAACTATCTGGAGAAAGGACAATCTTCCTGCATCAAATCACAAAAGGCTGAAATAATTCTCAAACCAAGGGCAAATTATCCAAAGTCATCTTTGAAGAATCCCTTGGACACTGTGTATGAGACACCCAAGCCTGATGAAAAGAAGCTTTTGTCAAGATCCATTGTCTTCTATAAAGATCCAGCTGATTCAGCCTCAAAAAGGAGAATTGCTAAGATATTCAGAAATGCAAAGGAAATTTGTTTGGTAGCTGGACATCCACAATTTGCTCAAGCAAAGAAAGAAGAGAAAGCAAGATTAAAGAAGGAAAAGAGGCAAGCTGCTCTAGATGCTAAGAAATCTAAACAAAAGAAAGAGCAGATTGTCATCTTGGCCAAGCTACAGGCTGTAAACTCTTCTCAACAAATTCCCTCTCAACCATCTGAAGCTGCTGAATCAAAGAAGAAGATTGAAGAACAGAAGAAATCCCCAAGAAAGAAGGAATTGTCTAGAAGAACAAAAAGGAAACTAGATGTTGTTGACAAGGAATTGGAAGATCAATTTCCTAAGGAATCCACACCAGTAAAAACTCAAGCATCAAAGCCCTCTGTGGTATTTGACGACATAAGGGTGATGGACCCCTACAGGAACATACATGGAGAATCTATTGTGCCAAAGGATGAGCCAATAGAGTGGGATAAATTACCAATTCCTGACTTCAACTTGCCATTTCTTACCAAGCCAAAAAGGATAAATTCAAGGGCAGTCAAGAAAGTGAAGTTGTCACCTCTCAAATCCAAGTTAGTAGTTAAAGCTCAACCCAAGGTCAACAGGGGAGACTACTTGTACTTGTGTGACATCAAAGAATTCTCATATCTAAACCTTTATCTGGAGGAACTGGATGAAGTAAGGGCAATTGATGCATACAAAAACCTACCTGAAAGGTTGGTGTTCAATTACAAAGGAGGAAGGGAGATTCAGTGGCCTCTTCACAGGATACTTCAAGAAAGTTAAGCTGTGTTGATCAAAGTCTATTCATCCTTCAAGAAAAACTTTGGGTTCAATGTAACTGCAAGAAGACTAGTATTGAAGAAGATTGAAGAGCTGACGAATGTTAGAGCTAAAGATGCACTCCCAAAGACTCTAATCATCCCATACACAGGGAGAAGAGTGCATCTAAGGCCCTACTGGCTGATGGAATTCATGGATGACAAGGGTGTGAGAAGATTCTTCAGACTAGAAGACCAATTGAGTATCTCTAGTAATGAGACTCTCTTGAAGATGCAAGAAATGCTAGATCTCTCAGAATTTGATGAACTAGAATTCCACAGGCAGCTCCAGAATCAAATTGAAAAAAACAACAGAAAGCTTGGAAGAAGATCCAGACCTTCAAGAAACTAGAAAAACCTGCTCAGGCTAGAGGAGCATCTTGAACTGACTGTGAGCTAAACCTTGTACATTTTGTTTAATTGAAGCACTTTCAGTTTTATCTACTTATCCTTAAATATATATGTTTAGGATGTTTTGTTATCATCAAGTATCTCTTAATTTATGGCTACAATTCCAGTAGACATAAATTGGGGGAGATTGTTGTGAATATGTTGTGTACTTGATGATCACTTAAACAAAACATCTAAGTAGATTTTACTTAGTGAAATAATGTAGCACTCGACGGATAAGAATTATAGTCCCGACGGATAACTCATTATAGTCCCGACGGATGATTAACTTATTATCCATCGAGTGAGTAGCTTATATAAGAATAAGTTTGTAGCACAGTGATGTATGCACCTTTGTATAGAATCTGTAGTAACATATAAGTCATGTTGACTTTAACTAGATATGCAGAATAGGATGATTAATTGTACATAAGCAATGTCTTGTAATTCTATATAAGTGAAATGAAGTCAAGTGCCAAAATAGCTACCGACGGATGATTAACAAAGCCTTCGACGGATGATCAAATGACTATCAACGGATGTTTAACATAGCAGTCGACGGATGATCAATTAAGTCATCGACGGATGATCTGAAAGTCGACAGATGATCATATCAAGAATTCAAACATCAGTTGAACAGTGAAAGCTGACACACAGCCGTCGAGTTGGATACAAACACATTGTGGAAGCCCATTAACTGGGTAATAGAGGACGAAAAGCAGTAAAGATTAAGACTGTTAGATTTTATATTTGTTCAGTCTTTTTGACTTTGTAATCTTGGTAATATATAAACCAAGAGAGTAGCAAATAGAAAAATAACTGAGATAGTTGAGAAACACAAAAACAGAGAAATCTTTGTAAGCTTAATCTTTAGCATTACCTATATTCTCAGAAGTTCTATTTTGTAAGCAACTGTGAGCATTTCAGCACACAGAGTCCCCTCGATATATTATATATATCTCTGGTGGAATTGTTTAAATCCACCAAAAAGTTTTTAAAGACTCTTGTTTTTAATTACTTGTGTTTTGATTCATTTGAGTTTATATTCCGCATTGTGCTAATCAAAACAAATATATCAATAATCGAGTTGAAAATTTTTATTTCAAGAAAAAGGTTCAAGAATTCCATTCAACCCCCCTTATGTAATTCTTGCTACATTGTCAAGGGACTAACACTTTCTCGTGGCCTTGTTCAACTTTCTATAATCCATGCATACCCTCCATCCTGTGACTGTTCGAGTGGGGATGAGCTCGTTCTTCTCATTTGCTACCACAGTAATACCTCCTTTCTTAGGTACATATTGCATGAGGCTCACCCAAGAACTGTCAGAAATAGGATATATGATTCCTGCATCCAGGCACTTCAGAATTTCTTTCTTCACCACTTCTTTCATAATAGGATTAAGTCGTCATTGTTGCTCAACAGTTGGCTTACTACCTTCTTCTAGCAGAATTTTATGCATGCGGTACGAAGGGCTGATCCCTTTGATATCTGCTATAGTCCATCCAATAGCCGATTTGAATTCTCTCAAAATCCTCAAGAGCTTGTCCTCCTCACTACCTGAAAGGTCAGATGCAATAATAACAGGTAAAGTAGATGCATCACCTAAAAAGGCATACCTCAAGTGTTCAGGCAATGGTTTAAGCTCTAAAGTAGGTGCTTCCTCAATAGATGGTTTGAGCTTTCCTTCAGCATTCTTGAGATCAGAAGTATCAAGAGATTCAAATGACATGTCTAGCTTTCGCCTCCAAGGAGAAGCATTTAGATATTATAGTTGCTCATTGCCATCCTCATCATCACTGTCAAACTCCCCCACTAAGGCTTTCTCTAATGCGTCAAACATTAGCATATGATTAAGTTCTGAAGTTACCGCATAATCAATCAAATCCACCTTTAAGCACTCCTCATCTTCTGTAGGGAATTTCATCGCTTTGAATACATTGAATGTCACATCCTGATCCTGCACCCTCATAGTAAGTTCACCTTTCTGCACATCTATCATGGTACGGCCTGTAGCCAAGAAAGGTCTTCCCAAGATTATAGGGATCTTCTTATCTTCCTCGAAATCCTAAATGACAAAGTTTGCAGGGAAGAAGAGCTTATCCACCTTTACTAACACGTCCTCCACTATGCCTCATGGATATGTAATAGAACGATCAGCCAATTGTAGAGACATGTAGGTGGGCTTTGGATCAGAAAAATTCAACTTTTTGAAGATAGACAACAGCATCAGATTGATGCTTGCTCCCAAATCACACAGGCATTTATCAAAAGATAACTTGCTAATGGTGCAAGGAATGGTGAAGCTACCTGGATCTTTATGCTTTGGAGGTAATTTCTATTGTAGCATAGCACTGCACTCTTCCGTTAGAGCAACGGTCTCAAGGTCATCCAGTTTTACCTTCCTTGAAAGAATATACTACATGAATTTTGCATAACTAGGCATTTGCTCCAGAGCCTCAGCGAAAGGTATGTTGATGTGAAGTTTCTTGAACAACTCCAGAAACTTACCGAACTGCTTATCCAGTTTTTGTTGTTGCAATCTCTTAGGGAAAGGTGGTGGAGGATAGAGCTGTTTCTCCCATGTATTACCCTCAGGAAGAGTGTGTTCAACAGTAGTCTTCCATGATTCCGCCACTTTCTCCTTTTGCTTTTCTTCTTTATCACCAACTTCAGCTTCTCCGTCTTTTGCTTTTTCAGCATCAATAACTTTTTCAGACCTTAAGGTAATAGCCTTGACTTGCTCTTTAGCTTCCTTCCTGTCAAGCACTTCAGCATCACTGGGAAGTGTACCAGGTTGACGATTGAGCACTGTATTGGCTATTTGACCGATTTGATTTTCCAAGGTCTTGATAGAAATAACCTGACTTTTGCACAATAGCTTGAGTTCCTCGAAATCAATACTAGAAGATGGATCAGCACCTAATTGTTGAGGATATAATTGCCTTTGAGCATACTGCTGTGGTTGGTGGAATCCGGGTAGATTAAACTGTTTACTTACGCCTTGCTGATATGGTTGCTAAATAGCATTCTGATTATTGCTCCAGCTGAAATTGGGATGATTTCAGTTGTTAGGATGATAAGTAGCTGGAACAGGCTGCTGCGGTCGCTGATAATTGTTCACATACTGAACAGATTCATTAACAAGAGAACATTGATCCGTAGCATGAGAACCTGCACAAAGCTCACAGACCATAGCTATCTGATTGACTCCATAGGTGGCTAAAGAATCGACCTTCATAGACAGCGCTTGGAGCTGCGCTGCAATAGCTGTAGCTGCATCAACTTCCAGAATACCTGCTACCTTCCCAGGCATCATCCTTTGAGTTGGGTTTTGATGCTTATTTGCAGCCATAGTTTCAATAAGATTATAAGCCTCAGTATAGCTTTTGGCCCACAAAGTGCCTCCAGCTGCTGCACCGAGCATGGGCCGAGATTAGGCCCCTAAACCATTATAGAAACCAGTGATCACCATCCAGTCAGGCATACCATGATATGGACACTTTCTCAATATCTCCTTGTAGCGCTCCCAAGCTTCGCACATAGATTCTGTTGGTTGCTGCGCAAACTGAGTAAGAGCACTCCTCATAGCTGCAGTCTTCGCCATTGGATAGAACTTTACCAGAAATTTTTGTGCAAGATCTTTCCAAGTAGTGATGGACCCAGCTGGTTCATAATGTAACCAGTCCTTAGCTTTATCCCTCAGAGAGAATGGAAAAAGCCTCAGCCTAATAGCCTCATCAGTCACACCATTATATTTGAAAGTACTACAGATCTTGACAAAATTCCTGATGTTCATGTTGGGGTCTTCAGTTGCAGAACCTCCGAAAGAAACAGAACTCTGCACCATCTGAATAGAGCCCAGCTTGATTTCAAAATTGTTAGCCTGAATAGCCGGATGAAGGATGCTTGACTGAATGTCATCAATTTTAGGCCGAGAAAAGTCCATAAGAGCTGGATCTGCCGGAACTATACGATCACCCATGATTACTGGTTCTTTATACTCACTCTCTTTATCCGAATCTTCAAAATCTATCATCTCCGGAATATCAAGAACTGAGTCTGTCTCCTCAGCCGTATCAAAAGTCCTCTTGCGAGTACGAGAACGTGTTTGCATAAACGCTCGCTAAAGTACCTGAAACACAACCAGAAACGATAAGTAACACGTCTTAATCAATGAGTCCTAATGACCACTGATGGTAAGTACATAAACTAAAAAAATACGCCGAGTCCCCGGCAGCGGCACCAAAAACTTGTTAGGGCGAAAACAAGCGCTAATAATACACGCAAGTATACGCGTTCGCAAGTAATATAAAATACTTTCTAGTTCCTTCCCAAAGAGACTCGGACTAATTATGCTCAATTAACACTTACTCACCAATGTATGGTTACTTCTCAATGTTAGGACAATAACACATATAATTGATTAACTAATTATTAACTAGAATTAACTACGAGAATTAAACACTTAACAGACACTTGAACTAATAATATTAAACACACATGAGATCATAACTTCATTACTACTTCCTTCAATAGTCATTGTTATTATCCTTAGCATGTAACGGTGATGATATTAATCGAACAACACAAAACTGATAAAAGCCAACTTTCATTGTACTAGTACCATTCTACCAAACATCCACAATTAAGATAGAAGTTGAATAGTCATCAATTATGTTGAGACCCTATATGTCTACAGAATTTGACAACATAATGATTTAAGCACAAGTTGTTCCTTATGATTACACAAGGCAAGTAAAATGGTTAGAGTTACCCACTAATCATGCATACACATACATGAACCTATGCTAGCATGGCAAGTTCTAAATCTCAAGATCCACCATCGCTTCACAAGAGATTAACACCCTATCTTATATGTTCGCGATGCACATAAGACGAATAAGCGCAACCAATACTAGATATCATACAATCATCACACACTAAGGTATTAAAAAACTAACTAAAGAATTCCATAGCAAATCCGTTACGACCCCATGATCACGATTAGCCTATGATTGAACTCATCGTAACCATTGGTTCATATGAAAACATGATAATAACACATGAGAATAATTAATAAAACTACTTATATTAAACTAGAGTACGTCACAAGAGTAAATAGGTTCAAAGTAAAGAAAACTAGCATCCACTGTTACAACGAATAAAAGAATCACAAGAAACTATGGTTCCTCTTCGTTGCGATGTGCTAAAACGGTCTTCTTCCTTATCTCCTTGCTCCTCGATTAATACCATGATTCAACACACGTGAAACTCCTATGAAAACTACTTATATAGAAGCCCCACAAAACCCAGCCATCTAAGAAGTCAGAAGTCCAGCAGAACAAGAACTCTAAAAATCAGATTTTTAATTCGCGCCCCTGAGCGGCCGCCCATCAATCCTGAGTAGGCGCCCAGCTTCCTAAGCGGCCGCCCAGCCAGGCTGAGCGGGCGTCCAACACCTTACTGGAAAATGCTCTGTTCTAATCCCGTTCTCTGCTGCATTCTGCTCCTATCTTCCCACTTGCAATGCCAAACACATACTAAGGCTTATTCTTGATGACATCTCCCCACAAACACAAGGAACACCCTGAAATGCACAAACACTAGAAAAATGCATCAAATACACAAAATACTTGATTTCAAGACATCAATTCAAGCCATTATAAGACGTTCTAAGTGGTATAAAATTCCACTTATCACTTGTTCTTAATGGTCAGCTAATTTAATTCCCGATAGTCTATATAGAGTCGCATATTTCCATCTTTCTTTTTGACAAACAGTACTGGTGTGCCCCACGGGGATACACTGGGTCTTATAACTCCTTTCTCTAAAAGATCTTGTAACTGAGTTGCCAATTCCTTCATCTCCACTGGTGCCATCTGATACGGAGCTTTAGAAACGGGTTCTGTTCCGGGTGTTAAGTCAATTGCAAACTCAATTTTTCTGTCGGGAGGTAATCCTGGTAGAATGTCTGGAAAGACATCTGGAAACTCATTGACAACCGGAATTGCTTCTAGTGCTGGAACTTCCTTGTTGGTGTCTACCACATGGGTCAAATACACTTCGCAATTCTGACGCAATAACTTCTTCACTTGAGCTATCGTTAGGAACTTCTTCTCTTGCTTATTTCCTCAAAATATGACCTTTTTCTTACTATCCGATGTCGGAAGTCTCACTTTCCTATTCTTACAATCAATCTGAGCGTTATTCTCTGACAACCAATCAATTCCTAAGACAACATCAAATTCTCCCAACTTAAAAGGTATTAAGTTAGCATAGAAATAATGTCCTCTCATATCTCGATGTCACACCGCGGGCACAATCGGTCGATGGGAACTTGATCTTTATTAGCTAATTCTATCATTAATGTTTGTCCTAACAACTTAACTTCGCAATGTAGCTTATCGACAAAACTTTGAGAAATAAATGACCTTGTAGCTCCAGAATCAAATAAAACTTTAGCATCTACGGAGTTGACTGGAAGCATACCTGCAACCATGTCAGAACTCTGAACAACATCCTGTATAGTCATATTGAATGTCCTGGCCTTTGGCTGATTCTTTGTTGGTGCCCCCTCAATCCTTGGCACACCCTGAGAGGATGGTCCTGTGATATGTGGTACATTTGCACCCTGAGCTTACTCTTTACAGTTGTTGGCGTAATGGCATGTCTTCCCGCATCGGAAATATGTAACTTCTGGTATATGATTGTGGCACTTATATACAGGATGTCCCTTCATATTGCACTTGTAGCACACAGAATTAGCTTTGCAAACCCCAAAGTGTTTTCTGCCACAAAACTTACAATATGGCATTGGTGGACGATTGGGCCTCTGCAGATTTGAATTCTGAAAACGGTTGCCTTGTCCTCCATTTCCTGATTGTGGTCTCCTGAATCCCACATTCCTATTACCCTGAAATCCTGGCCTTTTGTTGAAACGGCCCTGAAAATTACCTTGCTGCTGACCTCCTTCTGAGGTTTCTATTTTCCTTTTCTTCCCATCTTTTCCTTTCTGAGACATGTCACTCCTACTTTCAATCACCATTGCTTTCTGAACCACTGTCACATATGAAGTCAACTCAAACATGTCCACCCTATTCTGAATCCAAAATTTTAATCCCTGTTCAAATCTTCTGGCCTTCTTTTCATCTGTGTCAACCTGATCCGGCACAAACCTCACTAACTCAGTAAACTTAGCTTCATATTCAGCGACAGTAAGATCTCCCTGGGTTAGGTTCAAGAACTTGATCTCCATTTGGTTCTTCATATACCTCGAGAAATACTTCTCCAAAAATAGTTCAGTAAACCTTTCCCAAGTTATAAACTCACCTTCTTCCAAGGCTCGCGTGGATTCCCACCAATAGTTCGCCTCGCCCTTTAGAAAGTAGCTTGCAAACTTGGTCTTCTGTTCAATTTCTGCTCCGACTAATTCAAAAGCCTTTTCCATCTCCTTGAGCCATGCATTGGCTTCCACGGGATCAGCACTTCCCTTGAACTCAGGTGGCTTCACTGCTTGAAACTGCTTAAAAGTCACTACAGGTGATGTTGCTGCTTGCTGCTCCTGCTGTTGTTGTTGCTGTTGTTGCTGCTGCGTAAGATGTAACATCTGTTGTTACATCAATCCCAAAATTTGGACAATCGCTGGATCCGTACGGCTCTCGGTACGATCCTTCCCTGAATTATTCCTTCTCTTTGGTGCCATTATTCTGGTAAGAAAACAAGCAACATGTATAATAATCTGTCAAGCATTGTGTCAAATATGTAGCAATTCCTTAGCATATCAAAATTCTCAAACATTATCTCTTCACAAAATATCATAAACTTGCTACCATATTAACACAAGCAACATGATTATCACATAATCCTGCTTATTATCTCGAGAATAATAACTCAAAGAAAATTGACGAAAAATTATCCAAACCTTTTAAACCCTTACTCAGAATCTCAAATAAACCAACAAACGGTGGAGAGGGTTGCAACATAACCTTTCAACCTCTTTTTCAACACTTCATACCATCCTCAAAACCAACAAAAATAGCAAGGCAATAACACAAGGGCATAAGGCTAAACATAAAACAGGAAACCTAAACAACTTAACTATAACCCAGCCCAATAACCTAAATTTAACCCTATAAGAGCTAAACTACACGCGCCTATCTTATGTGATCTTTTTATGACTCACATATGATAATCCTAAGCCTGTTTCAGTGACCATAACATGTAGCTCTGATACCAACCTGTGACGCCCTCCAAATCCGGGGTCTAGGTTTGGGGGTCACTAGCCAATAAACCATGATAAAATAATCACAGCGGAATAATATAATAAATATGACCCCTTGCATGTAACTGGATCGATCACAGGTTATAGTATGGAACAGGCACTAATACAAACCAACTGTTATTACAAACCATAAGTCTAATTAGTTTTACAGATTATTCCAATTTTTATTACAAACCTCTAGACTATTCAAGCGTCCCAAAACAGCCTACCTGGAAAACACACCAAACTATCTACAAGCACATGACTTCTAATCAAACCTGGAACTCAAACCTGCTCTGGCTTAGCTGAAATATTAGATTAATAAACAAGTATGAGCGAAGAGATGCTCAGAAAGTGATATGAAGTTTACAAGTGAACAACAATAACAATATCTGAGTAAAAATCAAAGCTAATATAAACTTTAAAGTTTAAGAAAAATTTTAATCAAACACAATTATGCACCATGTTGTTCCTGATGATCAGTCATGAAACAGCACCGGTATCCCGCAGCCATACCGTAAATATAGGTATCGATATCCCGCATCCATACCTTACCTATTGGATATCCATGAAAAGGTATATACTCGCCTAACAAGATATTACACTTTCGTATAATAGCTCACGCTGGACCGGAGCCTCAGCCTCTTACGCTAACCAATAATCAATACACAAAATAAATTTTGATTAAAGGAGTCGGATCAATGACATCCTTATCTATTCAACTCCCCATGTCACATGGTCCGGAGTTATCTCAATAACTGATGGCGAAATAACCAGAACAATTAGTTATTCGTTAATCTCAATTCAATGGTTTACTCTATAGAGTATATCTGGATAGTATAGTAATTCACTATCTATCGAATCAAAAGATTGGTTCTAGTAGAATGATTGCTAGAATAAGAGAATGTCAATAAACATAGGAGTATTGATATTCAATGCGCCATCAGAGTATTTATAAACATTTCTTATATTTTGAATATGTAAAACAATAAGCTATTCTGAACTTAGAATAGGGGAAAATACTTGCATAAGAAGATTTAAAATAAATATCACTTGAACAATAAGTGATGATAGGGATACTTGCCTGGTATGCTCAATAACCTCTTATTATAACTCTGCTTATAGCTGCTGGCTACTATCTCCGTCTAACACTTGACCGCACTCCTTGCTACTCGATTCCATAAACAAAAGGACTATCTTAACTGACAGAACCAAACTCAATTGACATAACTATACGTCTTGACATCTACCCGATCGTTTATAACTAAGCATGTCATTTTAAACTGTAAACAGATAGCATGCATATCACATAGCACGTAATCATGGTATTCCTATAACACGTAATCACATATTTCATGTAACACATAAGTCCGGATCGTTAAAAGATATGTCTCAGTGCGTTCAGAATTAAAATCGGGTCAATATTAGCATTTACCAATCAAATACCGACTCAAATTGATACACAAATCAAATGTCATTGCAATACAAAAGAAATTAGGACTTAAAAGTATTTTTATTGGAAGCGTAATATTTTTCTGAGTCTATACGCATCTGTTTCGTATTCAACGGACGAACGGTTTATTTATTATAAATAAAATAAGAAATAAATAGAAATAAATTAATTAATAATAATATTTATTGACTTTTAAATACCCAGATATAATTTTTAAAAGTTTAAAAATAATTTTTAGGAATTATTTGAATTAATTATAAATAATTTATATTTATTTAACTATTTATAAATGAAATTAATTGATTAAATGATTTTAATCAATTAATTAAATTCATAAATAATTAACTAAAATAAATCATAAATAATTAAATCAATTTAGATTTTTGAAAATAATAAAAGAAAATAATTTTAAGAATTTAAAATAATTAAGTAAATAATTTTTCGTATTTAAAATAATTATTAAATGATTTTTAGAAATAAAATAAATGATTTCTTTTAAAAATAAGTAAATGAATTTTGAAATAAAAGTAAAAAGGAATTAACAGATTCAGATTTTAGATTGTAGTCTTCTTCTTCGTTGAATCAAACGACGGCCTTGGGGAACGGATTATCGCCGGAGAACGGAGAAGGTGACCGGCATTTCGCCGGTTTATGGAAAATTCCAGATTCCGGTCGAACGTCTGGCGACTTCCCGGACTTCCGGTGGTCCCAAACATAACCAGAATTCTCTGATTTTCAGCCCAAATGATTTATTAATACTCCAGGAATTCACACCCACATACAGCATCAACAACAAACGTTCTCAACAAGAACTCCGGCCAAAATCGCTGCAAAAACCGGTAATTTGACCGAAAAATGCGAACCAGTTGATTTTTAACCAAAACTAACGAATCTGCTATCAATTTAAAGCTCTGGACGCGCATAGAATCAGTTTGTATAATCAAAACCAACCGAACTAACATCAAAAATCGAGAAATCGAAAAAATAAAAAGTATAAAAACCAAAAACTCGTCTATACTCATCTAGCATCATACGATACAAATAAATAATGAAATTGACTCCAAAGATCATCCTAAAACTACTGGTAACAACAAAATCAACTAACAATCATCACAAATCAAAAACGATTCTCAAGAACAAAAATACCCAAAAAAATTGACTTTTATAAATAAGGCACCTCAAATTAAGATATTGATACCAACAGAAAGATCTCACCGAGAGGATGATTTTGACTACCAGAACGTCTGATTTGGTTTACTAGATCGATTAAAAACCGTAATAGAAGTTGCTGCAAAGAATTTCACCCCCACAACCTGTTCTTGATTTTATGATTTTTCTGAAAATTTTTATAAAAAATCAATAAAATAACTGATTGGCTGGTATTTATATTTTTACAGAAATTATATCCCAAAATAAATTAAGGGTGTTTTTATCCCCTAATTATAATAATTAGGGCCCCAAAATAATAATTACTGGGAATAATTTTAAAAACGATAAAATACAAAATTAATGTCAAAATTCCCCAAAAATTGCGAATAATTCGAAAATACAAAAATAAAGGGTATTTGAAATACGAATAATTTTATAAAAATAAAAACACAGATTTTGTGGGGTATTTGACTTGATTCTCCTGGAATAAAGTTTTTGGAAAGTAATCCATACTTTTCATTTAACTTGACAAGTTTGGCTTTACTCACAGGTTTGCTCACAGCCGACGGATGAGGATTTATGTCACTCGACGGATAATCCTTTTGATTATCCGACGGATGACTCTCATCATCCGTCGAGTCCACATCTGTTAGCAATCCTTCAACCAAATTGGATTCCAGCTTCTCTTTACTCTTTTTCCAGGCTGCATCACAAAAGGACTCAATTCCTTGAACTTTGGTGATTTGGGCATGAACATTTCTAGATGATTTCCATGCCTTAATTACCTCATGTTCTCGTTCAAGTTATTTCGTCAAAATCTCTTCTTTCTTCAAGGACTCATTTAATTCGTCCTTAGCAATCTTACATTCTATTCTCAATTTCTCAAATTCAATAAACTGAGACTCTAGCACATTATTCCTCTCACTTAAAAACAGATTGTTTTTTTTTATTTTAGCATTTTCCTTAGTGAGAGACTTAAGTGTAACACACAAATGATATAATTATGTAGACATGTCATTAATTGCATCATTACACTCAGCTTTAGATAAATGTGCTAGGTTAGTGGTGATTACCTGATTACTTGAAGAACTTGTTTCTGTTTCATCAGACTTGGCCATTAGGGCTACATTAACATAGCTAACATCTTCATCCTCATCCAAACCATCTGCAACCCAATCATTTTCTTGTGTAATAAAAGCCCTTTCCTTTTGTTTGAGCAACTCAAAATACTTCTGTTTATAATCCACACGCTCAAACTTCTTCTTGCTGGAATCTGACTTTCTACACACACTAGCAAAATGCTCTGCCAAGCCACATTTGAAACATTTGAATTTTGATTTATCCACCATGTTTCTACTTGGCTTAGCTGCTCCAAAGTTCTTGTTGAACTTGAGATTGGCAAATATTCTGGAAAGGAATGCAAGATGTTCATCAATATCATTCATATCATGTAACACCCCCAAATCCGGGGTCGAGAATCCGGGTTGTCACGAGTTTCATTTCCTTTAATAATACTTAATCTTAATAATCAACCAACTACTGCGTATTGTGACCCCACAATATACACACACACCACAAGTTATAGTCTCGGAGATGAATACCCAAAAATAACGCAAGTCATTTTATTCCACAATTATAAAGCATTTCACGTCAAAAGGGTTTCTGAATAATTTACATATTCTTTGCCATTATTACAATTCATAAGTATACATAAGTTTGGTACATCAAAAGTTGAAAGCCTAGCCTATTGGTAGATCCTACCTCAGCTACAACGGCATCAATGCCTACAGGAAACTGCGGAATGTTTCCTATCCGCTCGCGAATTGGGAGCTTGATCCTGTTCATCTTGTATATCTGTTGTTGTGTGATGAAAGAAGAAAGCAAGGGTGAGCAACAAGCCCACCGAAATAATATGTATAATAATTAACAATATATGAGCATTCTCATAGTACTCAAGAAAGTCTTGGTCAAGAAGAAATGAACCAAGTTTGACCTCTTAATGCGACCAAGTCGCAAAATATTTAGTATATATGTACCTATATACTTTTCACAATCTTAGAAATCCTCTGACATGTATAATATACACAGAGTTCCAGTTTATAATTGTATAAAAATATCGTTGCAAGGTGATCTCCTATATCTAACCTTGTCTCAACATTTTTCTGAAAACCTTTGTTATTCATAAGATAATCATTAACTAGATATAAGTTGAAAAGATGAAGTTACAATATACTCCAATATACTTATATCTTTTCTGAATACTGCTTGAACTACCACGGTTCAATGTATAAATAGTTCATCCCATAGATTAAGCTACAAGAAAAAACTTGTAGAGAATAAATCTTTGAAATATCATCAAAATGAAATGAAGTTACGAGATACTTCATTTGTTGAAAACATCATTTTAAAAACTCGACCCTGCCAACACTCAACAATCGCCCAGCCGTATCCTTTCTATCGAAGGGCTCCGGGTAGTGTTGCAGAAATATCCAATTGGATGATGAACTCATTACGGGAGTTTGCCGCGCCAGGAAGACCACTCACGATGGTCAGTCGCAGTAGTGCAACCCCACCATTTTCTACATGTAAAGGAGAACAGTCGGATTTACTTGTCAACCGAACACTGGACTCCTAAGGAATGGACCGTCTTAGCGGAACTTTCGGGCCACTTGGGCCAATAAAGAAGGTTGGGACGGCGCCACTCGACCACTTACGCCACTCCTAGTTCAGATGAAATCCATTACTCTGAAACGTAAAGCTCGTCTCCCCTTTCCCCAAGTAGGAACTTGTTGATACGACTCCACCAAGAAGTCGCATCTAGTTGGAAAGAAAAACTCACCGATATTTCCCACGCGATGCCTGTTAATGGATTAACTTATTCCAAGAATTTTACTTCCCGAGTGTTGGGTAAGTAATCAAAAACTCTTTTATCAAAACAGCAACCTTGTTGCGAATATAAGAATACATCACGGAGCCGGATACCTCAGATTTTTGAGCGAGTATTTAAATCCCCTTCGAAAGGAAGATCTTAAATTTGAAAACGAGTTTTGGGATCCGCTCTAACTTTTAAAATCATTTTGAAGACTCGAAAATATTTTTAAGAATGTTTGGAGTAATGCTGATTTAATAAAATAAATCAGCCCGATATATTAGAAAATATCTGAATATCATTATTTAAATAATATTCCCATAAGGATAATCCTTATAAAAATAATCGAAGTAGAAGTTTTAAAACTCATACTTGAAATGAATAATAAATAACCAAAGATATACTTATACGAAAGTACAATCTTTATTTGAATAATCGAAAATAAGTTTGATTATCGAAACATTATTCTTTAATAAAATAAAGAATATTATTTAATAAATAAGCGGAGTCATAAGTCCTCAAATGAATATTCAAAATAATATTCATTAAATAAAATAAACGGAATCTTAAGTCCTCGAATGAATATTCAAAATAATATTCATTAAATAAACTAAACGGAGTCATAAATCCTCGAATGAATATTCAAACTAATATTCATTAATTAAAATAAAGTTATCGAATAAACCTTATTCGATTAGTGGTTTTGGAAACTATTCATATATATATATAAATATATATATATTATTCTCGGGAACATCGACTCCCGGTTTAGAAAAATGTTCACCTTTGGGTCCCCTATACTAAGGGTATACGCAACTACTGTTTATCTCTAGCATAGGTATTATGCAACTTATAAGCAATTGAATCAACAATTAGATATCAAGTGTAACACCCCCAGATCCTGGGTCGGGGATCCTGGTCGTCACGAGTTCCGTTTCCCTTAATAATACTTAACCTTAACAATCAACCAACTGCTGCGTACTGTGACCCCAAAATAAACACACACACCACAAGTTATAGTCTCAGAGATGAATATCCAAAAATAACACGAGTCATTTTATTCCAAAATTATATGCCATTACACCTTAAAAGGGTTTCTGAATAAATTTACATTTCTTTGCCATTATTACAATTGATAAAGATACATAAGTCTGGTACATCAAAAGTTGAAAGCCTAGCCTATTTGTAGTTCCTACCTCAGCTACAGCGACATCAACGCCTATAGGAAACTGCGAAACATTTCCTATCCGCTCGCGAATTGTGAGCTTGGTCCTGTTCATCTTGTCTATCTGATGTTGTGTGATGAAAGAAGAAATCAAGGGTGAGCAACAAGCCCACCGAAATAATATGTATAATAATTAACAATATATGAGCATTCTCATAGTACTCGTGAAATTCTTGGTCAAGAAGAAATGAACCAAGCTGATATCTTAACGCGACCAAGTCGCAAAATATTCAGTATATATATACATATATATTTTTCACAATCTTTGAAATCCTCTGACATATATAATATACACAGAGTTCCAGTTTATAACTGTATAAAAATATAGTTGCAAGGTGATCTCATATATCTAACCTTGTCTCAACGTTTTTCTGAAAATCTTTGACATGCACAAGATAATCATTTACTAGATATAAGTTTAAAAGATGAAGTTACAAGATACTCCAATATACTTATATCTTTTCTGAATACTACTTGAACTACCACCGTTCAATGCATAAATAGTTCCTCCCATAGATTAAGCTACAAGACAAAACTTGTATAGAATCAATTTTTAAAATATCATCAAAATAAAATGAAGTTACGAGATACTTCATTTGATGCAAACATCATTTTAAAAACTCGACCCTGCCAACACTCAACAATCGTCCAACCGTAGCCTTTCTATCGAAGTGCTCTGGGTAGTGTTGCAGAAATATCCAATTGGATGATGAACTCATTATGGGAGTTTGCCGCGCCAGGAAGACCACTTACGATGATCAGTCGTAGTAGTGCAACCCCGCCATTTTCTACATGTAGAGGAGAACCTGTCGGATTTACTTGTCAACCGAACACTGGACTCCTAAGGAATGGACCGTCTTAGCGGAACTTCCGGGCCATTTGGACCAATATAATAAGGATGGACCGGCGCTACTCGACCACTTATGCCACTCCTAGTTCAGATGAAATCCATGACTCTGAAATGTAAAGCTCGTCCCCACTTTCCCCAAGTAGAAACCTGTTGATACGGCTCCACCAAGAAGTCGTATCTAGTTGGAAAGGAAAACTCACCGATATTTCCCAAGCGATGCCTGTTAATGGATTAACTTGTTCCAAGAATTTTACTTCCCGAGTGTTGGGTAAGTAATCAAACATTCTTTTATCAGAGTAGCAACCTTATTGCAAATATAAAATACACCACAGAGCCGGATCCCTCAGGTTTTGAGCGAGTATTTAAATCCCCTTCCAAAGGAGGATCTTAAATATAAAAATGAGTTTTGGGATCCACCCTAACCTTTAAAATCATTTTGAAGACTCGAAAACATTTCTAAGAATATTTGTAGTGATGCTGATTTAATAAAATAAATCAGTCCCAATATATTAGAAAATATCTGAATATTATTATTTAAATAATATTCTCATAAAGAATAATCTTTATAAAAATAATTGAAGTAGAAGTTGTAAAACTTATACTTGAAATGAATATTAAATAACCAAAGATATACTTATACGAAAGTAATATCTTTATTGGAATAATCAAAAGTAAGTTTGATTACCGACACATTATTCTTTAATAAAATAAAGAATATTATTCAGTAAATAATCAGAGTCATAGGTCCTCAAATGAATATTCAAATAATATTCATTAAATAATATAAACTGAGTCATAAGTCCTCGAATGAATATTCAAGTAATATTCAATAAATAATATAAACTGAGTCATAAGTCCTCGAATGAATATTCAAGTAATATTCAATAAATAATACAAACTGAGTCATAAGTCCTCGAATTAATATTCAAGTAATATTCATTAAATAATATAAAGTTATCGAATAAACCTTATTCGATTAATACTTTTGAAAACTATATCAATATATATATAAATATATATATATATCAAAAACTCGGGAACATTTACTCCCGGTTTTAGAAAAGGGTTCACCTTTGGGTCCCCTATCCTCAGGGTATACGCAACTACTGCTTATCTCTAACATAAGTATTATGCAACTAATAAGCATTTGAATTAACAGATATATATCAAGATAACGAAACAGACATGCATATATATACCATATCAGCATGCTTCAATATATCGCAAAATTTGCTAATTAACCAACATGCATCTATCACAAGATAATGCATATACATATATACATCACAACAACAGATAACGGGTAGAAAACTTGCCTGAGTGCTCCCGGATAGACTTAAACTTAGAGTGGGTCCGATAACCTATGAACAACAACATAAGTCAGAATTAAACCCCGGTCGCTTAAGAAACTAGACTTTAACCATTTAGAGTCCTAACGTTCGCTTTCGCGCTTAAAGATTCACTTAAGTCGCCCGAGTACCCTCGGCTCCACCATTTTTAATAAATTAATCATTAAGGGTTTTAAGGCGATTCTTTCGCGAGTACCCTCCCAACTACCTAATCCACTTTACATAATTTTTTTATACTCCAATTAGTCATTTAGTGGCCTTAACCAAGGTTTCAAAGTAAGGCGAGGGGTAAAGGTTCGTTCGCGAAACGCCGTTACTTAAAACGGTCGTTTCTCCTAAACCCTACATCGGAACCAAGCGAACCACATATCAAAACGAAGATTACGACACGCTCTAGCTAATCATGGCAATGTTACAGATTGGTCAGTGAGTTATCTGGTCCGAGATTCATGTATAACAGTCTAAGAAAAACGGGTATTACGACGGCTATGTTTACGAGTTTTCCAAGTTTCTCACTACATCAAAACCTCACCAAACAACCCACAATTATTAACACATCAAACCCTCAACTAAATAATACTATATCAGTCCTTATTCTCCAGATTCTTCATCTCAACCAACCACAATCAAGTTCTATTAACTATAACAAGATTCATTCACCAAATCACTCCAAATTCAAATCAACTACTAGTAATCACAGATCATGCTTCTCATTTAGAAAACCAACCATCAAACTAACTAATAATCAAAGTAAAGGCTAGGGTTTGAAGTTTATACCTTCCTTGGGAGGTGTTAAGTTGCTAGGAAGCCTTATGGAGCCTCCTACAACCTTGATCTTTCCAAAGAAATCAAGAACACAAAATTAGGCTTTAAAGTTTCTAAAAGTCCGATTGAAAGAACTGTAAAAATAAGGGTCTTACTATACTTATTTGGACAAAACTTGTGAGCAGGAGTTGTAGTTCATCTCAATACCTTTCCAACGAGCTATTGAACACAACATTTGAGTGAGTATTGAAAGAGATATGGCAGTTTGAAGTTGCTGTGTTTATTTTGGCCGAGAGCTTCTTCTTGCAAAGTCAACTCTTCTCTTTTTGATTTATGTTATTTGCTTGGTTGATTCTTCTTTTTTGTCTTGAAATTTCTTTTAACCTTTTTACCATGGTTAATTTTGTATGGCCCAAAATCACCCAACAAACAAAACTCCTTTGTCATGCTTATGCAAGCAAGCTTGTGTCATGTGATGACATCATCATCCACTACCTTTTTGATTAATCCCTTAATTACTTGGCTAATGACCGCTGATCTGTTATACGGTTCGTTTATCTTTCATTTTCGTTTATCGTTTGAGGGATCATACCCGGGATCTTATTACTTAGGTTTCCTTAACCTTTCTCAATACATTATATTCCTTTTATGATCCTCTCTTATAATCCTTGAATTTAAATCCTTTTTATTCTGTTACCTTATACTCAATTCTTTCTGTATCTGGTAGTTTTTCGGAAAAAATCAAAGTGTTCGGATTTGGATTCTGACGATCTTTACATACACTTATATACCATATAGAGTACTAATAATATCCCAGAAGATCAATAAAAGAACCCCTACATAGTGTGGCATGAAAAGTTTTCTTATTCAGCATAATCAGCAAAACACTATTCATAAGAGTTTCAAAAATTCCAAAAATTGGGGTTATTACAGTCTCCCCTCCTTAAAAGGATTCCGTCCCGGAATCAGATAGAAAATAAATAGGGATACTTTCTTAGCATTGCACTTTCTAACTCTCAAGTAAATTTTCCCACATTGTGGTTCTTCCATCAAACTCTGAATAGTTTGATAACCTTTCTCCTAAGCACTTAATCCCTTTCCATCTATAACCCTTCCTGGTTGCTCCATATAGGTTACGCCTGGTTGCATGTCTATGCGCTCATATGCCCTTATTTGTCTGGCATCCGGATTACACTTCCTTAACATTGATATGTGGAACACGTTATGAACTTGCTACAGGTTCGGGGGTATGGCTAGCTCATATGCTAACTTCCCAATACGTCTTAATATCTCCAAGGGTCCAACAATTCGTGGGCTTAGCTTTCCTTTCTTTCCGAACCTCATCCATCCTTTCCAAGGGAATACCTATAACAGCACTAGGTCCCCTACTTCCTATTCTTTGTCCTTTTGTGTCAAATCAACATACTTCTTATGTCCATCTTGGGCTACTACCAGCCGTCCTCTGATTAGATCTATTATATCCCTGGTCCTTTGGACCACTGCGGGTCCGAGCATCTTGCGCTCTACAACTTCATCCTAACATAAGGGAGATCGACATTGTCTTCCCTCAAGGATCTCATAAGGCGATACCTCGATACTGACATACGATCGATTATCTTAAGAAAACTTAATTAGCGTTAAGTGATCACTCCAAATTTCTTTCAAGTCTATTGTACAGACTCTCATTATCTCATCTAGATCTACAACTTTTGCTTCTCAATACCCACTCTTTTCCAGTTCGTAATTGTTACTATCTTCCGTACCAAATTTTATACTGATTACACCTTTGCTCGTTAGCGTTCTATAACCTTTTAATAATCGCGTCAACCTTAGTATCACGAACGCGTTAGATTCAGAATACCACCATACTTGGTACCACTTCCTCTCTAGCTGCCTCCATCTTCGAAAGCTTGGTCCTTCATATAGAAGTAAAAGAATTTATTGAGAGATCACTATGATCATGAACACTTGTTACATTGCATAGTTAGTACAGAAGGTGGCCAGCCTTTAGTACTTGACAAGCAATTAAACAATAGATGGTATCCTACTAGGCTTCTATCACACAGATAGATAGTCATTCGGCAATACCTCCCCTTCTGGAAGGGTTGTTCTTCTCAGCTTATATGAAATGAAAAGAAGAGAAAAGAACGAAGTGAAGAGAATTGTATATATATAAAATATACTGCCACAAAATATCTGGCTTGGAATCTACCTCTGAACTATAGAGGTTTAACATTGGAGAACAAAACATATTCGTATATATATCAACATCAGGTATTATAACATCGTATTTCACCTTCCTAAATATTTTTGATATTCCGTCCATCATTCAATGGACCCATGTTCTTGCTCAAGCTTATACACAATCACCTTTGAAACTCCTTCGACATTGAAAATCGAATCTGGGATTTCATTCTAGACATCATCGTTACTAGAATTCTATGCTTGCACCGCAACCTTCCTCATATAGTAATACGACTCTCTTTTCATAAGAGGGAATAAATATTCAATAGGTAGATATTCTACTTAATTAGTCTATCAATGATAACTTATACACTACCACGACCCGATTAGTGGTACTCAATCTCAACATCCATTCCAATACAACTCTCACGGTTGTAAGTAATCGGCTCATTACTCGTAGAATCATTCCTGCATTACTGTGGTCCACCGTTGACCTACTGTAGTCATTCGTTTTCCATGAAATCTTAATATCTAACCATACGGAGTCCATACATGTCGTCTCAAATCCTTCTAAGGAGGTAATATAATCACCATTCATGATTCATGAAGAACACTCCTGATCCTGACATACATACATGACATGAAGCTGATAAAATTGCAGAAGAGTTTCAATCAAAGCAACGATAGTAGGTTAATACCATTCTTAATCATATGCCTTCAATAGAAGACTTAACTCAAAGGTTTGTTTGGTCCTTTTTGAAATATGGTCCTGGCTTATTCTCAAGATAGGACCTTCTAAGATAGATAGCCCGCTAATGGCGATTACACGAATTAAACCTTTACCCAACTACTATTACGGTTGAGTATTGCACAGTCATCAGAAGGAATGTCAATCTTCTAAACCGTAATACAACCTTCCCAGCTTCAACCATCATCACTGTATTCCTCTGGCATGAGTGCCTATAATTGCTCTCTTACACTTAAAGTGTCGGCCACCTCTTTGGCCTTTCCTGATAGTAAAATTTCCTTACAATTAATGTTGTTTGAACGATCTCCAACTAAATTTTCTACCTCATTTCCAATCACTGCTTGTGTGAAGATGTTTTCCTTAAAATCTGATGAGTAAAAAAAAACCACCATTTTTTTTCCATAAGTTATTGCCTCAGTCTTTTAGAGTTTAATCATTATCACGACTGACTCTCGATCATACTTAGGACGTCTTTTATCTTAGGCCCTAATTGCCCTGAAAAATTTCGACCTTTACTGGTTTGATCCATACTTTCTCGTGGTTTAACACGTGTCCCACTTGGCATCATTATAATTACGTCATATTTCCTTTATCAACATTTTTACTCTTGAGAATTTTGAATATTACCTTTCTCCTTGTAAAACCTCTAAGGTTATCCTTGAATCGTTCCTCCTGTATTCCCTAGATACAGGGCATATCAAGATACCATTTATTAATACCAGAATCATTGTCTATATACTTTTGAAAAATTTCTCCACTGATTCTTACAGGTTGTTATTACCTTAATCATTTCTAATTCATAATGTCAAAACTCATGTTGTCCCTATTAAGGGTGGAATGCCAACCTTTATGCATTCCCCTAGGATTCATCTCAAGTTATCGAAGTTATATCCTTAATTCCACCTTTAATAAGGTACTTGCATCCTTCCATGGATAAATAAAGTCATATATCCCTGATAAGGGTGTCTTATTCAATCATTCCCACCTCGATAGTATATGCCTAATTTCACAATAACATCTGTATTCAAAATGAGGTCAATCAATATGGCCTCCAAAAGATAACAACGGTTATCCGCTTTTCTTGCCTAATTTGGTAACGATAATAAGGATGTTCTAGAAGATATTGGTCGTGTTCAACGTGAACTTCTTCTTAATAATTCCTTATTTACTTTTGTTGTTTATCTCAACAGTCATCTCAATGTTGGGATATCTTTTATACCTGACGTCTCCCTTTTCTGGGTATCATGCCACCGGTCTTACACTTCACATTCTTGAAGGTCACCTCCTTCATCCAATTTTCCTAATTTCCTACTTTCTTGTCTCCTCAGTCTATCCACGTCTCATTATTTATCCTTCGAACTATCTCAAGGTCTCCTCGAATTCTCCCAACTTAAAGGGGATAAAATATATGTATCTCTTATGCCTTCAACCATCAATTTTAACTCATGGTGAATCACCCTCATCCTGACGATTACATACTTTTCTATTTCTATTGCTACGAGTCTTTAGGGTTTCCTCATACCCAACTCCCTTATCATTCCTCAAACTCTATTGCCTTTATATTCCTTTCCACTTCAGTTTCTTTTTATTTTCCTTTCTCTTATCATTATTTCACGAACCAACACAACATAAGCATTGATTTCAAACATCTCGTCATTCTGGATTTGTGTCCTCAGAACGAATCTTGACAACTTTTACAACTTAGATTCATAATTCATCATACTCGTCTGCCTTTGTTATGGTTCTAAAGCTTTTACACTATCTCCATAACCTTGGGAAGTACTTTCCTGAAAACAATTGACTGAACTTAAATCAGTTTATTATAATCTCTTGCTCCGTGCCTTCCTTGGCCTTTCACCAGCGGGTGGCCTCTCTCTTAGGAGGGTAAGTGACAAAAACAGTCTTTTGTGATTCGTCAATCATTTAGAATCTCAAATGATTCCTATATTTCCTTTAGCCAGGCTCTTGCCTCGACTGGGTCAACCTGCTCCTTGGAACTCTGAGAGCTTAGCAACTTAAAGGTCCTGAAATAATTTCACACCACATTGTTCCTCAAGGTGGTGGTTAGGGGTAAAAATATAGTTTTGTTTAGGCAGGTCCATGAATTGCCCAATAGGAGTACCATCCTGATTCTCCCTATCTTGTTCAACTTCTGTTTTCTCAGTATGAAATGTTCCAACCTTCTCCCATAATTGGGGTCATCCTACATGTTTTAAATCCTCATTTTCCACTTCATTATGTCCTGGGTTCCTTATATCTTAATTGCGACCTCCCTGATTATCACATTCAAGGTTTGCCCCTAATCTTATTCCTTGTGGGGGCATAATACTTGGAAAATTTTTAAGAATCTCTGGATATTTGTCTTACTTACTTTGCTTAAGTCTTTCCCTCGTTCAGTCCTTGCATGATTGCAAATTATGAATTCTCAAGTTCTATAAACTTCATGACACTCTCTTAAGTGTTAATATTGCAATTAACAATATGATCTTATCACAAACAAACTGATCTGAACTGAAATTAACAATATATACATAACCATTTGTTCGAGGGTACAACAACTGAATACATTAAAGAGAATTACATCATTTGATCTGATCGCTTATATCCCAAAAGTACTACCATAGATAATCATCTAGTCATTAAAACTAATCATTCATAACTTAGGCTAATCCTCCAAAAGCGGTGCTTCATGAAATTCTTTTCAGATTGCTCAGACTCTGCACACTATTATGGATCAAGAAATGCGGGCACGCACGACATCCCTAACCTGCTCCATTAAAGCGGTGATGAGGTCTAGGATAGTTGCAAGTAGAGCTGGATCAATCTGACCCTCAAGATGGCCTCTAGCTGTAACACGGGTGGTAGCCTTAATCCTTTCCATGCTATGAGCTAATCCTGCCGGAAGTACCCCACCCTCAATCCTCGGTACAGTAAGTCGATCCAACAGATCACTCCTAACATTACGGGCCTCAGACAGGCCACCCAAAGTCATATAATAATTGGCGATAAAAGAAGCCTGAGTGGTAGCATCTAGCAGTCCATGGGGTGCAGGTGGTGCAGGCCCAGGGGATCCAAATGGATAACCAAGCACGGTATCAGGTGACAATGGTGCAGGAGATAAATGTGGCATTTCCTCAGTAGGTGCTGGGCTCTGTACAGGGGAGGGAACAGGAATTGGTGGAACCTCATTGATGTCTTCAGGAACCTCTGGAAGAGGGTCTGATACTGGTGTAATTGGTGTCGGGGAAGGCCCCACTCCTCCTGCCCTCATTAACCTTTGTGCCCTTGGTAACTCTTCATCCTCTAGTGCCACCCTCGTGGCCATTCTTGCTCTGGTAGTCACCCTGACTACGGTCATCAATTCCTCAGCGGTCCTCTCTTCATTCTCGCCAGGATCCTCCACGCGATCCTCCTCAGCAACAATCCTTTCTGGGATAACATCCTCAACCGCAACATTCTCAATATGAATCTCATCCGGTCCCTCGTTAGGGTACTCTATCGGATTCACAATTTGATCTCCAACATGTAATAAAATAGCCTCATGCTGATGCTCCTGAACCTCAGGGTTCGGTGCCCCGCTGCCCTATACGAGAACGAACTATGTTACTATCATAATATTTATAAGGGTTCCCGTAAGGGTTTTAACTGTCAGTACTACGTTAGGTAGCCCGACTATGAACTTGGTAAGAGTTCTTATTATCTGAGTGAACTTATTATCTTAACGTTACATCATCTCTGAGGTTTATAACGCTTAGCTCTGATACCATTTCTGTAACACCCCCAGATCCTGGGTCGGGGATCCGGGTCGTCACGAGTTCCATTTCCCTTAATAATACTTAACCTTAACAATCAACCAACTGCTGCGTACTGTGACCCCACAATAAACACACACACCACAAGTTATAGTCTCAGAGATGAATATCCAAAAATAACACGAGTCATTTTATTCCAAAATTATATGCCATTACACCTTAAAAGGGTTTCTGAATAAATTTACATTTCTTTGCCATTATTACAATTGATAAAGATACATAAGTCTAATACATCAAAAGTTGAAAGCCTAGCCTATTGGTAGTTCCTACCTCAGCTACAGCGACATCAACGCCTATAGAAAACTGCGGAACGTTTCTTATCCGCTCGCGAATTGGGAGCTTGGTCCTGTTCATCTTGTCTATCTGATGTTGTGTGATGAAAGAAGAAAGCAAGGGTGAGCAACAAGCCCACCGAAATAATATGTATAATAATTAACAATATATGAGCATTCTCATAGTACTCATGAAAGTCTTGGTCAAGAAGAAATGAACCAAGCTGATATCTTAACGCGACCAAGTCGCAAAATATTCAGTATATATATACATATATACTTTTCACAATCTTTGAAATCCTTTGACATGTATAATATACACAGAGTTCCAGTTTATAACTGTATAAAAATATCGTTGCAAGGTGATCTCATATATCTAACCTTGTCCCAACGTTTTTCTGAAAATATTTGACATGCACAAGATAATCATTTACTAGATATAAGTTTAAAAGATGAAGTTACAAGATACTCCAATATACTTATATCTTTTTTGAATACTACTTGAACTACCACCGTTCAATGTATAAATAGTTCCTCCCATAGATTAAGCTACAAGACAAAACTTGTATAGAATCAATCTTTAAAATATCATCAAAATAAAATGAAGTTATGAGATACTTCATTTGATGCAAACATCATTTTGAAAACTCGACCCTGCCAACACTCAACAATCGCCCAACCGTAGCCTTTCTATCGAAGTGCTCTGGGTAGTGTTGCAGAAATATCTAATTGGATGATGAACTCATTACGGGAGTTTGCCGCGCCAGGAAGACCACTTACGATGATCAGTCGTAGTAGTGCAACCCCACCATTTTCTACATGTAGAGGAGAACCTGTCGGATTTACTTGTCAACCGAACACTGGACTCCTAAGGAATGGACCGTCTTAGCGGAACTTCCGGGCCATTTGGGCCAATATAATAAGTCTGGGCCGGCGCTACTCGACCACTTACGTCACTCCTAGTTCAGATGAAATCCATGACTCTGAAACGTAAAGCTCATCCCCACTTTCCCCAAGTAGAAACTTGTTGATACGGCTCCACCAAGAAGTCATATCTAGTTGGAAAGGAAAACTCACCGATATTTCCTAGGCGATGCCTGTTAATGGATTAACTTGTACCAAGAATTTTACTTCCCGAGTGTTGGGTAAGTAATCAAACATTCTTTCATCAGAGTAGCAACCTTGTTGCAAATATAAAATACACCACAGAGCCGAATCCCTCAGGTTTTGAGCGAGTATTTAAATCCCCTTCGAAAGGAGGATCTTAAATATAAAAATGAGTTTTGGGATCCGCCCTAACCTTTAAAATCATTTTGAAGACTCGAAAATATTTTTAAGAATGTTTGGAGTGATGCTGATTTAATAAAATAAATCAGTCCCAATATATTAGAAAATATCTGAATATTATTATTTAAATAATATTCCCATAAAGAATAATCTTTATAAAAATAATTGAAGTAGAAGTTGTAAAAATTATACTTGAAATGAATATTAAATAACCAAAGATATACTTATACGAAAGTAATATCTTTATTTAAATAATCAAAAGTAAGTTTGATTATCGACACATTATTCTTTAATAAAATAAAGAATATTATTCAGTAAATAATCGGAGTCATATGTCCTCAAATTAATATTCGAATAATATTCATTAAATAATATAAACTGAGTCATAAGTCCTCGAATGAATATTCAAGTAATATTCAATAAATAATATAAACTGAGTCATAAGTCCTCGAATGAATATTCAAGTAATATTCAATAAATAATATAAACTGAGTCATAAGTCCTCGAATTAATATTCAAGTAATATTCATTAAATAATATAAAGTTATCGAATAAACCTTATTCGATTAATACTTTTGAAAACTATATCAATATATATATATATATATCATATACTCGGGAACATCTACTCCCGGTTTTAGAAAAGGGTTCACCTTTGGGTCCCCTATCCTCAGGGTATACGCAACTACTGCTTAGCTCTAGCATAGGTATTATGCAACTAATAAGCATTTGAATCAACAGATATATATCAAGATTACGAAACAGACATACATATATATACCATATCAGCATGCTTCAATATATCGCAAAATTTGCTAATTAACCAACATGCATCTATCACAAGATAATGCATATATATATATATACATCACAACAACAGTATAACGGGTAGAAAACTTACCTGAGTGCTCCCGGATAGACTTAAGCTTAGAGTGGGTCCGATAACCTATGAACAACAACATAAGTCGGAATTAAACCCCGGTCGCTTAAGAAACTAGACTTTAACCATTTAGAGTCCTAACGTTCGCTTTCGCGCTTAACGATTCACTTAAGTCGCTCGAGTATCCTCGGCTCCACCATTTTTAATAAATTAATCATTAAGGGTTTTAAGGCGATTCTTTCGCGAGTACCCTCCCAACTGCCTAATACACTTTACATAATTGTTTTATACTCCAATTAGTCATTTAATAGCCTTAACCAAGGTTTCAAAGTAAGGCAAGGGGTAAAGGTTCGTTCGCGAAACGCCGTTACTTAAAACGGTCGTTTCTCCTAAACCGTACATCGGAACCAAGCGAACCACATATCAAAAAGAAGATTACGAAATTCTCTAGCTAATCATGGAAGTGTTACAGATTGGTCAGTGAGTTATCTGGTCCGAGATTCATGTGCAACAGTCTAAGAAAAATGGGCATTACGACGGCTATGTTTACGAGTTTTCCAAGTTTCTCACTACACCAAAACCTCACCAAACAACTCACAGTTATTAACACATCAAAACCTCAACTAAATAATACTATATCAGTCCTTATTCTCCAGATTCTTCATCTCAACCAACCACAATCAAGTTCTATTAACTATAACAAGTTTCATTCACCTAATCACTCCAAATTCAAATCAACTACTAGTAATCACAGATCATGCTTCTCATTTAGAAAACCAACCATCAAACTAACTAATAATCAAAGTAAAGGCTAGGGTTTGAAGTTTATACCTTCCTTGGGAGGTGTTAAGTTGCTAGGAAGCCTTATGAAGCCTCCTACAACCTTGAACTTTCCAAAGAAATTAAGAACACAAAGTTAGGCTTTAAAGTTTCTAAAAGTCCGATTGAACGAATTGTAAAAATGAGGGTTTTACCATGCTTATTTGGACGAGACTTGTGAACAAGAGTTGTAGGCCATCTTAATACCTTTCCAACGAGCTATAGAACACAACATTTGAGTGAGTATTGAAGGAGATATGATAGTTTGAAGTTGCTGTGTTTATTTTGGCCGAGAGCTTCTTCTTGCAAAGTCAACTCTTCTCTTTTTGATTTATGTTATTTGCTTGGTTGATTCTTCTTTTTTGTCTTGAAATTTGTTTTAACCTTTTTACCATGCTTAATTTTGTATGGCCCAAAATCACCCAACAAATAAAACTCCTTTGTCTTGCTTATGCAAGCAAGCTTGTGTCATGTGATGACATCGTCATCCACTACCTTTTTGATTAATCCCTTAATTACTTGGCTAATGACCGCTGATCTGTTATACGGTTCGTTTATCTTTCGTTTTCGTTTATCGTTTGAGGGATCATACCTGGGATCTTATTACTTAGGTTTCCTTAACCTTTCTCAATACATTATATTCCTTTTATGATCCTCTCTTATAATCTTTGAATTTAAATCCTTTTTATTCTGTTACCTTATACTCAATTCTTTCTGTATCTGGTAGATTTTCGGGAAAAATCAAAGTGTTCGGATTTGGATTCTGACGATCTTTACATACACTTATATACCACATAGAGTACTAATAATATCCCAGAAGGTCAATAAAAGAACCCCTACATAGTGTGGCATGAAAAGTTTTCTTATTCAGCATAATCAGCAAAACACTATTCATAAGAGTTTCAAAAATTCCAAAAATTGGGGTTATTACATCAAGATTACGAAACTGACATGCATATATACCATATCAGCATGCTCCAATATATCGCAAAATTTGCTAATTAACCATCATGCACTTATCACAAGATAATGCATATACATATATTTACATCACAACAACTGTATAACGGGTAGAAAACTTGCCTGAGTGCTCCGGGGTAGACTTAAGCTTAGAGTGGGTCCGGTAACCTATGAACAATAACATAAGCCGGAATTAAACCACGGTCGCTTAAGAAACTAGACTTTAACCAATTAGACCCTAACGTTCGCTTTTGCGCTTAACTATTCACTTAAGTCGCTCGAGTACCCTCGGCTCCACCATTTTTAATAAATTAACCATTAAGGGTTTTAAGGCGATTCTTTCGCGAGTACCCTACCAACATCCTAGTCCACTTTACATAATTGTTTCATACTCCAGTTAGTCATTTAAGGGCCTTAACCAAGGTTTCAAAGTAAGGCAAGGGGTAATGGTTCGTTCACGAAACGCCGTTACTTAAAACGGTCGTTTCTCCTAAACCGTACATCGGATTCAAGCGAAAACATATCAAAACGAAGCTCGTAATATGAACTATCTAAACATGGCAAAGGTTAGAATCTTTCAGTGAGTTCACGGGTCCTAAAGTTAAGAACAGAACAGTTAAGGAAAATCGGGCATTATGACGTTTATGTTTACGCGATTTCTAATTTTTAAACCACTCCAAACAACCACCATTCAACTCACAACCAACAATATAACCAACCCTCATCCAAACCTTACTACATCAGTCCCCAAACCTCAAGATTTTCTAATTTATACAACCCCACACATGAACTACTAGCTATACTTAAGTTTCATTAATTATAAACAAGATTTCAACATCCAAATCACTACAAATCCAATCCAAACTCTAAACACACAAGCATCATGCTTCTCATTTACTATAACCATCAAAACCATCATAATACTCAAAGTAAAGTTAGGGTTTGGAGGTGTTATACCTTCCTTGGAGTGATTAGAGTAGCTAGGAAGTCTTAGGAAGCCTCCTACAAGCTTGATCTTTTCAAAGAAATCAAGAACACAAAGTTAGGTTTTGAAGTTTCTAAAAGTCAGATTGAAATAACTGTCAAAACGAGGGTCTTACCATGCTTATTTGGATGAGACTTGTGAACAAGAGTTGTAGGCCATCTCAATACCTTTCCAAAGAGCTATAGAACATACTATTTGAGTGAGTATTGAATGAGATATGGTAGTTTGAAGTTGCTGCTCTGGTTTTGGCCGAGAGCTTTTTGAAGGAAATGGAAGTCAACTTGTATTTTGTGTTTTTGATTTGTTTTGGCTTGGTTGTTTTGTTTTGTTTTGTTAATTATCCTTTTACCATGGTAAAAATTGAATGGCTTAAAATCAACCAACCAATCCCTCCATTTGTCATGCTTATGTCACCATGCATATGTCATCCATTTGCCACATGTCTCTTCCTTGTGGTTTGATGATGTCACAATCCTTGGCTTCTTGTACAAGCTTGTCTCTTGGTCGCTTATTTGTTTTACGGTTCACTTAACTTTCATTCTCGTTCATCGTTTGAGGGATCATATCCGAGATCTTATTACTTAGGTTCCCCTAAACCTTTCTCAATATTTTGTATTCCTTTTATGATCCTCTCTTATAATCCTTGAATTTAAATCCTTTTAATCATGTTACCTTATACTCAATTCTTTCGGTATCTGGTGGATTTTCGGGAAAAATTAAAGTGTTCGAATTTGGATTCTGACGATCTTTACATACACTTATTTACTTTATTGAGTACTAATACGATCTTAGAATTTCTATAACAGTACTCCTATATAGCGTGTTCTGATAATTTTCCTTAATCAGCATCATTAGCAAAAGTTACTATTCATCCATGTTTCAAATATTTCCAAAAATTGGGGTTATTACATATCATCTTGGCTCAAAGAATCTTCATTTTCAGCTACCAGCCCCTTGACCTTGTTTTCATAGACCTTTGAAGTAGACTCAACAGCTTCTACCTTCACCTCTTTCTCCTTTTCCAACTCAATAACCAGTGCTATGAACCCTCCTTTCTTCCTTCCTTTCTCCATCCTCTCATCTTGCTCTATTTCAAGCTCATAAGTTTTCAGGATGCCATATAGTCTCTCCAAAGTAAACTCCTTATAATCTTGAGAGTTTCTCAAAGAGACTGTCATTGGTTTCCATTCCTTTGGAAGAGATCTAAGGAATTTGAGATTGGAGTCTTTTGTCTGATAGACTCTTCCATGTAACTTCAGAGCATTTATTAGTTTTTGGAACCTACTAAAAATATCAGTGAGAGACTCACTATCTTCACAATGAAGTGCTCATATTGCTAAATTAGCAGCTGCATCTTATTCTCCCTTACTTGCTCAGTACCATCACAGATAATCTGAATTGTGTCCCAAACCTCCTTGGCTATTTTGCAGTTAATAATGTTATCAAACATATCACCATCAACTCCATTGAATAATATATTCATGGCCTTCTAGTCTTTCCTGACTTGCTCAATATCAGGATCTGACCATTCATGCCTAGGCTTGGGAACAGATGGTTCATTTTATGTTGCAGCTCTCATTGGTACATGAGGACCTCTCTCTATGCAATCCACATAGGCCTCATCTTGAGAAAGAAGATGTAGGTGCATCTTCACCTTCCAGTGGTGATAATTGTCTTTGTCCAGAAATGGAATCTTCATTCCAACATCCTTCTTATTTATCTTGTTGTTTGTTGTGATCTTTAAACTCTTTTTACTTCAAGAGCTTGCTCTAATACCAATTGTTATTCCCTAACAATACAACAAGAATTACAGAAGGGGGGGTTGAATGTAATTCTGACTACTTTTTGAGATTTATGAGAAATGGTTCTAACTCAAATTATATCTAAATGTTTGATTTATTAAGTGCGGAATACAGAGTTAAATAAATTAAACATAAAGTAATAAAAACTCAGGTCTTTAAAACTTTCTGGTGGATTTGAATGTATCCACCAGATATATATATATATATATATCAAGAGAACCCTGTGAAACTTGAATAGCTCACAGCTGCTTTACAAGTGAACAAACAAACTACAGAGAAATTCTACATAATACAGCTTACAAATGTTTCTCTGCTAAAAATGTGTTTGCTTTGTTAGTTTGTTCTACTAGCTACACTTGGTTTATATATCACCAAGTTTACATGATAATAAGACAGGATAATAAAAAAAACATATCAAGTCTAATTTCATGCTGTTTCACTACTCTATTCTAGCATCCTTGAAAATCTTCATAACTTGCATGGAAATGGTAATGCTTCTTTGTTCTCATTTTCCTAGTAAACAGGTTGCCACATTCCTTTTGCAAACGCCCGACGCATGTGACTGTGTTGTCACTGTCAACAGATATTTAAATTGATCATCTGTTAGGTACATGCTTGTTATCCGTCGGGTAGCCTTGTTGATCATCTATCGGGTAACTTTGTTGATCATCAGTCGGGTAGCCATTTATCACTTGACTCCATTTCATTTGTGCAGAATTACAAGACATCTTATATTAACATTTAATCAACCTATTATGCACATCTACTAGTAGTCTATATGATTCATAAGCTACTACAGAATCTTATACAAAGTTGTTTGTAGAAATGTGCTACATGACTTATTATTACATAAGCTACTCACCCGATGGATATCAATTAGTCATCCGTCGGGACTATAATTGATCATCCGTCGTGTGCTACAAAATACACTAAGTTAAATCTACTAAGGTACTTTGTTTGGCTTATCATCAAGTACACACCATATTCCTAACACACTATAACCTCAGCTTATAATTGCTGGCTGCGAACTCATTCTAACACCTGACTGCGCACCTTGCTACTCGATTCTATAAACAAAAGTACTATTTCAATTAACAAAACCAAACTCAGTCGACGAAACTATACGTCTCGATGTCTACCCGATCGTTTATAACTAATTATGGCATTGAAAATTGTAAACATATAGCATGCGGTTCACATATCACGTAATCATGTTATTCATATAACATTTAAACACATAATGCATGTAACATATAAATCAAATCGTCAAAAGATAGGTCTCGGTATTTTTAGAATTGAAATTGGGTCAAAATAGAATTTATCGATCAATAATTGACTCGGAACAACTCGCAAAACAAAATAACTTTTGGTACAAAATAATTTGGGTCTCGAAAGTATTTTTATTAGAAGCGTAATATTTTTCTGAGTTTAGACGCGTTCGTTTCGTATTAAACGGATAAACGGTCTATTTATTAAGAATAAAATAAGAATAAATCAATTAATAATGATATTAATTGATTATTAAATACTTAACTATAATTTTTAAAACCTAAAAATAATTTTTAGGAATTATTTCAATTAATCATAAGTAATTATATTTTATTTAACTATTTATAAATAAAATTAAATGATTAAATGAATGAATTAATTAATTAAATTTATAAACAATAAATTAAAATAAATTATAAGTAATTAAATCAAATTTGGATTTTTGAAAATAATTAAAAAAAATTATATATGGAATTTAAAATAATTTAATTAGTTAAAATAATTAACTAAATAAATTTTGGAATTAAAAGAAATGATTTTTTTGAAAATAGAAAATGAATTTTGAATTAATTTTTAAAAAAATAAATTCTGCAAAAACAGAATTGAGAATGTATTTGGGGATTTTTCAGATTAAAGCCGGGTCAAAACCGGGTTTGAATTAAAACCTATAATTACAATTCGGGTCAGGGTTAAGGTTTTTGGGGAATGGCTGGGGAAGACGACCGGAACGACGGTCCCATCGCCAGAAACTGGACATTCTCCAGAATCCGGTCGACGACCGGCCGAACACCGACGTCGTCAACCCGGGATGAAACCACACCATTTCACCCCATTTCTATTGCAAAAATCACCTATTTCCTTCCCCAAATCCCCCAATATCAGTATAGTGAAAAGGCTGCAAAATTGTTTGTTCTGATCAAGAACAGAGCTGCCACCGGCGAGCTCAAACGATTTTTCGGCGAAAACATAATTTCATCAATCCTCAACCAAATCGAAACCTCTACATATGAATTTAAGCTCTGGACGACTACAATCAGCCTATGTAATCACAATCAACCACCAGATCATCAATAATCCCAAAAATTAAAGTTAAAAAGTAATAAAAGCAAGAACTCGGCTATCATCATTTAGCAACCAAACAATCAACATAAATACATAAATTGAATCTCTGAATCAATATAAAGCTATTCATAACCTCAAATTCAATCAACAATTCCCAGAAATCAAAAATCGATTTCAAGCTCAAGAACATCAAAATTGAATTTCAAAAATCATTCACCTCGAATGATGAAAGTGGTATCAAAAGAACGGGCTCAACGAGAGGATTAATTTGGTATATAAGACATCAAGAATGGATTCCTAGAACTCCCAAATCATTGAATCTTTGTGAAGAACAAGATTATACCCCCTAAATCTGTTTTTTTATTTTCTTATTTTTGATAATTATGAAAATAATAAAAAAAATCAGCTATTATTTTTGGAAAACTAAATACCCCATTGATTTTTTAGAAAACAAAACATTTCCTAGATTAAGAGAAAACCCTTAAAACACATATAATGCATTCATACGTATACAAAACAAAGTAAAAAAAATACCTCGATAAAAACGATAATAAACACGCGTCCAGATCGCTGATTCTTTCATACTATTGCATTTTAAACACATAAAAAACAATCAAAAAAAATTATGGTCCTTACGGGAATACAGATAACAACTATAACATGTCATAACATGACAATAATCATTTTAAACTCATATAAATACATAATATTTATTTATTGATCATAAAATATGCACATAATTTTCCCGGATATTACAAAATGTGTCGACACTACCACTTCATGGAGGACGAACTTGAGATGAAGAAAAGGGAGTACGAGGATGTAATCACAAGATGTAGGGCTGAAAAGATACATGAAGAGGATCAGCAGTGGGATAAAAAAATATGTGAAATATATTATCAAACTTGGGGATTTTTCTCAAGGCCACGATGATGGTGGTATGGCTACAACCATATGTCATAGCACTCAGGCCCTCCACCCGTGGCCATCGCGTGGTACTCGGTCGAGTAGGTACGCCTTGACCCACAGATATCGGGAGGAAGGTCATATACATACATCCCATGTGATAAAAAAGGAGGATGTAGATGATGATATTGCTAAGGAGATTGCGGATCCAGAGTTTGATCAGTATGTAGTTATCCTTGCAGATGACTAAAGAATTTGTAGCTTGTTTCATTATCCTATATTTACTTGCAATGTATTTTTCTCATTCTATGTTTACTTATTCGATGTTCACTTGTAATGTAGTTTGTTCCCCATTTCAATGAAAAATGTTTCCATCGTTACATTTTGTTGTGCAAGACATGCTTGTGTTATAAAAAGACTAAGTCAAATTGACAGCCCTTAGAATTAATTGTATGATCGTCTAAATCCGTATTTTGTATTATATTACTTAAGTCTATAAAAGTGTTATAGATTAGACTGAAGTATTTTTCTGTGAACAGTCTCAAGCCTAAGAATAAACTCTGGAAGAAGATCAACAAGATCATGCCTCAGAGAAAAGGTGAAGAAGCTTGGAGTTGAATAAATCAGTTTTAGGAAAAACGTATTAAGTCAAGTTATCTACAAGTCACATATCAAGTCATATAGAGAAGTCATTCGAGAACTCTAGAATGACTTATAGAGAAGTCCAAAATGGTTTATAGAGAAGTATCAGAGATATCGATAAGTCAAATGAAGATATGAAGATTGGAGATATCGAAAAGTCAAATTATCATTAGAGATCTCAGAGATATCTACAAGTCAAAATGTATATAGAGATCTCTGAGATATCGATAAGTCATTTCTGCATATAGAGAACTCAGAGATATCGACAAGTCAAAATGAAGATATGAAGATTGGAGATATCGACAAGTCAATTTCTCATTAGAGATCCAAAAATATGGACAAGCCAAAATGCATATAGAGATATCATAGATATCGACAAGTTATTTCAACATGCAGAGTTTTGGAGACCTCGACAAGACAAGTTCACTTATAGAGAACTCAGAGACCTTGACAAGTCAAAGACACTTATAAAGAACTCGGAGATCTCAATAAGCCATTATACTTATCGAGATGTCAGTTCTTTATAGAACAAACTGGAGATCTTGATATGAACCTCAAATACAGAATGCATACATGTTAACGATTTAAGATTATCAATCAACAAACGATCTAATCACTTAGATTGAAAAGTCTACAAAAGCAGCTTGAAGAGTGGAAGATCAAGGGTCAAGATTAACTGACAAAGGAAGGTCACAGACCTACAAGATTTGCAAGGATTCACTAAGCCAGAAATGCAAAGATTTAGAGATAACTTAAACTAGGGTTTAGTACATCTTATTACATGATGTGTAAACCTGTGTTTACTAATCTATAAAGTAAACACTAGTCCTTTGTTTTAAAAAGTAACAAATAAATCTAAATTTTCTTGTACTCTCTCAAGATAGAAGCTGAGTTCTTTAATTACAAAGAACCCAGGATTTGTAGCAAGACTTTAATATAAAATTAAGTGAGTTTTGAAATACGGTGTTTGCTATTTTATTTCTGCTAACAGAATATAACTGCATTTCTTAACTACTTTGTTCACACATCCATAAAAGTTTGAAAAAGGCTAAAAATATCCAAAACACATTCACCCCCCCTATGTTGTATTTAATATCTAACAAGTGGTATAAGAGCAAAACCTGAAAGTAAATAGATCAAGATCTTGGAAGAATGAATACACATAAGATAAGCAGTATTAAGTTACAAGCCTTTGATAAAATCAACTACACTTTATGGAAGAAAAATATGATGTTGTTTCTAAGGATGGCCAACCCTTTGTACATCCAGATTATGAAGAATGGACCTTTTACTCCTATGGAAAATATTAAAGAATCAACAGATGAAGATATGCTCATCCCAGCTCATTATAGTCCTAAAGATGCTTCAAAATACACAAAAATTGAAAAGGAAAAAGTCTCTCTTGATAGTGGCCTACAATTAATTATGATAGAGTCACTTGACAATGTCATGTACAATAATATTGTCAACTGTGACACAGCCATGCAAATATGGGAGAAGATTAAGATACCGTGTGACGGTATAGAGGAAGTTAGGTGAAATCAAAGGAGAATACTGGTGTTTCAGTATGAGGGTTTTATGGCAAAACCAAAGGAGAGTGTTACTGATGTGTTTGAAAGATTCAACAAGCTAGTTAATGACTTGCATCTTCATGACAAGTACTATGAAGCTGAGGAGGTTAATTTGAAGTTTTTTCTCACCCTTCTTGACCATCTTGAACATAAAATATCATCCATACAAGAAAGAAGAGACTTGAGCAGGCTAACACTGGAGGTCTTATATGGGATTTTGTAAATATATGAACTGGAAATAATTCAATAAAAGTCCTTAAGAACTGGTCAAAGGCACATTGTTGATGGAACAATTTCACTAGTTGTTAATGACAACAAGTCATCTGATGATGAACTAGAGATCCAGACTCTAGTCGTCTCAAGTATTGAGCAAAAGAACAAGGAACCAATGATGCAAGTTATTCTGAAACTTGAAGAAGATGAGTTCTATACATTGGATAAACTGGATGAGTTAGATCAATCCATGGCTTATCTGGCCAGGAAATTCTCTAATATTAGAGTGAAAAAGCCAAAGTTCTTCAAGAGTAAAGGACAGACATCTAACAAGGGCAACAGCTGGAAAGGAAAGGGACAGTACACTCCTGGTGGCAAAAGTGGCTACAAGACTGGATCTGTTGATAGATAAAAAATAAGGTGCTTTAGTTGTGATGAATTGGGCCATTTTACTATTGAATGTAGGAAGCCTAAAGGTGAAGAAAGATAAAGCCTATCTTGAATTGGAGGCAAAGTATGAAGCTCTTTTGAAAAAGCAACAGGGTAAAGCTTACATTGCAGAAGGAAAGAGTTGGGATGACAGCGATGATGATGATGATGATGATGATGATGACATGAGGAGTATGGTAATTATACACTCATGGTCATAGAGCAAGGAGAGTAATCCTCATTAAAAACAGAGGTACCAACTCTTACTACTATTGATTTAAATACAAGTCAATATAAGGAGACTGTTGAAAAGATGAGCATAGAAAAGTTCTACATCCATACTAGCATGGTGGCAGCTACTGAGGAGGTTAGTAGGCTATCAAAAGCTAATGAGAAGCTTGAGATTGAGAAGATAGATTTGGAATTGCAGCTTGTTGAGCTTGAGACAGTCAAGCAAGAAAATGAATATTTGAAGAACATGTCGAAGTGTGCTAGTAAAATAGAAGCTGTGTTGAGGGAAAAGATAGAGAAGAATGAAGTGAAGTTGAAGTCATTCAGGAATGCTTCTCAGTTAGTTGGTCAGTACCATGAGAAGAACAAGCCATGCGCTAATATAGCCATTGGCCTTGACTGTGATGCTTTGAACAACAACAAGAAAATTGAAGCTGACAGAGGCAAAACAATTGCAAATAAAGATATCCCAGTTATGATGAGGAAATTTGATGCACCTTTGTTAAAAGCATGTGAAGTCAATTTCAGTGAAGTTGAGTTGGTTATCAAGTAAGAGCTTGCAGATGAGGACAATGAAAAGAAATGCACAGAAACAACTCCAACCTCCAAAACTGAAAGGAATCCTATGGTCAATCAAGGTTCTAAGATACCTGTCAAGGAAATTAAAACTGAGAATGCAGGAAAGAAAAAGAGGAACATAAATGGGAAGATTGGAGTAAATAAAAGAAATAACTTTGCATTTGTTGCAGATGCTCCCAGGAAACAATGTCAAAAATATGGCTCTGTGAATCATCTAACTCGCCTTTGTAAAAGGGTTGTTAGTAAGCCAGGAGTGGGAGCATGCAAGTATAATGAAGCAAAGGCTGAAGATCCCTATCTATTCTATGGCAAGTTTGATTGCATTCCTTGCAACATGAAAGTGATGACAAGTTGCCACAAGCTGAGAGTAGACCTCAAAGAAGTTAACATTGGATCTGCAGCTAGAAAGGAACATGCAAATCAATCAATGAACATTATTCTTTCTGAATCATCAAATTCTACTTCTACTAAATCTGTTAACAAGAAGAAAGTACCCAACATTGCTTGGGTAGCTAAACACACTTAATCCTCATTGTGTGCAGGGCAAAATGAAAAGAGTCATATGGATCATAGATAGTGGATGCTCAAGACATATGACAGGTGACAAGGTCATGCTATCACAATTTGAGGTGATGGTTGGCCCATTAGTGACTTTTGGAGACAACAACAAAGGTTTCAATGGTATATGTCAACTTAGTTTCTGGAAATATTGTCATTGAAGATGTAGCACTGGTGGATGGTTTAGAAGTAAATCTTCTGAGTGTCAGTCAATTCACAGATAGAGGATTTAATGTTTTATTTGACAAAGGAGATTGTTCAATAATTAGCAAAAAGACTGGTGAAATTGCTTTGAAAGGAGCAAGAAAGGGAAGCGTGTTTATTGTAGATTTAAATCAGCAAATGAGGATAAAATATGTTGCTTCTACACCAAGGCATCTGTAGAGCAAAGCAAGCTGTGGTACAAAAATCTCTCTCACCTGAATTACATGGCAATCAACACCCTGATCAAAAAGGAGTTAGTGAGAGACATGCCAAATCTAGAGTTTGTTCAAAATGAGTTTGTGAGGCTTGTCAAAAAGGGAAAATGAAGAAGTCAAGTCATAAGAGTAAAACTGTGAATTCCATAAGTGCACCCTTGCAACTTATCCACGTGGACTTATTTGGACCAGTTAATGTCTTATCAATCTCAAGGAAGAAATATGCACATGTGATGGTGGATGACTACTCAAGGTACACATGGGTAGAATTTATGCATTCTAAGGATGAAACTCCACACATCATAATTGAACACATCAAGAAGATTGGGAAGCAGGCTGAAGATCAGAATTTCGTGAAGAGATTGAGGAGTGACATGGCACAAAATTTAGAAATGCAACTTTGACTGAATTATGCAAAGACAAGGGCATTGTTCAAGAATCCTCAGCTGCTAGAACACCTCATCAAAATGTGGTAGTTGAGAGAAAGAATAGAACACTAGTAGAGGTTGCTAGAACAATGCTGCAAGATGCCAAATTGCCAACAAGTTTTTGGGAAGAAGCTATCAATACTGCATGCTATACTCAAAATAGATATCTCATTAACAAAAATCTTGGCAAATCACCCTACTCAATCTTATCAAAAAGAAAGCCTACTGTGAAGCATCTTCATGTGTTTGGAAGAAGTGTTATGTTCTAAAAGACAACTCTGAATATGTGGGAAAATTTAACTCTAAGATTTTTGAAGCAATTTTTATGGGATATTTATTGGAGAGAATTGCCTACAAAGTCTATGTGCTTGAACAAAATAAAATTATGGAAAGCACATATGTGACTTTTGATGATGACAAGTGTCCAAGCTTGGAATTTCTTGATGATAATGAAGCTGAGGCCCTTAAATTATAGTGATTCTGAAGATGAAGTTGAAGTCAACACAAGCAACAGAATGGATGAAGAGTCAACTGAAAAGTGAATTCTGAGAATGGAAGCTCATCTCAAACACCTGAATTTGATAGCACAAACTCAGGGGGAGAAAGAGGAGAGAGTTCTGCAAATCATGCCAATGGTGAAGAAAATGCAGAAAATTCAAGTCAACAAACTCACACCAAGAAATAGGATAGGAGTCATACAAAAGAAGCAATTATTGGTGATCCAAATGTTGGAGTGAGGACTAGAAGTGCAACTGCTAATGAGTGTCTACATGCATGCTTTCTTTCACAAATTGAGCCTAAGAAAACTGAAGAAGCTCTACTTGATCCTGACTAGATATCTACTATACAAGAAGAGTTAAATCAGTTTGAAAGGAATAAGGTTTGGAAGTTGGTTCCTACACCAAAGAACATAAGTATAATTGGAATAAAGTGAATGTACAGGAATAAAATGGATGAAAATGGAACTGTGACAAGAAACAAAGCAAGGTTGGTTGCAAAAGGCTACTCACAGGAGGAAGGAAATGATTATGATGAGACTTTTACTCATGTTGCAAGACTTGAAGCAATAAGAATCTTTCTTGCATTTGCTGTACACTCAAACTTTAAGGTGTATCAAATGGATTTAAAGAGTGCATTCCTTAATGGTGAGTTAGAAGAAAAAGTTTATGTACAACAGCCACCTGGCTTTAAAGATCCATAATTTCCAAACTTTGTATACAAACTACTCAAGGATTTATATGGATTAAAGCAAGTACCTAGAGCTTTGTATGACACACTGTTAGAATTTTTGCTTAAACATGGATTCACTAGAGGAACTATTGATAAGACTCTCTTTTACAAGCAGCATGGTGGTGATATGATCCAAGTCCAGATTATGTGGATGATATCACTTTTTTTCTACTAATGAAAAGTTGTGTCAAAGATTCTCAAAACTCATACAAAGTGAATATGAAATGAGTATGATGGGAGAATTAAGTTACTTTCTTGGACTTAAAGTCAGTCAAAGAAGTGATGGAATCTTCATCAGCTAAACCAAGTATGTTAAAGATTTATTGAAGAAGTTTGGTATGGTTGATTGTTCACATGCATCAACACCTATGTCGACAGCTACAAAGTTGGATGAAGATAAGAAAGGAAAAAGTGTAGACGTTTCATGTTATAGAGGAATGATTGGATCTTTGCTGTATTTGACTGCTAGTGGACCAGATATTATATTTGCAACATATTTGTGTGCAAGATTTTAAGCCAATCCAAAAGAATCACATTCAATGGTCGTGACGAGAATTTTTAGATCTTAAAGGGGACTCCAAACTTGAGATTATGGTATCCTAAGGGAATAGGATTTGAAGCTATTGGATACCCAGATGCAGATTTTGCTGGATGCAGGGTTGACAAAAAGAGCACTAGTGGAAGCTGTCAATTTCTTGGACAAAGCTTTGTATCCAGGTATAGCAAGAAACAACAATCCGTGTCAACTTCCACAGCTGAGGCTGTATACCTAGCTGCTAAAATTTGTTGTGCTCAAGTGCTTTGGATTAGAAATCAACTAATGGACTATGGCCTAGTGTTACACAAAATTCCAATTATGTGTGACAATACTAGTGCTATATCTATTGCGGCTAATCCAGTTAATCATTCTAGAACAAAGCACATTGATGTAAGGTACCATTTTACCAGAGAACATGCTGTAAATGGTACCATTGAGCTCATTTTTGTGCCAACAGAAAAACAATTAGCTGATTTTTTTACTAAACCTTTGGATGAAGCTACTTTCACTAGACTTGTAGGTGAAATTGGAATGCTAAATTCTTCATCCTAAAAGCAAGAACTCAGCTAATGTTTTATAGCAGATTGATTTCTAATAAATCAAAATTAATTTTATTTAATTGGAAATTAACTGGAATATGAGTTATAATTATTTCAGAAATCTTTGTATATTTATTTTTCAAAATTTAACTTGGAATTTTTCAATTCTGAGAAAATTGTCTAAACGTTAATGTACATTTTCAATATGTGAAATTTGTATAGGACAGATTCAAAAAGAATAAAAGTATATAGAGAACTGAGTTCTCGATAAGTCTAACTTACTTCTCGAGCAGTCATTTTGAGACTTCTCGAGTGAGTTCTTAATAAGTCATTTTTCTAACTTCTTGACAAGCATTATTATAACTTTTCGATAAGTCATTGTAGAGATCTCGATAAGTGATAATTCACAGAGTTCTCAACAAGTATAAATTTTAGACTTATTAACAACTTAGAACTGAGATAATTTAATTTAATAAATTATTTTGGTAAAATACTTTTGATAAAATTATTCTGATTTTATTTTGATATATTCAAATAAAAATTAGAAAAATTATGTCCATTCAGGACAAAATGGGTATTCATCTAACATCTCGATAAGTCATTTTCTAGTTCTCGATAAGAATCAGGAAAGTGACATATCGATATGTATCTATTCTCTTAATATGACTTCTCAATAAGCAAATTCCAAACGTTTATTTTGAGTTCTCGATAAGTCATTTACCTTTTACTATAAATACCCAGACATCTCGACATACACCTTTTTACGCCTTCGAGATTTCTAAGTGACCTAATTTCTCCAAATCCAAACCGTTTTCTCTCATTTCAAACTCTTTCTATTTAATTTTTCTTACCCACTCAAATTCAAACACTTCAAATGGCATCAAACATAGTTAGACCTTTTATCCCAAATGAGGGCACCAACTATCTTGCATTTACAGATGCAAACCAAGCTCCTGATAGTTTCAAGAGCTTTGTGAAGTTCCTTTCTAAGACATACTTTGCAAGTGCTATAACTGCAAATCCAGTGCTGTACTTAAATTTTCTTAGTGATTTCTGGAACACAGCTGTGGTAAGGACAGTGGTGCATGAGAACCAAACTGTATCTATGGTGGTTAACTGCTCCATTCAAGGCCAACTAGTGGAGTTTTCTGAGAATGATGTCAATGTGGCTTTGGGCATCCCTACTGACAAACTGATGGAAGTCACAACTCAAGATGAGCTAGCTAAATTCATGGACTTCATCAATTACAGTGAAAGGATCAACTTAACCAGCCTGAACAAGAAGAATTTGAGGAAGGAATTGTCATTCCTGTTTGACTCCATTGTGAGAGCTTTCACAGGTAGGAAGACGGGGTATGATAACATTTCAAGTATGGCCAGAAGCCGATATTCTTCATGGCTCACAACAGACACTTAAATGTGGGGCTTCTGATTCTGCAGGAACTAAGCATAAGGCTCACGATGCCTTTGGCTACAAGAGGTAAGGAAATTTTCTTTCCTAGGTTTATAATGTCTACTTTAAATTATAAAGTTCAAGACATTCATTTACTTAATGGCATAAATAGAACACAAATAGGAAATTGTAAAAAAGTGTCCAAAATTCTATTTGGCTCACTTACTACAAAGAACAAGGTAACTGTAAGTCTCAGAATTACTCCATTTATGTTGGAGAGATTCAGGACTTACCCTTACCCTATGCCTGACATGAGGTCTACAGTAACAATTAGTACAGTTATGGCTCTTGTACATGTGGAAGAACAAACACAAGAACACCAATAGGGGCCTTCCCAAACTGAGGCCCTTTCTTCTCTACCACTAGCAGCTAGAACACGAACCACTTCATCCTCTCAAAAGGGTGTAGTGGGTAAAAAGAAGAGAAAGCAGGCACCTTTGACAGTTATTAATGAGAGTGGTGAGGATCAAACACAACCAGAGTCCATCTTGGTCAAGAAGCTAAAGAAGTTAAAACAAACTGAGTTGACCACTCAATTGGCTACCTCTGCATCCTCCCAAAAGGATGTAGTTGCAAAAGAGGGCAAATAACAGACTCTAGAGGCATCCTCTCAATAGGGTGTCTCTATTGAAAATAGCACTCTCCCTAGTGCACCTTGTAAATAGTCTGCACCAACACTTGAACACATTCAAGTGTATAAAAGAAGGAATAAGGATGGCACACACACTGTGAGTATATCTCTTGAAGCTCCCTCATCCATTCAGGGGAGCTGTCAACACTCAATCCTGAAATTACTAATCTTATATCTAAAATTTCTTCTTCATACAATAAGACACTTGAATCTGATTCTCAAGTGTTGCTAAAATCAAGTGACATGGTTCAAGAAACTATGCTCACCTCCCATGAACCACATTTAGTTGGTGAGACGCTACACTCTAGGGTAGACCTTGATGACACCAACACAAACACAGGGGTTTCATCAGTTTTTACTGAAGACCCTGTGGTAGTCTCCCAAGCACCTTCATATGCTAAACAATCTTCACAGATTGATAGGTTTGAGGGTAGTACTCCTGAGGGGGAGGTATCTAAATCCTCTCCAATTCAATTGGAGGTTCCTCATATAGGGACAACTCCCCTCAAAACCCTAGCTTAGATTGCCTTAACAATTGAAGCTAAGAGTCCAATTGTCAATGAGCCTGTTATAGGGGATGCAAGTCAAGCACATTCAAGTGCCAGCTCTCTGCAAGAAGAACAAGGGTTTGAGGCCATGGTACATGACAGTAACCTAGTCAAATCCCCTCCAATTCAATTGGAGGTTCCTACAAGTGGTGAGCAACATAGTGTCACAACCACAGTTCCAACTGTGAGTTAAACGGTGGCATCTGTCACAGGTAATGTTACTGAACCTCGACCATCTACCTCAACTCAAACAAACATCCCTTCAACATTAAACCCCTCTCAAAAACCATCTCACCTCATTTTCCAGTGGCTACAGGATGCTTAGGCTCAACCAATCACCATAAATGACCTTCTAGTTGATCAACTCTCTAGACTTGCCAACATCACACAACAGCTTCTTACAACAGACATGTCCAATTAGGACTATCAAGCAATCTTGTTGTCTTATAAAGAAGATGTTGTAGAGCAGCAGCAAAAGATTGCAAAAAAAGCTGAGCAAGATGGCAATGTAGATGCTTGGTTGGACAAGAACTTTAGCTTGAGCATGGATGAGGTCTTGGCAAGATTTAGAGAAGAGTATGTTACAATTTTGGGAAGTAATGCTAAGGCTCTCAGTTCACAGGAAGTCTATGATGTTGTGACAGAAGTCTACAAAGCTCAACTCAAAGCTTTTCATCTCATAAGTAAAGCTCTAAAACAGACCCTGGACAGTCATCAAGACTGGATAAGAAGGTTGGTGAAGGAGAAACATGATCAACTTTTGCCAACTCAAGTAGAAATCAAAAGCAAATTTCAAAAACTTCCTGATCAAATGGCAAGGTTTGATATGACTAGCATGGAGCAAAGCATCAAGAATCTCAAATAATCTTCTATAGCTCTGCATGAAGTTGTCCAAAATAACATCACAAGTACTATGACACAAGGCTCAAACTGGATCAATTACATCAGGCTAGGTATGAACCTTCAGCTCTTTTGATCGAGGGCATCAAGGAATCTGTACAAGCTACGTTTGGTGTTTTTGTTTCCTCAAGCTCCCAACCACCAATGTCAACTTCAACAAACCTGCAAATCCAAGCTCTTCAAACACAAGTCTCAACTGTACAGTCATCAATAGATTCATTGACAGCTAAAGTCTCTCAACTCACAGCTCTGGTACAAAGTCAAAAGGCTGACATCAAGATATTGGTAGACTCCCATAAGCATCTTCAAATACAAAATTCAGTCTCTTTGAGAGCTATCACGGGTGCTCTAAATATTCCATTGTCTGCATTACCAAAAGCTGTTAGGCCTGAAATCCCTGCAACTCTCATCTTGCCTGCTAACAAGCCTAAGGGGGAGATAGAGACTAGGTTGCTAAAATCATCTGTCCAAACTCAAAAAGCCAAAGCCAAGGAAACTGAATAGCAAAGTGATATTGGGATGGAGAGGCTACTAAAAGAAGCTGAGGGACCTACTCTAAGCAAAGAACTTGATAAACTATTAAAGGCTCTCAGGGTTTTTCTAAACAATAACTTCTTCACTTACAAAAAGCCTTTGGACAAGATGGTAAATTTCCTAAGGGTGATCTTGGTAACTAAGGATGAATTTCAAGAGAGAAGAATTGTTGTCAACATAAATTACTCTGGTGTAGATAGGTGTATGCAGGTTCCCTTTAATTATCTCATAACAAGAAGGGCATCTGAATTGGATATTCTGATCAACAAAGTCAATAGAGTGATTCATGAAGACACTCACTTGCTCAATGAATTGAAGAAGGCTTAAATAGCTGCTTTTCCAGAAGCATATCTACAACCAAGAAAGGGAGTGGCATACATTTGTCCAACTACCAAACTTTGCAAACATTTTCAAATTCCAAAGCAATGTGTCATGGCAAACAAGAAGCTGATAATGACTCTGGAAATAGACTTGAAGACAGAGTAGTATAAGACTGTTGAAGATGAAGACATGGTCCAGATACTGGGGAGATATTTGAAAGATGCTGAAACCAAGTTGCCCAAAATATAAATCAATACTAAGGATGACTTGGATGATGATGAGCAGAAGAAAGATGATCAAAAACCTTCGGGCTCAAATTCAAGTCAATCTACTAAGGCAACTGGCAGCAAAGTAGAAGACAAGAAAATGGATGATAAGAAGAGGGGGGATGAAAGGAGAAGGAAGAAGAGGGAAGATGGTGAAGGAACCGATAAAAATGTCCAACCAATCTGAATCTCACAAACTCAAACCACTAAGCCTGCAAGCTCAAACACTTAACTACCCTTAACCTCTAAGCCTAAACTTTTATACAAACCAACTGCAAACACCTTATTAAAATACCAATCACTTCTAGCCAAACCACCCTAAAGAAAATCTCAAACCTACCTTCATTTAAGCAACCAATCAAAACTCATTACATGTTAGGTCACACACACTGTAGAAGGGGGTTGAATATAGTGTTTAGCTCAATCAAATCGAATATAAGAACTCAAGTAACAGAAAACAGATTTTATTCAACACAATAAACTCTGTTACAATATGGAACTGTCCTCTCTCAGTGATGAACAAATTATCACGAGAGCTGCTAGAGTTACAAAGAATAATAACTTCGATAATCATAACACTTATAGTGTAAACTCTATGCCTGTGTTTATATACTACACAGTTACAAGATAATCTTTTAATTGATATGGAATATAATTCTGCTTCCTAAAATATATCAACTAGTTATCTTTTCTTCCAAGTTTTCTATTCTTCATAGAATTCCTTCTTCATGCACAATTCTTTCTATCTTAGTCTCGATCTTCTTTCCTTTCAATCAGTCGTCGGCCTTATCTGAAAGTCATCTTAAGTCCTGATATTATCTCCTGATAAATATCTTTTGAACCTTAAGTTCTGATAACTTAAGTTCTGATATCTTAAGTTTTGTCTTCAGTATAAATGCTGATTTCCAGTTAAGTATTGATATGTCCTGTAAGGTAAGATCTGAAAACTAAACACAAATCATATTACACATGACATTATCAAATATATCTAACAATCTCCCCCAACTTGTAAATTAGCATAATATACAAGTTCAACAGATATTTGATGATGTCAAAAACATTAAGTACAAATGCATGAGAATTTGACTAGATAACTACAACTTACAGTCCTTTCAGTTTTACCATCTTTAACTTTTGATAACCGCTTCAGTCTGTATAAACTTCAGAATTTAAGTAGTTGTAGATCTTTGACTTGGCTTCAACTTCAATTTTTTTCCGATCTCTTTGATATCAGGAGTTGTCCTGAGATAGTTCTTCAACAAACATCCCTCTGCATATTCAAGTTCATTGACCATCCTCCTTTTAGCATTTATCAATTCAGCTATATCTTCTCCAGTTTGAAAAATAGCTGTTATGAGATCATTTATCTTAGCTTTTCTTATCTCCTGATCTAGTCTAATCAGATATGCCTTGTCAAACTCTAGATTGAATTCCACAGCCTTATAACCCAGAAAAGTAGTTATAATCCTAGCAGAGTTAGGCTTCATATCGACAATATCACCCTTGTGATCTCTGCACTTGGGACCGTATATGCTGTCAGACTTTACAGAATAAAGCTTCTTCTGTCTTTGAATTTGAGACTTTAAATATCCTGCAGTACTGTCTGTTAATCTGTCTTTCAATTGAAGTAGGAATAGAACATGTTCCAGTTCTTCAAAATACTTCAGTGGTATAGCATTTTTCTTAATCTGGTATACCCTTCCATCTGTCATAAAATATAACAAGATCTGTTCTTTCAAGAAGGTATGGTAAACCATTTGTACAGATTCAAGTCGATTCAATCTTTCAGGAGTTGCTCCAACACCTGGTTCACTTAAGGAAGTTGGATCATTGGTAGTTGTAACACCCCCAGATCCGGGGTCGGGGATCCGGGTCGTCACGAGTTCCGCTTCCCTTAACAACACCCAATCTTAATAAACAATCAACTACTCTTTACTGTGACCCCACAATATACACACACACACCACAAGTTATAGTCTCAGAGATGAATATCCAAAAATAATCACAAGTCGTTTTATTCCACAATTAAGTCAATACACCTTAAAAAGGTTTCTGAATAAATTTACATTTCTTTGCCTTTATTACAATTCATAATATACATAAGTCTGGTACATTACTAGTTGAAAACTTAGCCTATTGGTAATTTCTACCTCAGCTACAGCGGCCTGAACGCTTCCGGAAAGCTGCGGAACGTTTCCTATCCGCTTGCGAATTGGGAGCTTGGTCCTGTTCATCTTATCTATCTGATGTTGTGTGATGAAAGAAGAAGGCAAGGGTGAGCAGCAAGCCCACCAAAATAATATGTATAATGATTTACAATATATGAGCCTACTCATAATACTCATGAAAGTCTTGGTCAAAAGAAATGAACCAAGTTTGATATCTTAATGCGATGAAGTCGCAAAATATTCAGTATATATACATATATACTTTTCAAAATATTGGAAGTCCTCTTCCATGCATAATATACACAAGGTTCCAGTTTATAACTGTATATATAAAAAAAATATCGTTGCAAGGTGATCTCATATATCTAACCTTGTCTCAACGTTTTTCTGAAAATCTTTGTCATTCATAAGACAATTATTAATTAGATATAAGTTTAAAAGATGAGGTTACCAAATACCCCAATATACTTATATCTTTCCCAATACTACTTAAACTACCACCGTTCAAGTTATAATCAGTTTCAAAAGTTCATCACATAGATGAGACTACAAGACAAGATTTGAATAGATTCAATCTTTGAAATATTATTGAATGAAAAAGTTATGAGATACTTTATTTAGTCCCGATATATATATATCCACATATATATATCTCTAAAACATTTCCTGGAACCTCTGTTATGTAAAGTATGAACAGAGTTTGAAACATCCAATGAATTTTGGAAAGGAAAAGAATTTTGGCATAAACCAGATATCTTGCTGATCAGGCAAAGATACCCATAAGTAACCTTTTCTACTAGTAGATGGACGAATTCCCCACTGGTCATCACCCTGGCCGCATTAGGACCTATGCTGGACTGCCACTCAGCCACTTATGCATTTGATGGACTCCCACTGAGCCACTTACACTATCATGGACGCCCACTGAGCCCATTTTGCTTATGCCGACTCAATAGATGGACTTACTTCCCGAACATTGGGTAAGTAATCAATTCATTTACCAAAACTGCAACCTTTTTGCGAATATAAAATACACCACAGAGCCGGATCCCTCAGGTTTTAAGCGAGTATTTAAATCCCCTTAAAAAGGAAGATCTTAAATATAAAAATGAGTTTTGGAATCCGCTCTGACTTTAAAAATCATTTTGAAGACTCGGAAACACTTTATAGAGTCTTTGGAGTAAAGCTGATTTAATGAAGTAAATCAGTCCCCAGAATATTTAGAAAATGACTGAATATTATTATTTAAATAATATTCCCATAAAGAATAATCTTTATAAAAATAATTGAAGTAGAAGTATTAAAACTTATACTTGAAACGAGTATTAAATAACCAAAGATATACTTATATGAAAGTATTATCTTTATTTGAATAATCGAAAATAAGTTTGATTATTGACACCTTATTCTTTAATAAAATAAAGAATATACCTCAGCAAATAATCGGAGTCATAGATCCTCACATGAATATTCAAATAATATTCATTAAATAATATAAACTGAGTCATAAGCCCTCGAATGAATATTCAAATAATATTCAATAAATAATATAAAAGAGTCATAAGCCCTCGAATGAATATTCAAATAATATTCAGATAAATAAATAAAAGGAGTCATAAGTCCTCGAATGAATATTCAAATAATATTCAGATAAATAAATAAAAGGAGTCATAAGTCCCCGAATGAATATTCAAAATAATATTCAGATAAATAAATAAAAGGAGCCATAAGTCCCCGAATGAATATTCAAAATAATATTCAGATAAATAAATAAAAGGAGTCATAAGTCCCCGAATGAATATTCAAAATAATATTCAGATAAATAAATAAAAGGAGTCATAAGTCCCCGAATGAATATTCAAAATAATATTCATTAAATATAAAGGAGTCATACGCCTTCGAATAATATTCAAAATAATATTCAATAATAAAATAAAGTTAAAGTTATCGAATAAACCTTATTCGATTAATAGTTTTAAAAACTATATCCATATATATATATATAAATAAATATATATATATATATATAATATACTCGGGAACATCGACTCCCGGTTTAGAAATATGTTCACCTTTTATCCCCTATACTAAGGGTATACGCAACTACTTGCTTATTTCTAGCATAGGTATTATGCAACTATAAGCATTGAAATCAACAGATAGATAACCAGATTACGAAACAGACATGCATATATACCATATTAGCATGCTCCAATATATCGCAAAATTTGCTAATAACAATCATGCAATATCACAAGATAATGCATATACATATATTTACATCACAACAACAGTATAACGGATAGAAAACTTGCCTGAGCGACTGGGGTTACGAATGGCTCGGGACGAGTCTGGTAACCTATAAACAACAAGTAAGTTGTAATTAAACCAAAGTCACTTGTAAATCTATACTTTAACTAACTTAGACTCTAACGCTTGTTTTGCGCTCACTGATTCGCTTAAGTCACTCGGGTACCCTCGGCTCCACCATTTTTAATAATTTAACCTTTACGAGTTTTAAAGCGATTCCTTCGCGAGTGTCTTACCAACTGCCTAACACACTTACCATAAATGTTTCATACATTAATTAACCCTTTTCGGTCTTTAACCTATGTTTCAAAGTAAGGCGAGGGGAAAAGTTTCGTTCGCGAAATGCCGTTACTTGAAACGGTCGTTTCTCCTAAACCGTGCATCGGAATCGAACGAACTACATATCAAAACGAAGCTCGTAACATGAGCTATCTAAAAATGGCAGTGGTCATATTCTAGCAGGGGGTTCTCGGGTCCTAATGCTATGCACAAAAACAGTCCAAAGAAAATCGGACGTTACGACGGCTATGTTTACGCGATTTCCCAATTTTATACCATTCAATTCCATCACCAAACAACCCCAATCCCTTCATACAATCAAAGTCCATCCATATCACATCCTAACAGCCCCAAAACTCAATATTATGAACTTTATACTACCCTCAAACATGAACTAAAAGCTATACTTAAGTTCATTAACCAATAATCAAGATTTCCAACTTCAAACTCATTACAAATCCAACCACACTCTAAGTATACAAGGATCATGCTCCTCATGAATTATAACAATCAAAACCATTCCTAATACTCAAAAGTAAAGCTAGGGTTTGAAGTTTTATACCTTCTTGAAGCTTTTAATCAATGAAAGATCCTTGGAAAGCCCATGGAAGCCTTGATCTATGCTTAAGCTACCTTGTCCTTACAAATAAAATCAAAAATCAAAAATTTGTTCTTGAAAGTTACTATTCACCCTAAACTTTTAGGAATTGATTAACTAGGTAAACCTTGGATTCTTGGATCCAAACTTATAGCATAACTAAGTTATGAATTATGGAAGCTAAAGAAATAAACCTTATAATTTTTGAAGGTGTGTAGCTTGAGTTTTTGAAAAACTCCTCCTTGTTTTTCTTCAAAAGGCCGAGAGCAAGATGAAGAAGAAAGAGAGATTTTTGTGGTTTTGCTTTGATTTGATTTTTGGTTGGTTGTTTTTGTTGTTTGCTTTAGTGAATTACCTAGTTGCCCTTGGTTTTGTGTGGTTAAAAAGTCACCACATCTCCTTCCTTCCCATGTCATGCTTGTGTCATCCTCATGATGTCATCCTCCCTTCCTTGTCCTCTTTCTATTGGTTGGATGACATCATTCCCACTAATCTCTTTGATTAACTTCCTAATCGTTTGCCTAATGACCGCTGATCTGTTATACGGTTCGCTTAACTTTCATTTTCGTTTATCGTTTGAGGGATCATACCCGGGATCTTATTACTTAGGTTCCCTTAACCTTTCTCAATATATTATATTCCTTTTATGATCCTCTCCTATAATCCTTTAATTTAAATCCTTTTTATCCTGTTACCTTTTTCTCAAATCTTTCCGTATCTAGTGTATTTCCGGGAAAAATCAAAGTGTTCGGATTTGGATTCTGACGATCTTTACATACACTTATATCCCATATAAAGTACTAATAAAATCTCAGAATATCCATATCAGAACCCCTACATAGTGTGGCATGAAAGGTTTTCTCATTCAGCAAAAACACTATTCATAAGGGTTTCAAAAATTTCCCAAAAATTGGGGTTATTACAGTCTCCCCTCCTTAAAAGGATTCCGTCCCGGAATCAGATAGAAAATAAATGGGGATACTTTCTTAGCATTACACTTTCTAACTCTCGAGTCAATTTTCCCACATTGTGGTTCTACCACCAAACTCTGCCTAGTTTGATAATCCTTCTCCTAAGCACTTGTTCCTTTTCACTCTATAATCCCTTCCTGGTTGCTCCATATAGGTTACGTCGGGTTGCATATCTATGCACTCATATGCCTCTATTTATCTGGCATCTGAATTACACTTCCTTAACATTGATACGTGAAACACGTTACGACCTGCTACATGTTCGGGGTTAGGGCTAGCTCATATGCTAACTTCCCAAACGTTTTAATATATCCAAGGGTCCAACAAATTGTAGACTTAGCTTTCCTTTCTTTCCGAACCTCATCAATCCTTTCCAAGGGATACCTATATCATTACTAGGTCCCCTATTTCATACTCTTTATCCTTTCGTGTCAAATCAACATACTTATCATGTCCATCTTGGGCTACTACCAGCCGTCCTCTGATTAGATCTATCATATCCTTGGTCCTTTGGACTACTGCGGGTCCGAGCATCTTGCGCTCTACAACTTCATCCTAACATAAGGGAGATCGACATTGTCTTCCCTCAAGGATCTCATAAGGCGACATCTCGATAATGACATATGATCTATTGTCGTAAGATAACTCAATCCGAATTAAGTGATCATTCCAAATTCTTTCAAGTCTATTGCACAGACTCTCATTATTGCTTTTAGCATTAGAGCTTCTGCTTCTCAATACCCATTCTTTTCCAGTTCGTAATCGCTACTACCTCCCGTTCCTAATATTATACTGGTTATACTTTTGCTCGTTAGCGTTCTATAACCTTTTAATAACCACGTCAACCTTAGTATCACGAATGTGTTTCCATTCCGCATACTACCACCACTTTATTACTCCTTTTTCAGTTATTTCTATTCTCCAAAGTTTGATTAATCATATAGAAGTAAAGGAATTTGTTGAGAGATCACTATGATCATGAACACTTGTTATATCGCATAGTTAGTACAGAAGGTGGCCAGCCTTTAGTACTTGACAAGCAATTAAACAACATGTGGTATCCTACTAGGCTTCTATCACAAAGATAGATAGTCATTCGGCAATACCTCCCCTTCTGGAAGGGTTGTTCTTCTCAGCTTACATGAAATGAAAAGAAGAGAAAAGAACGAACTGAAGAGAATTGTATATATGAAAAAAATATACTGCCACAAAATATCTGGCTTGGAACCTACCTCTGAACTATAGAGGTTTGTCATAGGAGAACAAAACATATACGTATTTATATCAGCATCAAGCATTATAGCCTCGTATTTCCCATGCCTAAATATTTTCGCTATCCCGTCCATCATTCTATGGACCCACACTCTTCCTTGAGCTTATACATAATCACCTTTGAAACTCCCTCGACATCGAAAATCGAATCTGGGATCTCATTCTATACATCATCGTTACTAGAATTCTATGCTTGCACCGCAACCTTCCTCGTATAATAATACGACTCTTTATTGATAAGAAAGAATAATTATTCACTAGGTAGATACTCTACTTAATTAGTCTATCAATGATAACTTATACACTACCAGGACCCGATTAGTGGTACTCAATCTCAACACCCATTCCAATACAACTCTCACGGTTGTAATCAGCTCATTACTCCCAGAATCATTGCTGCCTTACTATGGTCCACCACTGACCTACTGTCGTCATTCATTTTCCATGAAGTCTTAATAGCTAACCATACGGAGTCCATACATGTCGTATCAAATCCTTCTAAGGAGGTAACATAATCACCATTCATGATTCATGGAGTACACTCCTGATCCTGACATACATACATGACATGAAGCAGATAAAATTTGCAAAAGAGTTTCGCTCAAAGCAACGATAGCAGGTTAATACCATTCTTAATCATATGCCTTCAATAGAAGACTTAACTCAAAGGTTTGTTTAGTCCTTTTTGAACTATGGTCCTGGCTTATCTCAAGATAGTATCTTCTAAGATAGATAGCCCGCTCATGGCGATTACACGAATTAAACCTTTACTAACTACTATTACGGTTGGGTATTGCACAGTCATCAGAAGGAATGTCAATCTTCCAAACCATAATACAACCTTCACAGTTTTAACCATCATCACTGTATTCCTTTGGCACAAGTGCCTATAATTATCCTCTTACCTTTAAAGTGTCGGCCACCTCTTTGGCCTTTCCTGATAGTACAATTTCCTTACAGTCAATGTCATTTTAACCACCTCCAAATAATTTTCTACCTCATTTCAATCACAGCTTATGTGAAGATGTTTTCCTTAAAATCTGATGAGAAAAAAAAATCACCATTTTTCCATAAGTTATTGCCTCAGTCTTTAGAGGTTAATCACTGTCAAGACTGACTCTCGATCATACTTAGAACATCTTCTATTTTAAGTCCTAATTGCCCTGAACAATTTCGACCATTACTGGTTCGATCCATACCTTCTCGTGGTTTAACACGTGCCTCACTTGGCATCAATATAATTACGTCATATTTCCTTTATCAACATTTTTATTCTTGAGAATTTCGAATATTTCCTTTCTCCTTGTAAAACCTCTAAGGTTATCCTTCAATCGTTCCTCCTGTATTCCCTATATACAGGGCATATCAAAATACCATTTACTGATACTAGAACCATTGTCTATTTACTTCTGAAAAATTTCTCCACTGATCCTTAAAGGTTATTATTACCTTAATCCTTTCCAATTCATACTGTCAAAACTCATACTATCCCTATTAAGGGTGAAATTCCAATCTTTATGCAGTTCCCTAGGATTCATTTTAAGTTACCAATGTTCTATCCTTAATTCCACCTTTAAAAGGTACCTGCATCCTTCCACGAATAAATCAAGTCATATTTCCTTGATAGATTATCATATTCATCATTCCCACCTCGATAGTCTATACCTAACTTCATAATAGCATCCTTATTCAAATTGAGGTCAATTCATATGGCCTCCAAAAGATAACAACGGTTATCCGCTTGTCTTGCCTAATTTGGTAACGATAACAAAGATGTTCTGGAAGATATTGGTCGTGTTCAACGTGAACTTCTTCTTAATAATTTCTTATTTACTTTGGTTGTTTATCTCAACAGTTACCTCAATGTTGGGATATCTTTCATACCTGGCGTCTCCCTTTCTGGGTATCAAGCCACCGGTCTTACATTTCACCTTCTTGAAGGTCACTTCCTTCATCCAATTTTTCATTATTTATCCTTCGAATTACCTCAAGGTTTCCTCGAATCCTCCCAACTTAAAGGGGGTACAATATATGTATCTCTTATGCCTTCAACCATAAATTTTAACTCATGGTGGATCATCATCATCTTGACAATTACATACTTTCCTATTTCTATTTCTACGAGTCTTTAGGGTTTCCTCATACCCAACTCCCTTATCATTCCTCAAACTATATTGCCGTTATATTCCTTTCCTCTTTAATTTCTTTTTTTTTTCCTTTCTCTTATCATTATTTCATGAACCAACACCACATAAGCATTGATTTCAAACATCTCGTCATTCTGGATTCGTGTCCTCAGAACGAATCTTGATAACTTTTACAACTTAGATTCATAATTCATCATACTCGTCCGCCTTTGTTCTGGCTCTAAAGCTTTTACACTATCTCCATAACCTTGGGAATTACTTTCCCGAAAACAATTAACTAAACTTTAATCAGTTTATTATAATCTCTGGCTCCATGCCTTTCTTGGTCTTTCACCAGCGGGTGGTCTCTCCCTTAGGAGGGTAAGTGACAAAAACAGTCTTTTGTGATTCGTCAATCATTTAGAATCTCCAATAATTCCTATATTTCCTTTAGCCAGGCTCTTGCCTCGGCTGGGTCAGCTTGTTCCATGGAACTCTGAGAGCTTAGCGACTTAAAGGTCCTGAAAGAATTTCTCACCGCACTGTCTCCTCAGGGTGGTGGTTGGGGATAATAGTCTAAGTTTTTTTTTTTGACAGGTCCATGAATTTCCGTATAGGAGTACCGTCTCGGGTCTCCTTTCCTTACTCGACTTTCTGTTTCCTTAGTATGAAATGTTTCATCCTACTCCCCATAATTGGGGTCATCTTTTAATTTAAAATCCTTATTTTCCACTCCATTATGTCATGGGTTCCTTCTATCTTGATGGTGACCTCCCTGACTATCACATTCAGGGTTTACTCTAAATCTTATTCCTCAAACTATGGCTCTCATCTAAGTTCTCATCCTTACGCTCTTGAACTTTCGGAACCCAAATTCTATAGGAATACCTCATTATTCCCTTATCATCTTTCTCGATATTAATCTTTTATCTAATTGTTGGCTCCATGCCTTCATTCATAACTTTTTCTGGCACAATATGATCTTTTCCAATAATTCGGGCTGTATTGCAATCTCAAACAGCTTTTCGGTACCGGCTCCGGTTACCTCCACTACTATTTCCATTTTCTCAAAATCTCTTATAAACTCTCCAAAAGACATCATCATCTTGAGTCTCTCCTTTTTACTAAGGGCATCAGCCACCATATTGGCTTTCCCCGCATGATAAAGAATCTCCCAATCATTATTCTTGATTAGCTCTAACTGCCTCCTCTGGCATATGTTGAGCTCTTTCTACGTGAAAATGTACTAGAGCACTTATGGCTTAGGTAATTCTCGCACTTCTCTCCATGCAAGTAGTGCCTCCAATCTTTAGGGTAAAACTATTGCCACGAGCCTAAGCTCATGGGCGGGGATATTGAATTTCATATTACCTTAATTGTCTTGACGCAGACGCGATTATCTTGCTGTGCTAAGAAGCACCCTAATTCCTTATGCGAAGCGTCACTTACAAATCACAAAATCTCCTTTTTCCGTCCGGCAATGCCAATACCGGAGCCGTTATCAACCTTTTCTTTAATTCCTGAAAACTGTTCTCGCATTTCTCTGTCCATTCGAACTTCTCAGTCTTACGAGTAAGCCGCGTTAAAGGGGCTACTATCTTTACAACTTGAACGAACCTCCGGTAGTGACCGGCCAATCCTACCTCTGGTAGTCGACCAAACCATGGTCATCAATTCATCAGTGGTCCTTTATCCAATTCTGTCAGGATCCTCCATGGGATCCTCCTCAACAACTATCCCTTCTAGGACAACATCCTCAACCGCTAAATCCTCAATATCAACATCATCCGGTCCTGCATTAGGACACTCTATCGGATCCAAAATCCGATCTCCAATTAGTAATAAAATATCCTCGCGATGTTGCTCCTCAACCTCAGGGTTCGGAGTCCCGCTACCATATACGATAACGAACTACGCTCCTATCACGATATTTATAAGGGTTCCCATAAGGGTTTTAACTGTCAGTGCTACGTTAGGTAGCCCGACTATGAACTTGGCAAGAGTTCTTATTATCTTAGTTAACTTATTATCTTAACGTCCCATCATCTCTGAGGTTTATAACGCTTAGCTCTGATACCATTTCTGTAACACCCCCAGATCCGGGGTCGGGGATCCGGGTCGTCACGAGTTCCGCTTCCCTTAACAACACCCAATCTTAATAAACAATCAACTACTCTTTACTGTGACCTCACAATATACACACACACACCACAAGTTATAGTCTCAGAGATGAATATCCAAAAATAATCACAAGTCGTTTTATTCCACAATTAAGTCAATACACCTTAAAAAGGTTTCTGAATAAATTTACATTTCTTTGCCATTATTACAATTCATAATATACATAAGTCTGGTACATTACTAGTTGAAAACTTAGCCTATTGGTAATTTCTACCTCAGCTACAGCGGCCTGAACGCTTCCGGAAAGCTGCGGAACGTTTCCTATCCGCTTGTGAATTGGGAGCTTGGTCCTGTTCATCTTATCTATCTGATGTTGTGTGATGAAAGAAGAAGGCAAGGGTGAGCAGCAAGCCCACCAAAATAATATGTATAATGATTTACAATATATGAGCCTACTCATAATACTCATGAAAGTCTTGGTCAAAAGAAATGAACCAAGTTTGATATCTTAATGCGATGAAGTCGCAAAATATTCAGTATATATACATATATACTTTTCAAAATATTGGAAGTCCTCTTCCATGCATAATATACACAAGGTTCCAGTTTATAACTGTATATATAAAAAAAATATCATTGCAAGGTGATCTCATATATCTAACCTTGTCTCAACGTTTTTCTGAAAATCTTTGTCATTCATAAGACAATTATTAATTAGATATAAGTTTAAAAGATGAGGTTACCAAATACCCCAATATACTTATATCTTTCCCAATACTACTTGAACTACCACCGTTCAAGTTATAATCAGTTTCAAATGTTCATCACATAGATGAGACTACAAGACAAGATTTGAATAGATTCAATCTTTGAAATATTATTGAATGAAAAAGTTATGAGATACTTTATTTAGTCCCGATATATATATATCCACATATATATATCTCTAAAACATTTCCTGGAACCTCTGTTATGTAAAGTATGAACAGAGTTTGAAACATCCAATGAATTTTGGAAAGGAAAAGAATTTTGGCATAAACCAGATATCTTGCTGATCAGGCAAAGATACCCATAAGTAACCTTTTCTACTAGTAGATGGACGAATTCCCCACTGGTCATCACCCTGGCCGCATTAGGACCTATGCTGGACTGCCACTCAGCCACTTATGCATTTGATGGACTCCCACTGAGCCACTTACACTATCATGGACGCCCACTGAGCCCATGTTGCTTATGCCGACTCAATAGATGGACTTACTTCCCGAACGTTGGGTAAGTAATCAATTTATTTACCAAAACTGCAACCTTGTTGCGAATATAAAATACACCACAGAGCCGGATCCCTCAGGTTTTAAGCGAGTATTTAAATCCCCTTAAAAAGGAAGATCTTAAATATAAAAATGAGTTTTGGAATCCGCTCTGACTTTAAAAATCATTTTGAAGACTCGGAAACACTTTATAGAGTCTTTGGAGTAAAGCTGATTTAATGAAGTAAATCAGTCCCCAGAATATTTAGAAAATGACTGAATATTATTATTTAAATAATATTCCCATAAAGAATAATCTTTATAAAAATAATTGAAGTAGAAGTATTAAAACTTATACTTGAAACGAGTATTAAATAACCAAAGATATACTTATATGAAAGTATTATCTTTATTTGAATAATCGAAAATAAGTTTGATTATTGACACCTTATTCTTTAATAAAATAAAGAATATACCTCAGCAAATAATCGGAGTCATAGATCCTCACATGAATATTCAAATAATATTCATTAAATAATATAAACTGAGTCATAAGCCCTCGAATGAATATTCAAATAATATTCAATAAATAATATAAAAGAGTCATAAGCCCTCGAATGAATATTCAAATAATATTCAGATAAATAAATAAAAGGAGTCATAAGTCCTCGAATGAATATTCAAATAATATTCAGATAAATAAATAAAAGGAGTCATAAGTCCCCGAATGAATATTCAAAATAATATTCAGATAAATAAATAAAAGGAGCCATAAGTCCCCGAATGAATATTCAAAATAATATTCAGATAAATAAATAAAAGGAGTCATAAGTCCCCGAATGAATATTCAAAATAATATTCAGATAAATAAATAAAAGGAGTCATAAGTCCCTGAATGAATATTCAAAATAATATTCATTAAATATAAAGGAGTCATACGCCTTCGAATAATATTCAAAATAATATTCAATAATAAAATAAAGTTAAAGTTATCGAATAAACCTTATTCGATTAATAGTTTTAAAAACTATATCCATATATATATATATAAATAAATATATATATATATAATATACTCGGGAACATCGACTCCCGGTTTAGAAATATGTTCACCTTTTATCCCCTATACTAAGGGTATACGCAACTACTTGCTTATTTCTAGCATAGGTATTATGCAACTATAAGCATTGAAATCAACAGATAGATAACCAGATTACGAAACAGACATGCATATATACCATATTAGCATGCTCCAATATATCGCAAAATTTGCTAATAACAATCATGCAATATCACAAGATAATGCATATACATATATTTACATCACAACAACAGTATAACGGATAGAAAACTTGCCTGAGCGACTGGGGTTACGAATGGCTCGGGACGAGTCTGGTAACCTATAAACAACAAGTAAGTTGGAATTAAACCAAAGTCACTTGTAAATCTATACTTTAACTAACTTAGACTCTAACGCTTGTTTTGCGCTCACTGATTCGCTTAAGTCACTCGGGTACCCTCGGCTCCACCATTTTTAATAATTTAACCTTTACGAGTTTTAAAGCGATTCCTTCGCGAGTGTCTTACCAACTGCCTAACACACTTACCATAAATGTTTCATACATTAATTAACCCTTTTCGGTCTTTAACCTATGTTTCAAAGTAAGGCGAGGGGAAAAGTTTCGTTCGCGAAACGCCGTTACTTGAAACGGTCGTTTCTCCTAAACCGTGCATCGGAATCGAACGAACTACATATCAAAACGAAGCTCGTAACATGAGCTATCTAAACATGGCAGTGGTCATATTCTAGCAGGGGGTTCTCGGGTCCTAATGCTATGCACAAAAACTGTCCAAAGAAAATCGGATGTTACGACGGCTATGTTTACGCGATTTCCCAATTTTATACCATTCAATTCCATCACCAAACAACCCCAATCCCTTCATACAATCAAAGTCCATCCATATCACATCCTAACAGCCCCAAAACTCAATATTATGAACTTTATACTACCCTCAAACATGAACTAAAAGCTATACTTAAGTTCATTAACCAATAATCAAGATTTTCAACTTCAAACTCATTACAAATCCAACCACACTCTAAGTATACAAGGATCATGCTCCTCATGAATTATAACAATCAAAACCATTCCTAATACTCAAAAGTAAAGCTAGGGTTTGAAGTTTTATACCTTCTTGAAGCTTTTAATCAATGAAAGATCCTTGGAAAGCCCATGGAAGCCTTGATCTATGCTTAAGCTACCTTGTCCTTACAAATAAAATCAAGAATCAAAAATTTGTTCTTGAAAGTTACTATTCACCCTAAACTTTTAGGAATTGATTAACTAGGTAAACCTTGGATTCTTGGATCCAAACTTATAGCATAACTAAGTTATGAATTATGGAAGCTAAAGAAACAAACCTTATAATTTTTGAAGGTGTGTAGCTTGAGTTTTTGAAAAACTCCTCCTTGTTTTTCTTCAAAAGGCCGAGAGCAAGATGAAGAAGAAAGAGAGATTTTTGTGGTTTTGCTTTGATTTGATTTTTGGTTGGTTGTTTTTGTTGTTTGCTTTAGTGAATTACCTAGTTGCCCTTGGTTTTGTGTGGTTAAAAAGTCACCACATCTCCTTCCTTCCCATGTCATGCTTGTGTCATCCTCATGATGTCATCCTCCCTTCCTTGTCCTCTTTCTATTGGTTGGATGACATCATTCCCACTAATCCCTTTGATTAACTTCCTAATCGTTTGCCTAATGACCGCTGATCTGTTATACGGTTCGCTTAACTTTCATTTTCGTTTATCGTTTGAGGGATCATACCCGGGATCTTATTACTTAGGTTCCCTTAACCTTTCTCAATATATTATATTCCTTTTATGATCCTCTCCTATAATCCTTTAATTTAAATCCTTTTTATCCTGTTACCTTTTTCTCAAATCTTTCCGTATCTAGTGTATTTCCGGGAAAAATCAAAGTGTTCGGATTTGGATTCTGACGATCTTTACATACACTTATATCCCATATAAAGTACTAATAAAATCTCAGAATATCCATATCAGAACCCCTACATAGTGTGGCATGAAAAATTTTCTCATTCAGCAAAAACACTATTCATAAGGGTTTCAAAAATTTCCCAAAAATTGGGGTTATTACAGTAGTGTTATGTACTCTTCTTTCATCAGAACTACCCAACCCAGATTTATCTCTAGCTTCCTTTCCTGTAACAACTCTTGCTTCAAAACCACCTATTGTAGTCTTCAAAGATTGAGTCTATTTAGCTTTGGTGAATCCTGGTAGGAGTATCTTTGAAAGTTTAACATGAGCTATGTCAGAGGTTTCCTTTTCCATATCTTCTGATATCAAGCCAACTTGAGCTATGTCCGAGGTTGCTTGCTTCACTGTCATATCAGAACTTACTATATCTTGAATCTGAACAACATGAGCCATGTCAGAGGTTGTTTGAAAAATCTTCTTATGCATCAGAGTAAGATTAGCATCTGTTTCTTCATCAATTATTTCTTCATCCATAACTGGCATATAAACCTTTACAGGTTCATCAACTTTTTCCTTGCCCTTGGACCTTGGATCAATTTCCATTTGTGATTTGGCCTTGGTTGCCTCAGTACTTTTTCTTTCCTTTATCATAATACCCTTAGGTTTTTGGAAATTTCTTTTCAACAACAGAAGCTTCAGATTTTGTCTTGATACCTTCTGCTTTGAGTCTAGCTTCATCTTCCTTTAGACTCTCAAAGTCCATTCCTGGATTTTCTTTAAGAAATAACTGCTTTGAAATTTCTTCATCAAGTTCTAGATATCCACCAGAACTTATCCTTTTACCAGTATCAGAACTTATTCTTCTCCCAGTATCAGAACTTATTCCTTGACTTGTAATTCTAGCTTTACTTGACGAAAGTCCTTTGCCTTGACCTTGACCTCTACCCTTATCAGAGTTTCCCTGGTCATCATTTCCATCATCCTTTCCTTTCAGTGTCTGAATAGATTTGCATTTGGACTTAATCACTTTCTCCCCTTTTTTGGCATCAGCAGGTAATAGAAGAGAGACAAGCAATTCCACTGAGGATTGGATCTCATTGAGTTGACATTGGTGAAAAGCATGATTCTACTGAATTTCTTCAATTTGAGCTTGTTGCTTCTCCTGAGTTTTCTCAATGTTGGCAATTCAGTCAAAGGCTAGCTTGAAAAATCTGTTCTTTTCAAGTTTCACATTCATATCTTGCTGGATTAGAGCTTCCTGAATTTTGTTCACCTTGTCATGAGTTATTGAGTGTTGACCTTGAAGATGCCTTGTACTCAATGCAGTAACTCTCATATGTCCCTTGAAATCATCATTTATCAGCATTTCATCAGCTTTTGCAAGATGCTCAGCAAGAATCTTTTCAGAAGGAACAAAACTAACTGAGTTCCATTCTTTAATCCACTCCTTTCCTCTAGGAGTTTCACTCCAAGGTACTGGTGCTTCCCCTGTAACAAACTTCTTGACTAAATTAGCTTTATGAACAGTTTGTTGAGGTGCATGTCCTGATGGACCAGCTGCATCAGCATCTAAATTACCAGCAGCTTCACCAGTAGTTTCTTCATTAGCAGCATCAGAACTTGTAGATCCTGCAGTATCAGCATCCTCTGAATTCTGATCTGCAGCCAGGTTCTGATCAACATTCAAAAGTGATGTTGTTGGTGGAGTGAGTTGAATTGGTGGAGATTCCAAGTACAAAACCTCAGGTACAATCAGGTTATGAATATCAATTTCAGCACTTGTACCTGGTTCTTCAGTATGTACTGGATCAACTTAGCTTGAGCAGTATCTGGTTGTGAAGTTTCTATTTGTGTAGAAGGAAGTAATTCAATAACAACTGGTTCTGTTGAGATCAGAGATTCCTGATCCACTTCCTTAGCTGCTTCCACTACATCTGAATCTGACTCAACTATGTCCCTATGAGCTCTCTGTTTCTTTAATTTCCTCAAAGGTGGAGACACTGTAGGAGTTTTATCATCAGAATTTAATTTTCTAAGCCTTTTGAGGGCCCTAGAACTCCCAGTTACAGTATCTTTCTGAGAAGAAACCTTCTCAACATCTATAATAATAGGTTCTGATATTGGAACCTGTTCCTCAACATATGATTCATCTCGCAGAATAATTCTCCTTCTCTTCTATTGAGTCTAGGGTACTTTCTTAGTCCTCTTAGGTTTGGAAGATGAAGGTTGCACTATGGGATCTGAAAGTTGAGAATTTTGAGGTGTTTGTGTAGAGGTGGTAGGTGCTGATGGATGAGGTTCTGATGGTTGGACATCAGGATATAATTCAGTATATTTAACTGGATCGTAGGTTATTAAGGCTTGTTTGACAGATAAAGGAACTAGGAGGGGTCTTAACACAGCCTTCTTATTATCAGTAGATAATAAGTCATTAAAAGCTCTTTTAGCTAGTCTGAATGATGAAATTAATTCACTAGCAGATTGGGGCTTATTATCACAACAAAAACTATAAATAAGCTGATAAAATCTAGCAAAATAAACAGTATTTCTATCTTCTGTCATTCTATCCCCAATAAACCCTAAGATATCACTTGCATAATCAAAATCAGTTTGATTTATGAGAGCATACCCGATTTGTTGGCTGAATATGGGGATTGCATCAAAATTAAAGCATTTGTTTGCAAAAGCCTTAGTTATGCAGTCAAAGAAGAAACTCCATTCCCTCCTTATGAAAGATCTCTTCAACTGACCCAGCTTTGCCAGTGTCCTCTCATACCCCAGACTGGCCATCATGTTTTGAAGAACTGGATCTTCAACAGTAGAATAAACACAGTTCTTAGGTGCTTGTCGGACCGTAGCCAATGTCACAACATACTCATCCTCCCCTGATGAAAAAATAATACTTGGGGACCCTTGAGCACCACCATCATCATATACTCCGCTTCTCCAGAACTCCAGTACTTGAGTACCGAGACTGCTTCAGGTTCGGTCAGAGCATACCCAATATCAGAACTAGCAAGAAAGTCCTGAATGAAGTGAAGTTCTGATGGGGCTTCTGACTTGCTAAGAATAGCGGAGAAGTTATTAGGAACAAACTTAGCTCCATCAAAAATTATGTCTTTTGGTGCCATCTTTGTAAGAAATTCAGTGAATAAGAGAATTTTCGCAAAGTGTTTGTAAAAAATCCTGAGAGAAAAACAACTTCAGAAAATAAAAGAGAGAGAGAGAGAGTGAGAGAGAGAAAGAAAAAGAGATTTAGAATAGAAAGGCAAGTAAAAGATTAGAAAATCTTTTATCTCTCATTTATATACTTTCTCCATTCAACAGTCATATTTTTGAAGCATGTGATACACTTTACACCTGGCACCATTTGAACAGTCAGTAAACGGTTAAAATTAGAGTTAATGGGCACGTAAAATAAGCAATAATTACCGTGCACATGCAGTTTTTTAGGACAGACACATTAACCACTAAACCACAATGATGATGACTGTTTCATCTCACATTAACCAATATTCTGTAAAAATATTATCGTTCAAGTAATGACCAAAAATAAACCAAGTAAACAAATACTGTCACGTAAGCATCAAAACTTGATTATTATCAGGATTTAAAAGTCATCAGAATATGGCTCCTTTACTTGAAAAGTGAATGTGTATTCCTGTAATTCTTCACACAAATACTGATATGGTTTCATCAGAACTTCCATCAGAACTTGTCCTCAGAATTTATGAAATCTGACACATAAACTATTTATCTAAAATAACATTTATCACCACGGTAATTTTCATCATTCATATGGAGTGTAAGTGTGTGCATTAAGCTAAATATTAGACAAAGAGTAAAGTCTGATTCACTTCAGTACATCTTAGAAATAAGGCATAACTAAGAACTTTACTTAAAATTTGTCATTATTCTGAAGTCTACTTTAGAATGAGTTCATGAATAAGTCCACCTCAACTGTTTTGTGCTTATTTTATGCATCTTTTGAAATTCTATTTTACAGTGGCTTCTCAGTGTAAGTGAGTCACGACTGCTTATCAGAATTTATGTTGTTATCAGAGTATTTCTCCAGTAATCATAGAGTGTGAAAAGTCACCAAGAAAATTTTATTTTGCTTTTCTAATGCATATTACTTAATTCCAACAATGCACTTGGGTCTTCCCTTCCACATTTATTACTCTAGATCTCAAAGGAGTACCTGATTTTTATTTCTTTTCTTTTCTTTTTCTTTTGATAAGTGAGGCTTATCAGCACTTAGTACATTCACCAGATTTACTAACATCAGAACTTAACAAATAAGAAGCACTATTCTAGTTTTTGACTTAGTAGTAAGATACACAAAGTAAACTTAACTAAGCTCAATATCAGAATTTGCTTGTGTTAAAATATTTCCACATAAATAATTACTTCAAACATGGGATCTTTAGTATATTAAAAATTACTAGGTCAGCATCTAGCACAGTTATCCTCGTTGGATTGAATAGTCACGGAAATATTTATATCACTATCAAAGTTTAGAAATTCACATCAGACAACAATCAGCACTTAAGCAATTTTCAATTTAAGCACAAAATACACAAAGATAGTAATATATGTAAATACTGATCATAAAATCTGATGTATCAGAACATAAACTAAGCAGATTTAGAGAAAGAACCTGAAACCATTCCAAGTTCATTTACCAATCTTGTAAAAGTAGCTTCACACAATAGTTTTGTGAAGATATCTACTAGTTGCTGATCTGTGGGAACAAAATGCAATTCCACTGTACCTTCATCCACTTGTTCCCTTATGAAGTGGTACCTAATGCTGATGTGCTTTATCATTGAGTGCTGAACTGGATTACCTGTCATAGCAATAGCACTTTGATTATCACAATAAATAGGTATTTTAAAAAATTCTAACCCATAATCCAGTAACTGATTCTTCATCCAAAGAATCTGTGCACAACAGCTTCCTGCAGCAATGTATTCTACTTCTGCAGTTGATGTGGAAATTGACTTCTGTTTCTTGCTAAATCAAGAAACCAATCTGCCTCCAAGAAATTGGCAGCTTCCACTTGTGCTTTTCCTGTCAATTTTACATCCTGCAAAATCTGCATCTGAGTAACCTATTAGCTTAAAGTCTGATTCTCTAGGATACCACAATCCCAGATCAGCTGTACCCTTAAGGTACTTGAAAATTCTTTTCACAGCTGTTAAGTGAGGTTCTCTTGGATCTGCTTGAAATCTTGCACAAAGACAGGTAGCATACATGATATCAGGTCTACTTGCAGTTAGATAGAATAGAGAGCCAATCATACCTCTGTAATCAATAATATCTACTGATTTACCAGTATTCTTATCCAACTTAGTTGCAGTGGCCATAGGAGTGAATGCACTTGCACAATCCTGCATTCCAAATTTTTTCAATAAATTTCTGGTGTACTTAGATTGACAAATAAAAGTTCCTTCTTCATTCTGCTTGACTTGAAGGCCCAGAAAATAGTTAAGTTCTCCCATCATACTCATTTGATATCTTGACTGCATCAGTTTGGCAAACTTCTTACAAAGTCTGTCATTTGAAGAACCAAATTTGATATCATCAACATATATTTGTACCAAAAGTAAGTCCCTTCCATGATTGAGGTAGAATAGTGTTTTGTCAATAGTTCCTCTGTTAAATCCACTTTCCATAAGAAACTGAGCTAATGTCTCATACCATGCTCTTGGAGCTTGCTTAAGGCCATAAAGTGTTTTATCAAGCCTGTAGACATAATTGGGAAATTTGGGATCTACAAAGCCTGGAGGTTGTTCAACATATACTTCCTCTCCCAATTCTCCATTAAGAAAAGCACTTTTCACATCCATTTGAAAGACTTTAAACTTCTTGTGAGCAGCATAATCCAAAAATATTCTTATGGCTCCCAATCTAGCAACTGGTGCAAATGTTTCATCATAATTATAACCTGCTTATAATAATAATAAAGATAATAATAATATATGCAGTGACCCTACTTACCAACCACCACGGACCGCAATAGGTTAAAGTATGCACACAAGCCAAACACACTAATATATTACAAACCGTTCAAATCCCAACTATTTCAAACTCAAACTGAGTATTAAACATTATTACAAACTTTTACAAACTTAAATTATCCCAAAAGAAGCCTACTAGCTCAGCTTTCTCAACCTGAACCCCTAGCTCTCGCGCTGGACTGGGGATCCTCGCTACCAACTGGTTCCTTTTTAACTGGAAAGAATATAAACAACATCGCACAAATGAGCTAACTAGCTCAGTAAGTCACAATGACAAAACTGAGAATAATGATCATCAGGTGAATATGATTATGATATCAAGTGAACATTAGATTATGATTTAGAATTGGATATTATACTTTTAATTTAAAAACCAAGGTTAGGCTGCTGATCAGTCACGCACTAACCCCGAGCAAGGCACACAGCATTGCTCTAACTACTGGATCCAAGGCACACATTGGCCTGACTTGACCATTATATGGTTTGACCACGAATCTGGTCCACAATTTTATAAAAACAATCCAATTCTAACATAATAACAGAATATTCAATAATAAACAATAACTGAAATCATTAACAACAATAAATGTTTAACAATGAAAGGGTTTCAATCCTTGTAAGGATCAATAAGGCAATTTAAAAGCTTGGATGCTGGGTAATGAAAGAATTGGATAACAAAGGAATCAACATTTCAGGGTTTCAAAGATTTGGGCTTTCAAAGCATAGGATACAATGATTGAATGTACAAGTAATTCAGTTCAGTGTTTGGGATTTTGTTTACATGTATTTGTGGAGTAATATCGTATACTTGAGATTTGTGTTTAGGTATACAACAATCAATGGTCTAAAAAGAATAATGTTTATGGCTCAAGAACAATAACTGGAATCAGAGTTTAGGTTTCAGTGCTTCAAAGCACTTGCAATATCAATCTGACTATCAAATACTACAATCTCTCGAGAAAGTTCAGAACACTTGCCTGATATTAGCTTACTACACTGCACTTGCTCCCAATCACAAGCGTCATACTCCTCAACTATCTGTTTCCCTTTCCTACGTCTTGCCTCTTCTGCTCACATATCATAAGCATCTATCAATAATTTACTCATGGAATTCTATTCAACACATACTTCTATCTACCCTTCGTTTTACCCAAATCCGATTAACGGATTGAAAGTTATGCAATAATCAAGTAAACACAGAATATATAGACCGATAGTCAATTAACAAGTCACATATAGCACATAATACATCACGTAATCAATGATATATTATTTATAAAGAAGTCTCGGGTCATAAATAGGCTTTCTCGTATTTAAAATGATTTTTAAAACATATTTCGGAATTAAAACGGGTCGTTGGATCAATTTCGGGTTAATAAACTGGGTTCGGTTGGCCAATTCTGGCTCTGAAATAATTTTAGAATAATTATCGAGCCTTGGAAATAATTTAGAATAATATTTTAAAGCTCGAAACTATTTTTCAGAATTTTTAAATCATTTTTAAATAATTAAATCTAATTAAATAATTAATTGAAATCAATTAATAATTAATTAAATCAATTAATCAATTAATTTTTGAATTAATTGACCAATTAATCAATTAGAAATTAACTGGAATTAATTAACTAATTAATTTAGATTTATTTGTGAATTAAAAATAATTTTCAGAATTAAAATAATAATTTTTAGAATTTTCAGAAATTAAAAATGAATTTTTATAATAAAAATAAATATGAAATATGATTTTTAAACATTTTTAAAACAGAAATCCAATTTTTGCAAAGTCTGGAAACTACAGGGACCAAACTGCATCGTTTTCAAAATTGCAGGGACCAAACTGCAATTTTGCAGTCCAGTCGCCGGAAAAAGTCGGGGATGGCCAGAGAACATGTTCCCGGCGTCCTCACCCCACCAACACCTCCAGATCACATCTACAGGTTACCAGGAACACAACCATGCAATCAATTTATCCTAACAATCCCTGAGTTGGCCGGAATTTGGCCGTGAAATTTTCCAGTTTCCGGCGAACATCGGAAAACTTCAAAACACAACTCCCTTCTCTACAGACCTCGTTGGTTCATGAAACTTATACGACTAGATTGCAAATTTCACAGAGAACACAACCCACTATAACACAACATCAATCTATCACAGAATAAGAAACCCCCATATTTCAATTAAAAACATTCATACGGGTTATAAACCCTAATTTTAAAATTCGAAAATCAAACTCAATTTTGAACATGTTATTGAACTCCAAATCAGACGTATGACATATAAAAATCATCAGGAAAACAAGCTCTACAACATGCAATCATCAAATCATACAAACAATCATCCGAACAAAAATTCATATTTTTAATAAAATAAATTCAAAAATAAATAAATTTTTAGAAAAATAACCTTGATTTCTGCAGGTGTTTGGATTACAGAATCTGGTAGAGCTCTTCAAGACCTTCAGATTGGTTACTCGAGCTTTCCAAACCGAATTCAATAACACCTCCAAATGCTTGTTTGATTCTTAGAACAGTTTTAGGAAATTAGGGTTTTTCTCTGAAAATTATATAATTATCTGTCTGCAATTGATTTTGATACGAAATAAATTACGGTAAAAGGCTATTTATAATTACGGAAAATTAGTATCCCGTTGGATCATTCCGGATATAAAACGGTACATTTATTTGTAAAAACTGATCCAAACGGTATCGGTTTTCGGGATAATTATCCAAATCAGTACAATTTGTACTGCGGTCTTGGTCTCAGCGCCTGGTTACATGTATTACGAAGTGATAATTATGATAGTTTAATAAAAAGCTCCCGTTTATCGAAAATACGGGTTTTATTGATTTACCGAAACAAATATTGTATCGAAAATGTTGCGCCGGGACCCGCGCAGGACAAACCGTACGCCGGATCGAAAAAGTTGAAACATGGAATATGTTCGGAATATTACAATTAGGTTAGGAAGGAGTTCTCGAAAGAGTTTCGGGTTCCAAAAACGTAACAACGGTTGACGTCGGTTGGTTCCCGTTTTTATAAAATAGATTTTAATTACCCGGAAAAAGATTTTAGAAATTTCATATGATTCTTATAAATCCATAAACCAACATAAAAATAATTAGGAAGATATGACAATTATCTATATTTTATTTGAATAACCAAGTACAGATAACACTTTAACAATTAACTAACAGAATAGATACTGAACACACATAATATTTATATAATAGCAAAAATAATTATACGATATATCCAGGATATTACATCCTTCCCCCCTTAAAAGGATTCTGTCCTCAGAATCTCCTAAGAAAACAAATGAGGGTACTTTTCTCTCATATCACTTTCTAACTCCCAGGTTGACTCTTCAACCTTTGGGTTTCTCCACAATACTCTTACTAACTTTACCACTTTATTTCTCAATATTTTCTCTCTTTCCTCTAGAATCTCAATTGGACTCTCTACATATGATAAATCTGCTTGAAGTTCTATTGGCTCATATTCTATTACATGCCTGGAGTCTGGATTATATTTCTTAAGCATTGATATGTGAAAAATATTGTGAATGTGCTCCATGTGCGGAGGTAACGCCAACTCGTAAGCTACTTTGCCAATACGCTTTAGGATTTCAAAAGGTCCGACATATCTTGGGTTTAGCTTCCCTTTCTTCCCAAACCTTGTTAGTCCTTTCCACGGTGATACTTTCAATAATACCAAGCTTCCTTCTTCAAATTCCATGTCTTTTCTTGACTGGTCTGCATATTTCCTTTGACGATCTTGTGCGGCTATTAATCTTTTCTGGATAATTTCAACAACTTTCTTTGTCTGCTGTACCAATTCGGGTCCGAGTATTTTGCGTTCTCCTACTTCATCCCAATATACTGGAGATCTACATTTGCGTCCATAAAGGGCTTCATAAGGTGGCATCCCAATGCTGGCGTGATAACTGTTGTTATAGGCAAACTCTACCAGGGGTAAATGCTCATCCCAACTTCCTTTGAAATCAATAGCACAAACACGTAGCATGTCCTCGATTGTCTGGATCGTTCTTTCACTTTGGCCATCCGTTTGGGGGTGATAGGCCGTACTCATATTCAATCTTGTTCCCAAACATTCTTGAAAACTCTTCCAAAATCTTGAATTAAATCTTGGCTCGATCAGATATAATAGACACTGGAACTCCATGACGAACTACGATCTCTTTCAAGTACATATGAACTAACTTGTCGAGCGAAAATCGTTCATTTATAGGCAGAAAATGAGCTGACTTGGTAAGTCTATCTATTATAACCCAAATGGCATCATGATTAGCCCTTGTCCTTGGTAATCCAACTATGAAATCCATGGTAATATGTTCCCACCTCCACTCTGGAATCTCCAATGGCTGTAGCAATCCGCTTAGTCTCTGATGCTCTGCTTTAACTCTCTGACATGTATAGCATTTACTAACCCATTCTGCAATTTCCCTCTTCATATCTGGCCACCAATAATTCTTCTTTAAATCTTTGTACATTTTGGTACTCCCTGGATGGATGGAATATCTTGAACTATGTGCCTCTTGTAAAATTTCATTTTTCAGCTCCATCACTGGTGGAATCCAAATTCTTGAAGAAAACCTAAGAATACCTTGATCATCTTGTTGCGTGCATAATTCCTCACCTACCAAACTATTTATATCTTGATCCATTACCTCTTTCTGGCATTTCTTTATTTTCTCCAATAACTCCGGTTGGAAAATCATACCGTACACTTTTGCTTCCTCAGGCTTGCAAATTCTAATCTCCAATTCCAGTTTTTGAAATTCTTTATATATCTCTTCAGGTACGGATAACACAGTTAACCTTTCCTTCCGACTTAACGCATCTGCTACAACGTTCGCCTTACCGGGATGATAATTAATCGAGCAATCATAATCCTTGATCAGTTCTAACCATCTCCTTTGTCTCATATTAAGTTCCTTCTGGGTAAATATATATTTCAAACTTTTGTGATCCGTGAAAATCTCACACTTTTCTCCATACAAATAATGTCTCCAAATCTTCAAAGCGAAAACTATAGTTGCTAACTCCAAATCATGAGTAGGGTACTTCTGTTCGTGTGGTTTCAATTGCCTTGACGCATACGCAATCACCTTGTCGTGCTGCATAAGAAGACATCCTAATCCTTTGTAAGAAGCATCGCTATAAATTACGAAATTCCCTTGATCGTCTGGAAGTGACAAAACAGGTGCTGTGATTAATCTCCGCTTCAATTCCTGAAAACTTTCTTCACACTTGTCATTCCATATAAACTTTTTATTCTTTCGTGTAAGCTTTGTCAATGGTGTTGCAATTTTTGAGAAATTCTGAACGAATCGTCGATAATATCCTGCCAATCCTAAGAAACTTCTTACCTCAGTGGGTGTTCTCGGTCTTTCCCAATTCATAATTGCCTCGATCTTTGTCGGGTCCACTTTGATCCTTTCATTACTGACTATGTGTCCTAAGAACTGAACTTCCTGTAGCCAAAACTCACACTTCGACAATTTAGCATGTAACTTCTTTTTCCTTAAAATCTCTAAAGTTGTCCTTAAATGTTCCGCATGATCCTCCTCCGTCTTTGAATAGATCAAAATATCGTCTATAAATACTATAACGAACTTGTCCAAATATTCCTTGAAAATTCTGTTCATCAGGTCCATAAACGCTGCTGGGGCGTTGGTCAATCCAAAAGACATCACTAAAAACTCGTAATATCCATACCTTGTTCTAAAAGCTGTCTTTGGTATATCTTCTGGTTTGATCCTCAGTTGATGATATCCCGATCTTAAATCGATTTTAGAGAAATACTTGGCTCCCTTCAATTGGTCAAATCATCAATTCTGGGTAACGGATACTTATTCTTGATTGTCAACTTGTTGAGCTCTCTATAGTCGATGCACAGTCTCATGCTTCCATCTTTCTTCTTGACAAATAATACCGGTGCACCCCACGGGGATACGCTGGGTCTGATTACTCCTTTCTCTAACAACTCTTGTAATTGCTTTGCTAACTCTTTCATCTCAACGGGCGCCATTCTATACGGGGCCTTGGATACTGGTTCGGTTCTAGGTGCTAAGTCGATTGCAAATTCAATTTCTCTATCTGGAGGAAGTCCTGGTAACTCGTCAGGAAATACATCTGGAAATTCCTTCACAACTGGAATATCTTCAAGTTTTGCTGGCTCCTGACTTCTGTCGATCACATATGCTACGAAATGCTCACATCCTTGTCGTAGTAACTTCTTGGCTTGAATCATCGTTATGAACTTATTTACCTGCTTCTGTCCCTTGAACGTTACTATTCTTTCGTCTGGCATTTTCACCATTACTTTCTTATTTCGACAATCTATCTAAGCATCATGCTTAGATAACCAATCCATCCCTAATATAACGTCAAATTCTCCTAACTTAAACGGTATCAAATCTACACAAAACTTACTACCAAAAATCTCAATCTCACAATTCCCACAAACTTGGTTAACAGTTACACGTTCTTTATTTGCTAATTCCACATTCATTATTTCATTTAAATACCCAACTGGACAATTTAACTTACTAACAAAATCTTGTGAAACAAACGATCGAGTTGCTCCCGAATCTATTAACACTTTGGCATATAAAGAATTCACATTAAGCGTACCTGCCATGACATCCGCATCCTGGATCGCATCCTTCATCGACATGTCAAAAACTCTAGCCCTCGGAGTCTCATTCACTGTTGGGGTAGATCCCATAATCCTTAATGCATTACTGACTGGGGCTGGTGTCTTGCAATCCCTGGCCATATGTCCTGGCTTTCCACATTTGAAGCATGTGAATCCAATGACTGGAACCTTCACTGCTGGATTCCGGATAGGCTGATCCTTATTTGCTGGCTCTCTTGCTGGCTGATTTCGGCACTCCCTCGAGTAGTGCCCTTTCTGGTTGCATTTAAAACATACCACATTCAACTTGTTACAAACTCCTCCATGCTTCTTTCCACATACTTGACAATCTGGAAAAGTTAATCTCAACTGATTCGGCTGATTCACATTAGCTGGACGATTGCCCTGGCCTCCGTCTCCTGCATTTTGTCTCCTGAAATTAAAATTTCTCCCTGGCTGAAACTTGCCCTTCTTAAAATTTGGAAACTTCCCTGTTTGTGACTGACCCTCACTTCCCTCAACTTTCCTTTTCTTACTTTCCTTATCTTTCTGGAACATCTCACTCTTTGTCTCTGTGATCATAGCCTTCTGTACAACCCCGGCATAGGTATCCAATTCAAAAATAGCTACCTTCCCTCTGATCCATGGCTTCAAGCCTTGCTGGAATCTCTTAGCTTTCTTTCTATCAGTATCAACATACGACGACACATACCTTGACAATTCCTCAAACTTCCCCTCATAATCTGTTACCGACATGTTCCCTTGCTTTAATTCTAAAAACTTCAGCTCCATTTGATCCTGAACAAAGTGAGGAAAATACTTTTCTAAAAACAATTCCTTAAACCTTTCCCAAGTAATAACATCTGTGCTATCCAATGTCTTCACCATCTCCCACCAATAGGTGGCCTCATTCTTCAGATAGTAACTTGCAAATTCAACCTTCTGCTCCTCTTTCACTTTTACCAAGGCAAATGTCTTCTCTATTTCCTTTAACCACACATTTGCTTCAATTGGCTCTAAGGAACCCTTGAATTCTGGTGGGTTTACTTCCTGAAAAGTTTTGAAAGTTACCTGGGGATTGGTCTGTCTCTGCTGTTGTTGTGCCAGGTGAACTGTTTGTTGGGCCAGGATTTGAAGAATCTGGGCTATTGCTGGGTCCATGGGTCCTGGGTTCACATTCTGGTTTGTATCATCTTGGTTGTTATTGTTGTTGTTGTTGGTTTCTTCATTCTGGGTGTTGGTGCGGGTATTTCTTCTAGGAGGCATTTTCTGTAAAGAATCAATCAATTTATTTAGCTTTTGAATCAAATCTTTGTATAAAAGAAAAGTTTTGTAAAATAGGAATATCTCTTTTTGAAAACAGTTGTAACTAAGTAAATTGCATGCTTCTTTACAGAATATAAACAGTTATGGAAAACAGGGTACATGGTATCACAGGGTATACTGGTGCAATAAATAAGGTAAAGTAAAACAGGTGCAATAAAGTAAATGACAGTGTTGGAAAGGAAAAAGGTACTGATATATATAGATCAAAAGTTTTAGGTAGTACAAGCGTAAAAATGCTTCGAAAGTAAAAGCAAAAAAGGTACAACAACCTACTCACTAGTCAGCATCGCTAGTCTATAAATACAACTCAAAATCTACTGATACACACTACACACTATTGTACATACTACATAATCATAACAACACTGCTCAGCATCTCCATCTCTGAATCTCTAACTCAGTTCCAAGGAAACTCTAGTCCTGCCAGCCTCTCAAAGTCCTCCATCACCTCAGTAGCCCAGCCCAGCAGTGCATCAGGGCCTCTACTAGGTAGTGTAGGTCCATGTAGCCTAGCCTCAAGAACCCTCCGTGTCACATGAATCTCCTCTCGAAGCTCCCTCACACCATGATCAATATCTGTAGTCCTAATGATATGCTATAACTCTCTAATCTGAGCCAACAAGGAATCACGCTCCAATAGAAGAGCCTCATACCGGTAATAAGGAACTGGGGGCAATATAGACTAGAATGGGGCACTCGCTACTGAATTCCCAGTGGAATCTGAATCAGCTGGTGGGGGTCCTCTAACAGGTGGCCTCATGCCTGAAGGTGGAATAGCCTGCAATGGTACGGGCTGCAACACCGGTGGAGGTAGAATAGCCAATGCTGGTGGAATAACAGGACGTGGATCTGATGCTGGTGCTCCAACTGAAGGCTCTGAGTGATCAGCTGATACGGGAATAAAAGAGTCGGACATCTCTGCTATCTGAAATCATATCGTAATATAAGAATCTTGTACCACGACGCAAACTATACTAATACCGGTTATACCATAACACTCAACCTCTCGACGTTCTATCATCCTATACCTTACTTCTAATCCTATCCCTCTACCCATTCCCGTCAACCTAGGCTTGTGTCAGTGACTTATAACTTGTAGCTCTGATACCAAACCTGTGGCGCCCTCCAAACCCGGGTCAGAAGTTTGGGGTCCACACACACCTTAATTATAACCTGCTTATAACAATAATAAAGATAATAATAATATATGCAGTGACCCTACTTACCAACCACCACGGACCGCAACAGGTTAAAGTATGCACACAAGCCAAACACACTAATATATTACAAACCGTTCAAATCCCAACTATTTCAAACTCAAACTGAGTATTAAACATTATTACAAACTTTTACAAACTTAAATTATCCCAAAAGAAGCCTACTAGCTCAGCTTTCTCAACCTGAACCCCTAGCTCTCGCGCTGGACTGGGGATCCTCGCTACCAACTGGTTCCTTTTTAACTGGAAATAATATAAACAACATCGCACAAATGAGCTAACTAGCTCAGCAAGTCACAATGACAAAACTGAGAATAATGATCATCAGGTGAATATGATTATGATATCAAGTGAACATTAGATTATAATTTAGAATTGGATATTATACTTTTAATTTAAAAACCAAGGTTAGGCTGCTGATCAGTCACGCACTAACCCCGAGCAAGGCACACAGCATTGCTCTAACTACTGGATCCAAGGCACACATTGGCCTGACTTGACCATTATATGGTCTGACCACTAATCTGGTCCACAATTTTATAAAAACAATCCAATTCTAACATAATAACAGAATATGCAATAATAAACAATAACCGAAATCATTAACAATAATAAATGTTTAACAATGAAAGGGTTTCAATCCTTGTAAGGATCAATAAGGCAATTTAAAAGCTTGGATGCTGGGTAATGAAATAATTGGATAACAAAGGAATCAACATTTCAGGGTTTCAAAGATTTGGGCTTTCAAAGCATAGGATACAATGATTGAATGTACAAGTAATTCAGTTCAGTGTTTGGGATTTTGTTTACATGTATTTGTGGAGTAATATCGTATACTTGAGATTTGTGTTTAGGTATACAACAATCAATGGTCTAGAAAGAATAAGGTTTATGGCTCGAGAACAATAACTGGAATCAGAGTTTAGGTTTCAGTGCTTCAAAGCACTTACAATATCAATCTGACTATCAAATACTACAATATCTCGAGAAAGTTCAGAACACTTGCCTGATATTAGCTTACTACACTGCACTCGCTTCCAATCACAA